>NC_135531.1:119124743-119432368 GCF_045843805.1 Urocitellus parryii
TTGAGCTACATCCCCAGACCTAATATTACACTTTTCTGGTGATTCTAACATATAGTATTAAGATTCACTGTTCTAGGTTATTGGATCTACCATAAATAAAGTCAAATATCTATTTATAAAACAGGGATTGACTTACTGTGATATCATTTGGAAATAGCTCATCATTAATTAAGGTCAATGCACAAAGTAAATATATAGGAAGAACAAGCAGTATTATTTCTCAGTTTCCTATTTTTCCTGTGACACTTAAATTTGGAAAGAAATCTCCATGGTGACTTTCCTTTCCTGAACATGGAGACAAAGTAGAATGTTCTGATATATGAAATAAATACTATTGGAATTTGTAATACATTTGTGAGTAGGGCCAAGGAAAGATATTTCATAGGAAGTATAATTCTCCCAAAAGATATTTTAAAAAGATCCCAAAATATCAACCCATAATAATTTGCTAGTCTTTGATAGGAACGGGTCCTGAGGAGGGTGACAACTCCCTTCAAGTCATTGAGACTTTGGCATGTGTCTTGGCCCCAAATAGTCAAAAGTGGTTGTAATATAAAAGAGTGTATTCATTCAAAGGCACAAAATTTTATGAGGACAGACATGATTTTAATACTAACAGCCAGAAATTGGTATATGTGATATATAATTAAAAGACAATATAGAATTTCTTAATAATGAACTGGAATATCAATAGGAAACCAGTATTTGAAATGAAGATGACAGTATATGCTTTTAGGATATTTAAAACAGTTCATTGGTTTGTGATGTGTATGGATATTAGAATTGTGAAGTTCTTTTATTTTTTGCATCTTAGAAAATTTTATTTCTCTCTTTTTTTCTTTTTTAAATATTCTTTCAAAAGTAAGGAAGTTGTCTTTCTTCTTCGCCTGTATCAATGGACATCCCCGTCCTCCCCTAGGCCAAATAATGGGGCTTGCTACAAGATGTGGGTAATGAGGGGTAGGGATTTTGTGGTTTGAAGCAGGATCCCACTGGAATTACTTTGAACTACAGAAACCATGCTACTTGCTGAGTCTTTCTTGTTTTTACCAGTTTAGTGCAAACGTTGCCTTTCAATGCAACTACATGTTCAAAGCAAAACATAAAATTGTGTTAGTTTAAAGGACTCATTAATTTCCTTTGTACTCCAAATCCTCTGCATTAACAAATGCAATATGCTGATTCTATATTCAAGCTTATTCCATTTTGGTTGCTATTAACTTCAAAGGAAACCTGAAAAAAGAGTGTAAGAGAATTAAATTCTTGTGTTGAAAAATTAATACATTACTGACAACTGACCCACTTTTTAGTTTCTCTGTTTTATGGAATTTTAAACTTTTTCTATTTGTAAGACAGATCTATGGTTAAACTTGTTCTGGAGTATTGCTCCTTTAAAGATTAAGATGCCTACCCTATCAAGCCAGTATAGTTCTGTGGATTCTTATGGTAGAATGGTTTTTACATCCTTTTAAAAGTTTCATTGCCATACTGGCTTTTTAAATTTTTTTTAGGTATTAGCATAAAGATATATGTTATCTAAAATAATGTCCTACAGACAAAAATTGCTACAATTGAGGAACAGGATTTTAATTTATATTGTTGCTGCTAACAATTACCAATTACTTCAAATAATTTGTTACCACTTCACTTTATCATGAGTTGTTAATGTGTTCCTATTTAAGCTTGAGTCTTTGTTACTTACATATTTATAATAGGTAAGTGTGAGTTATGTGTATGCACATACACAGACAAGTACACACATATCTTTATATATATATATATACAAAGTCATATATATGCATATGAGAATAAAAATTATCTTGTAGTGATAAAAATAATCAGGTTAACATTTTAAAAAATGAATGCATAAATTTAATTCCAAATTAGTACAACCTGAATGAGTAAATAGGATAACATTTTTTTCCTTTTCTATGATCATTAAAATAATTTTTTTTCATCATTACAAATGTTAAGCAAGAAAAAAGGAAATGCAGTTGCTAGGTGACATCAATAATCCTTTCATTTGATTCTAAGCAGGAAATTTCAATCCTAAAATGCTATGATAGTTTTTGAAGAATACCTATATTGCCTATAAAATACAAACCAACTTCTTAGGATGTCTTTCTTTGTCATGATTATAAAATACATATCTTTTCTACAATTTAAGAAAATCTGTTTGCCCTTTGCATTTCCTTATTTGATTTGTGTAAACAAAATGCATGTAAGTAAACACTCAAATTATGTTGTTTTTCTCTATTATTTCTCATGTTGAAACTCATTGACTGTGCTTTCAAAATTATTTCACTTGAAAATTGCTATATCCCTCCTAACTCCAGATCTCTGGACAGTTGTTTTTGGAGGCATGATAATAAGACATGGTGATTAGATTCTACTTTCACATTAGATATTACTGGCATTTTGTTTTTTGCAGGTATTCCCCAAGTAAGTCTATGAAGTTTGTAATAGATGGTTATTTCTGTTGCATTCTTATGACTTTGCTGCCTTAGCCTTAAAAACACTTGTAACTAAATAAAGCTGAAATACATTAGAGTTCCAGAAGTTCTTAACAGAGAACATTCAAGAATGGTAAACAGTAGTGTCCCAACTCCAGTCATACAGAGACTGGGCAAGATACTGAATAAGTATCCAGAATCATGTAGCCTGATTGTGCATTCATGCCAAAGCCACCATTTAGCACCAAGAGATAGTAGATTCCAAGAGAAAGTTTGAGTTGCTAGATTTTCCACTGTTCAAATAGAAGCTGTTGTTTTGGAATTTTGTGTAAAATCTCCCAACATTGATCATTTTAGTAAACTTTTCATTACTGTGACCAAAGTGTCTGACAAGAACAACTTAAGAGATGGAAAAGTTTATTTTGGCTATGGTTTCAGGAGTGCAGTCCATAGTTGGCTAACTTCATAGTTCTGGGCCAAGACAAGGCAGAGCATCATGGCAGAATGTGTGGCTAAGGAAAGTAGCTCAGGACATGACAGCCAGGAAGCAGAGAATGGAAGAGCTTTGCTTGCCAGGGACAAAATTTAAACCCCAAAGACATGTGCCCAGTGATGTACTTCCTCCAGCCACACACTACCTGCCTAGAGTTACCACTCAGTTAATCCATATTAATTAATCTGTAGCCAATTAGAGTGAAGCTTTCATAATCTAATCATTTCACCTCTGAACATTCTTGAATTGTCTTACACATAAGCTTTTGGAGGACACCTTATATCTAAACTATAACATTGACATTTGAGCTTATTTTTTTTAATTTAGGAATAAAAAGCCTGTGGATAGGGTTTGAATCAGAATATTTAAGGGTTTCCTCTAGAAACCAAATGTTTAGTTATTAGTGAATATTTTCACATATATAAATGAGAATACATAAAAATAGCTGTTATTCTTATAAATAAGATTTCTTTTAGTCCCCCTTCCAGTAAGAATCTTGAAGCAGCATGCATAGTTGGTACTTTCATCAAAGGGGGTATATGCTCACCTTTTGAGCAGCTATGTGTTTCTAGTCAAGTTCTTTAAATTCTCTGAGCTCCCACCTATTCTTTGTGCACAGGAGGGTAAGGATGATACCATAGAGTATGTTGTTATGGTTTGACATCATGAGATGTCATCTCAAAGCTCCCTTGTCAATGTAGGGAGTAAAATGATTAGATTATGAGAAACATAACATAAAAATTGGATTAATTTGATAGAGTAAAAATTTTAATGAACAAACTGGATTGTAACTCTAGTGAAGTAGGTGTGGCTAGAAGAAGTAGGTCATTGGAGGCTTGCCTTAGAATTTACACTTTATTTCTGGTGCCTCCCTTGGTCTCTCTGATTTCTAGTTATCATAAGGAAAACAGCTTTCCTCACCACACCCTTCCACCATGATATCCTGCCTCATCTTAGGCCCAGAACAATGAAGTTGTCTAACCCTGAACCGAACCTCCAAAACCATGAGCCAAAATAAATGTTTCCTCCTCCTCTAAGTTGTCTTTTCTTTTCTTCCTTTTTTTTTTTTCTTTTGTACTAGGGATTTAATTCAGGGGCACTTGACCACTAAGCGTGCTTAGCACCGCGCCTTTGCTGAGGCTGTCTTTGAACTCATGATCCTCCTGCCTCAGCCTCAGGAGCTCCTGGGATTACAGGTCTGCACCACCACACTCAGCTCTAAGTTGTTCTTGTTGGGTATTCTGATCACAGCAACGCTAAGCAGGCTATAACACATATTTTACTGGCATCACATAGTGTCTTGAATTTAAATGATCATTACAATTTTTATTTTTGTCATTTCAATTAAATAAATCTAAAGAATATTTTGCTTCCTTGATGCTATGAGCTTCTGATCACCTTGTGTTTTGTTTTATACCCTCATTAAAATAATCAGTCACCTTTGTGAGAATTGAAGTTTAAGTTTATATCACTTTTTTTCTACTGCAAGAATATATTGCTGATTAGAATCTTGCATTACAAATTTTTAAAAAGCTAAAGAATCCACAGGTTTCTTAATTGTCATATGATCACATAAGTTGTGATTTGCAGAATTTCAATATATTTTCTTTTGGACTGTAAGGACAATAACACCTACTTCTAAGAGGTATTAATTTTAGCAACACAAATTCCAGTTATGCTCAAATTTTCATTGTGTTACATTATATATAGATATTGGCTTTTTAACTTTTATATTCCCCCAGTCTTGCTTCAGCAAGATGTACACTGATTTAGGACCCCTGGGCCCCAGGAGGGATTTCTAGGAACTTTATCTAATAGTTTCCCAGATGGATTTTAGAACTGACAAGTGTTAGGAAATATGAATTCAAAAGTATCTAAAGGGGCCACCAGCACCGGATTCTCATATTTTCAACAATTTCTTTTGTTTTCTTCTTTGCCTCTTAGTAATGTTTGTCTGTTCTTAATAGTTGAAAACAGCGGGATTTCATGTGAGAGCAGATTTCTTCCAAGAGTTTTCAACACAGTGGTAATTCAGAGAGTGAGTGAGAGTACTAATGCCACCAATGTGCCTCTGCTCAGATAGTTTGAAGTATTTAAAAAAATACTAGAAAGTGCATTATTTTCATTTCCCTGTTAAAATGATTCTCATATCCCCTCACCCACAGTCATTTTTCCTTTCCCTGAATCTTCATCTCATAATTTTGATCATTTTTATTCCTTTTATTCTGCCATTTCCTGATTTCTTGCTATCTAAATAATTCATGAAAAAAATGAAACAAAGACTTGTTCTCAATTTTAAATCAATCCCAGGGGACTCTAAAACTCTCTATAGGGAATTTGGCTCAGGGGATACTTTTATGTTATATTGGAATGCCTAGGGCTTGCCTGAATGTGGCAGGTAGAACTAGCATCAGGTCGAATGAATAATGAAGGTCAACAGAATGTAGATTTCCTAGATTCTAAAAAAGAAAAAGCCTAGTGTTTCTCTCACATCTCTTAGCCAGGTAGCAAAGAGAGGTGATAGCTAGTCACTCTCTTTCTTCACCCAAAAAGCAGAGTAGATGTGTATAATTTCAGAACCCTGATTCACCAACATTTACTAGCAGGCAGCATGCTTATTACTGAAGGGTCAGATATTTGACTCTCTGTTTTCCTTCTCTTCCATCAGAAAAGCTCCTGGAGTAAGGATAATGTTGAAGTTATAGATAACTTCTAGCTTAATATTCCAAGTGAGAGACGATTATGCCCTAAATTAAAGAAACAGTGAAACAGAATGGGAGGGAAAGAAGCAGAAATATTTAGGAGGTAATGTATGTTTAAATATGTTGAGGATAATGAGTCAAAGCTGATTATATAGGATGCTCCAGCTCTCTGGTTTCAGACGCAGGGCTGCTGGTTATGATAATCCTGAAAGAGTGAACATAGGGTTTGGAGGGAAAGAATCAGGTAAATTATACTATGTTGAGATTGAGATATGTGTGTGAGATTCCATTCAGGCAGATACATCCAAGAGTCAGCATAATGCATTTAAACCTTAGAAAAGGCTGGTTAGACAGATAGGGTAGAATACCAGAAGACCTCAGAAAATTGAAGCCATGTCCAGTGTGAATCTGGAGAGTGTTACATTCTAAGGAATATTGAACTTTAAGTGCTGAAAAGTGGCAAGGGGATCTATAAAAAAAAAAACTGAACAATAGCCAATGAGATTCAAAGAGTGTCACCATGGAATACCATTCTAGAGGCTAAGGAAAGTGCTTGACATTGAAGAATACTATGAAGTAGAAAAAAGATGAATAGGACATTCAATAGATTGAGCAATGAATGAATGTAATTAGAGATTTAAACAAGATAAATTTTTAGAAGAGAAATGAAGGTAGAAGTGTAATTTCAGGGATTTGAAAGAGAGAGGAGAGAATATTCATATATATGTTGTTTGGTGTTATATTTTTAGACGGGAGAAGCTTGCACATGTTTGTAGGTTGTGGTGATGGAATACAAGGAACATACCTGAGAGAAAACATGAAGTCATAGGAGAGTGAAGAAATAATCAAGTCTTGTGCGTCTTGGCAGGTGTGGGCAGAAATGAAGACATTGATTTTGAAGTGCAGAAGGCCCTGACGAGAGAGTTTAGAGAGTGAAGACAGGGTGTACCTTGTTGGTGCAGGACATTTAAGGAAGTCGGGGGCTCAGTTACCTTTACATAAATTTGTTTTTTTCTTTATAAGTAGAAGGCAATGTTTCCTGATTGGTTGAGCTTGAGGATTAATGAAGAGTGGAATAGCCATGGTGAGAAACAGGGGTGTCTGCTGAATGAGGTCATAGGCATGGTAAGTGATAATAGGAACAGAGTGTTTTTCTTTTAAGGGTATAATTCAGGGAGGTGATAAAGAGAACAAAATAAAGGTTAGGAGCCCTTTGGTGTTAAGTACTGATGAGTGAAACTCTCATCTGCCATGTTCAGACCATGCACTTCAAAGGTCGGAGCTCCTAGTCACCCAGTTTATGGAATCCTGAATCTCTCATATGACACATAGATCAATGCCAGGAGTTCATTTGGGATGATGATTTTCTGTTGAGTTCAAACATGTTTCAGCCTGGGTACAATTTGAAAAGTTCATACGTAATAAAAAGGCCTTCAACAAGGGAGGAAATGGGAAAAGCATTTATATCAACAAATTGGTAGCATTGCCCTCTAACATATCCATTAACTAATTAGATACAATTTCAGTGCAAGAAATTTGTCTTAGTGTCTTTGCTCACTTGGAACTGATGAAAAGTGCTTTTATTCTGTTTGCTTCTGACTTCAGCAAGTCACCTTTGTTCTGGGTGCTCAGCCACATCTTTCCAGCTCAGTCATCTGTGGCTCAATTTAATGAGACCTACATCTTGCTGTGAAGTAGGTTGTGGAAATTATTGTAATGATTATTAAATCATTTTCCCAAGTCTTTTTAATCTTTGAAATGTTTAATTTCCCAAATCCCAAGTCATATAATAAAATGAAAAGACTGCAAAAGCAGCACGACTCCCTTACCTTTGCCTAAAGTGCACATTCCCCCACCCCATCTCCTTGATATTTACCGACAGCCATTATGGAAATTATGAATTTTAACTATGAAATTAAAAAGCAGCAGTATCCCACATTTTGAGGTCCTTGTTATTTGTCTGGAGCTCAGAGTTGGAAAGTTGGGAAGGAGAACCAACCCAAAACACAAAGTTGGTTGAAGTGAAATAGTCTTATGGTGAAATGAAATATAAGGAAAACACTTCCAACGTTTGCACTTCCATTTTATTGTTTGGAAATGCATGTGTCAGGAACAGAGTTTCTTTTTGCTAAGCTCTGAAAACATTGTTGAGTACATGATTGAAAGATTGTGAATTGCTGAGAAGACAATTTGGAAACTTACTTATGGCCCGTTAATCACAGTCAAAGTGCTCATTTGCAAATTGTTCCAGACAGTCTCAGGTTATACATGATCTCTGATTAATAGTGCATTTCTTTCCTTCTATCTTGGAATATAAGATTCATATTCCAATAGAAGATGGATTCTATGTTCATTATAGATATACAAAAGTGACCATTATATTTGTTGTAGGATTGCCAGTGACAAAATAAACCCAACTTGTGAATTTAAATAACCCATCAATTTAATTTTCCTCTAAGGGAAAGTTGATGCAAACCCTTGCTCTCTTAGACATGTTAAGAATGCCTATATTTATGCAATCTCTCAAAATATAGAAAAATGTGAATGTCACTAAAATTGTGCTATTTGTAACTCACTGCTATATTTATATTTTGCTTAAATGTAATACTTGGAAACATCAAAAGCAGATCTTGAAAATGATACATATTTCTTTCCATAAGTAATGCTAAATGAGGAATGGTTCATTTCTACTTGTAAAGTTCAAAAAAATAAATATTTGATGATATTACAGTCACCTTTGAAAAATCAGCTCAATTTCTTTTGAGATATTCATCAGATTCTTTTATCATTTTTACTTAGAGAATATTGAGGTTGCTTCTGAAGTAATCAATGTGTACTACCAAAGGCAAGGGGAATATTTTATATCAATATGAAACCAAAGTGCAATTAAGGTATAGGACTGTGTACATAATTTAATAATTGTTTCTTTGCTTTTAAGAAATTTAGTCATTATCATGCCAATTCAAAGGGATTAGGAAAGTATAATAAAATGATTTTATTGTAAGAAGTTTGCTCATTATTCCTCTCTTTTATTGAACAAAATGGAACTGATAGATTATAAGCAAAAGCAGATTTATTCTTTTCTGCCAGTCTGTAAAAAACCTAAGCCTAACCAAATAAACTTTCTAGGCCAAATAATTTTTTCCTTGCCACAGGGTAAAAAAAAAATTATGGTTCTTCTTAGGTAAAAGTCCTCCAGTTCCCTTCAGATTTAAAAAGTCTCATTAAGATATCTCTGCAGTGAAAGAATCAGACAATTCCAGCCTTGGGTGGACTTCAGGTCAGGAACCTGGGAAGAGAGAGGGACAGTGCCATTTTGTCTGTTTCTTTCTTGCTGTTACTTTCTCTATGCTTCTCTGTAGGGAGAATGAATTAGAGGCAAGAGGTGCAGGCTTAAGTGGCAGTCACAATTGTAATCTGTCATTGGTTTTCTTTTAACCTGGAAGGTATACTCTTACTGACTCTCATGGGAGACTTCTGGATTTATCATACTATCCCTGCTATGGAACTCTGACAGTAGCTTCCTGGGGCAGTGATAAGTCTGGTGTGGTCTTCTATAGTTTCCATGCCCAATCCAATGACTTCGAACCTGGATTTTCTTTGGGGGGCTGCTATACATCATAGGGTAGTCTTCTTGGGTAGAGTCCTCTTTAAATCATTTTAAGCCATCATGCTGTCTTGGCAAAGGCCAAAACTCAAGATATCCTTGTTTGAGCATAGATAAAGATGAAATGATCTACCCTACCATCTCAAACCAAAACTTCATGGTAAGCACCTTGTCTCCAGGTATTAGGAAATACCCCACCTTGCCCACCAGTGTTGGGGGCAGGAGGGAAATACCACAGCATACTGAGAACTCTTAATAAGAAGTTATTTTATTTAGCCTCTTTATTTCCAAACATTTTCTTGCCTTATGATATGGAAAACAAGATAAATGCCATAGAACTTCCTCATATTTCTTCCCAAAGAAATATATACTTTTTCTACCCTGTGAAATATCTTCAACTTATATATTATGGTAGTAGAAAAACACACATGCTATTAAAACTTATTTTATAATCTCCTAGCCTGTCCTACATAGGTGGTCTAGCACCTCACCATAGAACAGGGATTGGTGTGCTGCCCAAATGTAGCTTGCTGCTTATTTTGGAATGACTCATGTTTTAAAAATGATTGTCATATTGTTATTTAATGATTGGAAAAATCAAAAGAAAAATAATATTTTGCAACATGTGAAATGATATGAGATTCCTATTTCATGGTCTATAAATAGTGTCACATTTGAACACAGCTATGCCTATCATTCGCTTACTGTCAATGGTTTTTTTCCCCATGCAATAACAGATTTGAATCATTGAAACCTGGTGAGCTGCAAACTCTAAAATGTTTACTATCTGTTCCTTTAAAAAAATGTTTGCTGAGGGCCTGGGGTTGTGGCTTAGTGATAGAGCCCATGCCTAGTATATGTGGGGCACTGGGTTTGATCCTCAGCACCCCATAATAAATAAATAAATAAAATAAAGGTATTGTGTCCAAGTACAACACACACACACACACACACACACACACACACACACACACACACACATATTGACCCATGCAGTTGGCATCTATTGTATTGTTCTTGGCTAATTACTGGAGCCTCAGTTAAATCTAGAAAGTAAAAGTCTGATTTTTAACATACTGTTATTCTACACATGGAAACTCAAGGTGAGAGATTAATGCTCTCTTAATTTTATGATTCTTGAATAAGTGTGGGGCTTTTGATATGACTCATCAGTTTACCATTGTATAACTGAATCAAAATTTTTAAAAACACAAAAATTGTGCTTTCTCATCTAAACACTGTGCTATCTCATCTGAGACATTTGGGTTGGAAACAAAGTATGTTAGACCTGCAGAAGCATTCACAGTTAACTTCTGTATCAGTCCAATGATTCGGAAAAAAAAGAAATATAAATGATGCTACAATTCCCAGAGCATATCTTTCATTTTGTATTCTTCATGCATTTGCTCAGAACATTTCCTTGGACTAGAATTACATTGGTCACTCTTGTTTATGCTGGTGAAATCCTACCTGTGATTTAAGACTCAACTCAAATTTCACTTATGCTCTGGTATTACTTTTACATTCTCCTTTTCTCCCATAATACCTATCACTGCCCTAAATGTATGAAAGTCATGTTTCGATTTACCATATAGTTATTTGTGTTTGTATTTCTATATTTTATATTTGAAGGCAGCAGTGATATCTTGAGTGTTTTATATTCACTCTAATGCTGGCACTTAGTAGGTTTCATGAAAATTAGTTATTAGAAAAATGTAGAATTCTAAG
Source organism: Urocitellus parryii (assembly GCF_045843805.1). NCBI lineage: Eukaryota > Metazoa > Chordata > Mammalia > Rodentia > Sciuridae > Urocitellus > Urocitellus parryii. The sequence goes on from NC_135531.1 coordinate 119,135,727, forward strand.
CTTTATATACATTTAATAAATTTTAAGCTTAAGTCATAAAAGTGACTGCTCATATGTCTTTTTCTATGTAAAGTCTTGATGCCTTGTCTTCATTTATTTGAAGAAAAAGCAACTTTGCATTGTGCAAGGAGGTTTTAAATTATATACTTTATACTACACCAATTTTCAGTCCCAAGAGCAAGGTATGAATGAACCTTTATTCCCACATCCAAGTCAACATTTATTGTTACTTGTATTCTTAATAATTGCCATTCTGACTGGAGTGAGATGGAATCTCATGTAGTTTTAATTTGCATTTCTCTAGTTGCTAGAGATATCAAACAGTTTTTTCATATATTTTTGACCATTTGTATTTCTTCTTCTGTGATGTGTCTATTTAGTTTCTTTGCCCATTCATTGATTGGGTTTATTTTGTGTTAAGTTTTTTAATTCTTTGTATATCCTGGAGATTAATGCTATATCTGAGGTGCAGGTGGTAAAAATTTTCTCCCATTGTGTAGGCTCTCTGTTTATGAAGCAGTATGGGTATTACATGAAAAACTTGCAATGGAACCACTATTTGACCCTGTTATTCCACTATTCTGCTTATACCTAAAGGACTTAAAATCAGTACACTACAGTGAGGCAGCCACATCAATGTTTATAGAACAATATCAAGCTATGGAACCAACCAAGGTACCCTTCCATAGATAATGGATAAAGAAAATGTGGTACATATACACAATTGAATATTTCTCAGCTATAAAGAAGAATGGACTTATGGCATTTGCTGGTAAATGGATGGAACTGGAGGATACCATGCTAAGTGAAATAAGCCAGTTCCATAAAACCAAAGGCCAAATGTTCTTTCCTATATATTGATGCTAACTCATAACAAGGGAGTGTAGGGAAGGGAAGTATAGAAGTCATTGGATTAGACAAAGGGGAATGAAGGGAAGGGAGAGAGGATGGGAATAGGAAAGACAATGGAATGAACTGGACATAACTTTCCTATGCTCATATATGAATACATGACCAGCGTAACTCCACATCATGTTTAACCACAAGAATGGGACCAAAATTGTAATGGGTTGTGTCCAATGGGTGTGTAATAGATCAAAATACACCCTACTCTCATGTATATCTAAAAACATCAAAAAAATTATACACTTCGTGTACAATGAAAATTTTAGTCTGCTAAGAATATTCTCAGTTATCTATTCATTTATTTTTAATTTTGGGATCTATAAGGGAAAGTCTTGAATGTTGAAGAGTTTTTGAGATAAGAGAATGCTTTTATGTAAAGTGGCCTGAATCAGAAAGTAATTTATACTGATCAACAGAGTGGCTTGCTATGACATGACATGCTATGTATAAGCAATAATATGACTATCTACTTTCAGTAGACTTTGAGCTGTTAATGGAAATGGAAAAGTAAACTTTGCTGGAGTACTCTGTGAGACAGGGTAGAATTTCCTGTGTGGAGTTCTTTCAAGTTTTAGTTATCTGTAGTTCTGGTTAGGATGGTTTTATGCTCAGAGTCTTGCATACAAGAACTAAAATTGCTTGTGAGGATGGTAATTGAATACCTTTTAGTAAATGGTTGAAATTCTGAGTTTATTTTATTTGTCATCTCTATTCAAAAAGTAACTATTAAAATGGCACCACATTATTATATAAAGTTACCAATTCTACAAAATTAAGAGAATCTTTTGAACAAACCATTATGGTATTTTTGGATAGGTATCTAAAAAACATTTCATAGACTAGTTTAATGCTACTTGAATAAGTAAAATGACAACATAAGAGAGCATTGTGGAAGTTAAAAATGTTTTTGCCAAAATCTATTCATTTGTATTCATTAATATCAAATTACCCACACTTCCATACTATATACAAACTGAAAGAGCAAAAAAGACAAGTGGTAGGAAGCTTTATTACCATCTTTCATTTGCTTCATGTTGGATATGGGTATTATGCAGGTTTGTTTTAGAGCTTCTACATCTCATACCTCAGGAATAGCCAAATGATCAATACAAATGTTCCTAGGGTATCAACAGTCACTGATTTTGAAATCATTCTTTTAGCACTGTTCTCTAGCCATGTCATTCTATTTTTCTACCTTAATTTTTCCATCTTTTAAATGTCATCACTATGGCTATTTTATAAGGGTAGGCAAAAATTCATCAAATTTTATTCAAAATACAATTACATTTTAAAATGAAAAGTACCAGGTATATAATACATACTTGTATTTTGTACTATGTATAATAATCATTGAATTATGTAATGACAGCATGGCATATTATAGCACATGCATGTCTATCATAAAGGGTAAATCAAATTGCTATTTCTACGATTCCTGGAATGACACGTTTGGAGCGAAGTCTGTACTTTACTAGGCATCCAGGACTATTCACATGATTTGGGATCAGAAGTTATGTGTTACTCAAGGGAAGGGGAATTTTGATGACTAACCTTGTAATTTGTCTTTAAAGTCAAATCTTAATAACCAGTGAAGCCCAATAAAGGGTGCAAGGAAATTAACTTTCTGCATTTTTAAAAAGCTGAAATTACTTTGTAGCTAGAAGCCCATTCCATCTAAAAGTGTAAAATATTGTCTTTCTAATTAAGACTGAACAGGAATCCTTCAAAATATACTCAATGTATTTAGACTTCAGGTCCCTCCTTTTCTCCTCCCTAGTGTTGCACCTCCATTTTAAGTGCTTCAGGAGTGCCTTGCCTCTGAGAAAGAAATGTAAATAGTCACACTACTATGTGTTAGTTTGTATGTATAAATTGTTTTTTCTGAAACAATAGATGTGTGAGAAGTACCCTGTGGTGGAGGAGGGGACATCCCTATGGAAAAAAAAACGCAATTTCTATATCAAGATACCAAGATTTAAGGTAGGTGGCAGAATGTCGCTAGATAATAATGCAAACTGTTTTGTGGCTTACTTGGAGGTCCCCCCTCACCCATTCCATTTTGTCCCTTGACCTTTCTCCATTTTGGATGTTACACATGAGCAACACTTGGTTTCAGGGAAACTGATCACTGTATGTCGAATGAACAAAGTTATCAAATGTTTGGCTTTTATGTTCTAAAACTGTGGTGCAGGTGTAAGAAAGACTGAAACTGTGCAGTACCTTTCCCTTCAGGAGGCATCAAGATCCTCTGAATTCAGGGGGCAGGAGAATTGCAAAGAAATAGAAAAGTAAGACAAAGAACAAGATCTCTGGGTAGAAGATGCCAGAAAGACTGAGAATTCCTTTCTTACAGTTGTCAAGCAGAGTTCTTCCTTCAGGCATGACATTCCAGAAGCACTTAAGATAGGCTGCACAGGGGAGAGGAGAGAATGAGAAAGAGGCATGACACCTAAACACACTCAGTTTACACCAAAGGGTGTGAGTTCAGCCTTAATGAGAAAGGCCGTATTTCATACTTTTAGATGGAATGGGGCTTCCAGCTAGAAAGTAATTTCAGCTTTTTAAAAATGTAGAAAGTTAATTTTCTTATACCCTTTATTGGGCCTCATTTGCTATTAAGATTTAACTGTCAGAGTCAGCTGGAAGACAGATTGCAAGATTTTGAATAGTACCTTGACTTGGTATTCTGACCTTCTTCCCCTGGCTCATTTAGCTGTCATATTGAATTGAATGCAGCTTGCTTCCTGGCCATCACCGTCATGCTACCTCACTCTGCACAATGTTTTTCCCATAGATTTTTCTTTCTTGGTAAGCAAAATTTGTTTACCTTTCTGATATATGATTCTCTTAGGGCACTTTGAGTTTGTCTCGAACCATTCAGATTCAACATTTGTTTCTCTGCTTTGACATACATAATGTATAATATAATTTTATCTGTAATAATAGCTCACTAGGCTATGATTCTTAATTTGAGTTCCAGAGTAGGCATATTAAAATTCATGGGGCATATGTGGGATGTAATTTAAGGGAAAAATTCTTCACATTTCATTTTCATATTGCATACTATCACTTATAACCTGTATTACACACCCCAAATCCGTAGGCAGTCATTTCTTGCTATGGGGTAAATGGTGAAGAAGTTCCTTGAGCATTTGCATTTTAATTATAAAGACCCCAACCTGCTTTATATATTGATAGTCTTTGCAAACTTGTATATAGACCTGATGCTGGTGGTACCTTTGAAATAATCACTTCTATATTCAATCAAATTAATCAATGAGAAGACCCTAATCTAGACCCACTACTGCATTGGCATCTACAACTACTTCTAACTTGACTTTGGCCCTGTAAAAATTGCTACTAAGTTTCACCTAAGTAGATTGTAAGTCTCAAGTGGACACTTCTCAAAATAGAAATATAATAATACACTGAAGATAAAAAGAAATCGAAGAGCTGCTGTAAAAGACCCTGAGAAGTAGTTTTATTTGTTGAGCGGGCATGACACTAATGGAGCAGATAATAAACTCTCTTCAGGAGTCAGGCAGGACTGTTTTCCACTCATCAGTATTTCAGAACTGGTGTAATGTCCAGGCATACTCCAGGGTACCCCAAACTCTGCTATTATATTTTCACAAGCAGAAACAACGTGGAACTCCCCCACATAGTTGTGTGTTATGGTTTACACTTGGTAAATAGCCATTATATTAACTGTTTGTTATTTTAATCTAATCAGATTAATATAGAGAGTCATATATAAAGATTTTCTCTAAAAAAAACAAAGTCAGAAACTTAATATGGGTTAATACTCCTCTAAAAATTCTGTTAAATTGCTGACTATCTAAAACATGAGGAATATGTGAGGAAGGAAATACCTCATGCCCATGGGATGCTAAAATACTAAATTATATTACCTCTCACCTTAGCGCTCATAAGTACCGCTTTGTTTAATGCATTGACTCCAGGTGTTGAGAAATGCTCAATTCATTAGGAGGGCTCAGATTTCCCACAAAATGGTTCAGGGTTCCACTCTGTATATAAGACACATGCTGAACACCAATAGTCACAACATGTACATTTGAAACAGTACTTCCATTTTATTCCTAAGTAGGTACCACTCAAGCTACTGGGAACTGATGTGTATAAAATCTCAAGGATTGAAAACTAGAGGCAGCACACCAGAATATTTGAACCATATCCCTAGAAAATATATTTTTGGTGATGAATAATTCCATTTATTCTTCTTCTCATTTGTAGAGAATGTCAAACAATATTTGTTGGGGTAGCCATGGCAGAGTGATGATGATAGTGATATGGTAATAGTAACAGCTAATGAATGTAGCACTAATGTGCCATGTATTCTAAATTCTTAGCTCCTTTTATCTTCCTGGCAAGCCTATGAGATGAGTATTCTTACTATCTGTCACTTACCTAAAATCGCACAGCAGATGGTAGATCTGGAATTTAAGACCTGTAATCTGATTGGACAATCAGTGTTCTTCACTGCCTTGGGAGTTTTAATAACTTTTCTGTAATCACCCTATCCTTTGTTTCCTCAATTCTAAAACAAGGATAGACATATTAAGGTTTATAAAGTACTTAGCACCTGGTATATATTAAGCATTCAAATAATAGCTATTGATATTATTGTAATAATAATAATAATGTTTATTCAGTATATATTGTAGGTCAGATAAGCTGTTGTGTCTTATTTCATGTACCTTATAATCTAGAGGATGGCAAATATTAAATAAAACATTGCAGGAGTGATATGTGTCACCAAGAAGTATAAGGTACTTTGGGAAAATAGGATGAAATCTTAGAATAACCTTTAGGTCAGGAAAGTTTCCATGTGGAAGTAATAGTTAAGCTGTTTTCTGAATGGTGAACAAGAATTAACAGAGTGGAGAGTTAAGGGACAAAGGTAATATGGATTTAGTCCACAGCTGGAAGATCCAGGGCTTCCCAGCCCAACATAAGGATTTGAGCAACGGGGGAGATATTTAAGGGATTTAAGCAGGAGAGTGACATGATCAGATTTGAATTTTCAGATTACTCTGAGTGCTGTGTAAAAAAATGGATTAGAGCTAGACAAGACTGAATGTGCAGAGATCAATTAGGAGGCTATTTCAGCAGCCCCATGAGAGACAAAGGTGCCTGGAACAAGGGTGGTGACAGGAGCAAAGGAGATTCTTCCTGACAGATTCAAGAAACATCTAGGACCAGGCAAAATAATGGAAGATAAATTGCATCTTGTGTCTAGTCTTTTAAAAAGTTCTTCCTTCTTCTTACTTGCCACTAAAACAAGAATTTATCGTAGCTACTAATCCTCAGCTCTGTTTATCAGGGGGCTATACCTGCATCTAGGTTCCAAACAATTTTCACTATGGTCTCCTCCTATATTTTCAATTCTAAACTTGATCTTAAACCTCCATATATTGCCAGTGCCTGAGACACTTTTATAATCACCATTTTGCTAATCAAGGAGATTCTCCAATTATCTTAAGCATATCTTCTTACAGACTAAAATTTTTGAATGACCACACATTCTGAATCTTAACACTAAAAAAATGACATTTTAAATAAAAGAACATCTGATAGATATAGCTCAATTAACCTGTTCCTATTCACTGATTGAATAAGCAGATGAGACTATTCTACTCATTTCTATCAGGAATCAATTTTATGGGCAAGACTAGAGAGTCATGTTGAGTTATATTTAAAGAAGGATTGGTTACCAGACTGATACTTCATTCTTAATACTTTGTTAGTCTGCCCCTTCCCTTCCCCTCCAACCCCTCTTTGATATCTAGAGTTCATCTATTCCTCCCATGCTCCTGCTCCCTATCCCACTATGAATCAGCCTCCGTAATATCAAAGAAAATATTCAGCATTTGGTTTTGTGGGAATGGCTAACTTCATTTAATGATGGTGGAATGTGATGATCATTATTATCCAAAGTACAGGTATGAAGACATGAATTGGTGTGAATATATTATGTATACAACCAGAGATATGAAAAAATGTGCTCTATATGTGTAATAAAAATTGTAATGCATTCTGCTATCATATGTAAATATAAATGAATAAATAAATAAGCAATAAAAAAATTTAAAAAATCTGTTAGTCTGGTTTTCAAGTAAAGCGCATGATTAGTCTGAGCTTCAGAAACACATATTTGGTAGATGATATGGTTTGGAATGGGATATAGATAAAAGTCTACAGTACAAAGAGTGTGTGGACTAGAGAAACCATGAAGTCATTACCTAAATTTGTGTTTGAACCTTGCCAGAATCACTAATTTAAGAGATATCTGAGTATTTATTAGCTATCTCACAATAATGAGATTAGGTGAATTTGGACAGTTTTATAATGTGAAGGTTTGTGTCTCCCTAAAACTTATGTGTTGAAACCTAAGCTCCTATGTGAAGGAATTTGAAGGGGCTTTTGGTAGGTAATTAGGTCGTAAGATGGGACCTTCATGAAAGGGACTAGTGCCTTAGAAAGGGGTCTCACAGAGTCCCTCTATCCCTTCACCCTACTTGCCTAGAGTAAGATGATGGCTGTCAATGAGGAAGTGGGCTCTTACCAGACACCATTCTGCTGGAGTCATGATCTTGGGCTTCCTATCTTCTACAATCGTGAGAAATAAATCTTTGTCATTTATAATTCACTTAGTCTGTGACTTTCTTTAATATCAGCCCAACAGACTAAGATAGAGAGGTAGTTAAGGGCCTTATTTTAAGTATACTAGGATGATATTTGAAGGTCTTAACCAGAAAAAAAAAACACATTATTTATTCTTTTAAAAATATCTGCAGCCAGGAGCCATGGTCCATGCCTGTAATATCAGTGACTTGGGAGGCTAAGGCAGGAGCATCATGAGTTCAAAGGCAGCCTCAACAAAATCCAGGTGCTAAGTAACTCAGTGAGATCCTGTCTCTAAATAAAATACAAAATAGGGCTGGGGATGTGGCTCAAGGTTTGAGTGCTCCTGAGTTCAATTCCCAGTACCCCCAATTCCCCTCAACAACAACAACAACAACAAATCACTGCAGCATTTAAAGATTGGGAATGGTAGAAACTGACATTATATAAAGAAGAAAAATACCTTAAGAAGTCATTAATATGTTTAGTTAGGTGATAGAAAGTACTATGCTAATAACAAGAATATGAACACATAAAACGCATAAAACATAGATCTTAGGATAGAAAAATATAATGATAGGGGGAAAAAAAAAATAAAAGGATTGGATGATCAAGTTGAGGAAATTCCCCAGAAGATAGGGGAGAAGATAAAGAGGTGAAAGATAGGAGATAAAAGACAAAAATAAAAAACAAAAATCCCCAAACAGTAAGACTACTTTAACAGGTCTGCCCATCAAATAATAGGAATACCTGAAGAGAAAAGAGAAAATGGAGGAGTAAGATGGAACTGTCAAGGAAATAAACTTTTTAGAACTAAATATAGTGAATTGCCAGATTAAACAGTAACCAGCACAATAAATGAAAATGTTCCATGTCAAGGCATAATGTTTTAAAATTTATGTTTTCCGGAATATTCCAGAAAAGTCTTCCAGAATGAACAGGAGGTTTCTTGTAAATTATCAGAATCACAATGGCTTCAAACTTTTTAGCAGAAATATTGGAAGCTAGAAGGCAATGAAGCTGTGCCCTAAAAATTTCAAGTGAAAATATTTTTCAATACACAATATTGTACTTGACAGACTTACTAATTAAGAATATGATTAGGTAGACATTTTCAGATATGTACTTATGTACAAAACAAATGCCCTTTAGTACCTCTTTCTCAGAAAACTATTAGTGGGTGCACTCCACAAAAATGAGGACTAAATCATGAAAGAGGAAAGGACGAGGTCCAGTCTGTAAAACAAGCACAAATACTAAAAAGAAGTTGAAAGAATCTTTAGATGAGGTAAAGAAAGATGCGGGAATGAAAGCTGTGTGTCAGGTGTAAACCTGTTTAAACAAAATGGTTTAGAAGACTGTGGTAGAAATTTCTTTAACAAGATGAAATCGAGAAACTGTGTAATGCATTTGGATATATTAAAGGAAGATTGACAGGGAGAGTGGAGATTAAATTTATTATAAGTATCTAGAATAACTAAACATGTGTGACTCATAAGAAGTATTTATGCAATAATAACAGTGTAAATACTACATACTTACATAAACAAAATTACAATAAAACTATGTTGGAAAGATGAGTCCATAAGATGTATGTGGTTTCTGAAGGGGAATGGTAAAAGAGCCAAATCCTCGTCTGTTATAGATGGAAGTGAATAAATAATGCATCAAAATGAAAGATCAAGTAGTATGTTATATAAATATAGCATATATTATGAATACACACATATTGGTATATTTACATTAATGAATTTGAATGAAAGTGATTACCTTCTGAAGGACATGATATAAATATAAACAAGGGGACTTCTGTGGTGGAACTGGTTGAATTGCTTTATCTTTAAATCATTTACATGTATAACCAGTAAAAATTGTGCTAGTAAAGATTACAATTAATTTTTTCCTACACTTAGTGTTCCAGTTTTGTTAAGTATGGATTGTGATGCAAAGAAGTAAGACTGGAAAAAGGAATGGTATCATGGTCAGCAGAGCAAAGATAATGCCATTAATCCTAAAAATAAAAGAGCATCATAGTAGTAGATGTCAGAGAATTATTCATTGCGTCTGATTACCAGGCTGTTAGAATGAACAGGAAGTTTCTTGAAAATCATGAGAATAATGATTTGTGTTCAAGAGGAAAGGGAGGGATAGAGCGAGAAGTAGGGGGAGAAAAAGTATATCTGTTTAGAAGCAATCTTGGAGGTAAAGCCAATAGAATTTGCGGGGGGTGGGGGGAGTGGGAACAGAAAAAGTAATGAATGCCTTTGAGTTTGAGTACCTGATCAACTAGGTAGATCACAGTCCTATTCCTGAGATGGAAATACTAGAAAATCAAATCATTTTAGGAGTGGTTTAGAATTTTGTGTTGGATATTACGTTCTGTTGGAATTGACTACTAACTCAATATCCAATTGGAGAGGGTAAGTAGGCATTTTGTAGCTACTGGTGAACCTACCTTTATTCCCTGTGTAATTCTAACCCTAAGTAATAGGACTCAGTCATTTTCATCTCTTCTTTATACACTGTGTAGTCAGGAAGGTAACAACATGAAATTTGAAGTTCCTGGTTCTCTATAGCTCACTAGTGATAATGGATTTTTGTTGCTTCAGTCTTTTCTCCCCCTAGTAAAACACATAATAATTCTTGTCACCTAAGTTCCCTGAAGGAATATTGTGAGCATCAATGATATATCTGTAAAGCATATTGAGCTTTTGGGAGAAGAAAGCTGTTTTATAAATTATGAAGTATTAGTGCGTTGATAGGCTGTGAGGTGCTGGTTAGAAATATGCTGTGCCTGTCCAATCAAAAGGAAAACATAAACATTAAATGAAAAGGTGGATCTGTCTTAGAGTCATGAGGGCTGTTTTTTATTTTCCTTCTTTTGTCTTATTCTCCTATCCTATTCTTTCCATCCATGGCAGTACTCTTAGATAACATGTTAATTCTAAAGTGTCTGGTATGAAGTAGGAGGGTGAGTTTTAATTTATGAAGTGATTTGAATGATAAGGGTTTAATATATTAGACTTACCAAAGGTACAGAGCAGAAAAGGATAAAAAAAATGAATAGGGGGAAAGAAAGCATAAAAATTTGATGAGGCCTGCTATTTGCTGCTTTTTTCTTACTTGCCCTGCTTAACCGCCTTTCTGCTTCCCTCTGGTTAGCCTCCCTGCTTTGCTTCAGTTCTGTTTTCTCTTTCTTCCATGTATTTCACTCCCTGTAGCAATAAACGAGCAGATCAAGGAGTTTTTTACTCATGTCAACCTGTTTAAATTTTGCCGATATTCCATATCCTGTAAATATTTCCCTAAATAAGAAAACTCAAGTGTGTTGAACAGTTTCAGTTTACATATGAAATCTTAGAATCTGATAAAATGGAACCTGATAAATTGATAAAACAATGGAGTAAGTATACACTGTTCTAGGGGCTGAAGGGTATATAAACCCAGTGCAAGAGTGCTTGCCTGAGATATGTGAGGTCCTATGTTGGACTCCCAGCACCATACACATACACACACAGATACAGGTTGTACTATTCTAAATTACCTAATTTATCTGAAAGTTTCTTTTTATTCATTTTCTAGTGAAAAACCAAAACTAAAGGTGCAATTTTAAAGTTTTATAGATGTTTCAAAACTGGAGAACGCTTTCAGAAAACTTACAGCTTAAAGGAACCCCTACTCTGTTGCTTCTTGCTTTGCCAAGTTACACTATGCATTTTCAAAAAAAACAGCAGAATACATCAGACACTAGAAAGGCAATATGTCAATCAATGGAAGGGTAACTGATGTGATACAGCAATTTGTATACGGGGTAAAAGGGGGAGTTCATAATCCACTTGAATCAAACCGTGTAATATGATGTATTAAGAACTATGTAATGTTATGAACGACCAATAAAAAAAAAAAAAAAGAAAAAAAAAAAGAAATGGAAAAAAAAAAAAAAAAAAAAAAAAGAAATATTTGAGGCCTGGGGCTGTAGCTCAGAGGTAGAGCATTTGCCTAGCATGTGTGAGGCCCTGGGTTTGAGCCTCAGCACCATATAAAAATAAATAAAGAGAATAAAGATATTGTGAAAAAAAAGTCCTTAAAAAAGAATTATTTGAAAAAATATTTGCAAGAAACTTTTTTTAAAGAGAGAGAGAAGAGAGAGAGAGAGAATTTTTTAATATTTATTTATTTATTTATTTTCAGTTTTTGGGCGGACACAACATCTTTGTTTTATTTTATTTTTTTTATGTGGTGCTGAGGATTGAACCCAGCGCCCCGTGCATGCCAGGCGAGTGCGTTACCGCTTGAGCCACATCCCTAGCCCAAACTTTTTAAAATTGATTAAAGGAATAATAATACCCAAAGAATAAAGAATCTTGGTGAATTCTAAGCAGGATACATACAAAGAATTCATTTTAACACATCAAAATTAAACTTTTTTTTTTAAAGAGAGAGTGGAGAGAGGAAGAGAATTTTAATATTTATTTTTTAGTTATCAGTGGGCACATCTTTGTTTTGATGTGGTGCTGAGGATGGAACCCGGGCCACACGCATGCCAGGCAAACACGCAACCACTTGAGCCACATCCCCAGCCACAAAATTAAACTTTTGAAAAGCAAAAGTAAAAAATAATACAGCCAAAGGAGGGGTCTGGTAAACAAATCATGTACATAGAAAAGAAGGATGACTTCTCAGATATCCATAAAGTCAGAAGACAATGAAAAATACCAATTTATGTCTGTTCCAGTATCCTTTCTGTTTTTGTATAATTTTTTACCACAATTTTATGTTAAAAATATTGTTATCCTCTATTGTCAACATAATGAAATCATAAAATGATGATTATCAGGGCCCAGGAGTTGGGGGAGGGGAGGTTTCTAGGAAAAAAATGCCAAACTAGAATTGTACATTCAGTGAAAATATATTTCAAAATGAAGAAAAACTCAAGATATTCTTATAAAGATAAAAAAAAATATATAATTTTCTTATTTATGTAATGCAAATTAATATGAGCTTTATATAATCTTATTATGAGGATTATACATGGCAATTATTATAATATACTAAATATAATGAATGCTGCTAACTGCTAGTACTCCTACAATTATTATTACTTGCTTAAACATGTAATAGCATGTTCATATAATATTTAAGACTGAAGAGTAAACTCTACTATATATTATAAATGTGAAATTTATCACAGAAATAGTATTTACTATTTATACTTGCACACATGGGGTGAGGTTGGCCAAAAAAATGAAAATCAGTTAAACTATGGTGAACAATTTTAACTTCATACGCTGAAACCAAAACTAGACTAAGCTACAAGGAATAAAATTAAAAATCACTATTCCTCATGAAAATAGATGCAAATATTCTCTGCAAGAATTTATAACTATGTTAGTGCATTATAGTTTCCAAAATATACCCCAAAATGTACATTATTTCCAAATGATATTGTACCAGAATGTAAGGTTGATTTAAAATTTGAAAATCAATCAATGTACATCTCAAATGTTAGAAACTACATGGAAAAAAGCTCTATGAACATCTCATTAATTTTTTAAAGAGCATTTGGCAAAATTTAATATACATATGATAAAAAACTATGTCATCTTTCTTTGAATAAAAGAAATCTTATTCAATCAAATGAAGGACAGAAAATATCTGCTAACATCATATTTAATGGTGAAATTCTAAGATCCTACTGAAATCATCAGATTTCTATTCAGTATTGTTCCTGAAGAACTAGTTGGTGCAATCATGTAGAAAAGGGAAATAAAAGGCATAGATTGAAAAGAAGATATCAAAATATGATTATACACAGTCAACACAATCAATTATACAAAAGTTCTAAGAAATTGACAAAAAATGTTCTAAGAAGTAATAAGTTCAATAAGCTTTCAAGATACAGGTCAATATATAGAAAAACAATTATATTTCTGTATTTTACAATAAAAAGTCAAATTGAATTTTTAAATTATACTTACAATGACATAAAAATATGAAGTCATTAGGGATAAATTTGTCAAAAGATGTGCTAGCCCTGCGTACTGAAACTTGTAAGACTTGGTGGTAGAACTTGACAACTTCATGAATGAAAAAAAGTTATACTATGCTCTTGGATTTGAAATTTTAATATTATTAAAGTATTAATTCCCCTAAAGTGATCTATAGATTTGCAACTATTCCAATTAAATACAGAATATTTTTGATAGGAGCTGACAAGGATACTGTAAGATTCATATGGTAATCTGAGGGGCCAACAATATCTGCAAAAAAAAAATTGAATAAAAAGATGAGTGAATGAAAAGATGATAGACACAGTATCTGAATAGCTATTATAAAGCTACAGGCATTAAGACAGTGTAGTGTTTATATAAATTTGTTGCAGATACATAGAAATGAAGAGTACAAAAATAGACCACCTGTATTGGTTTTATATATAAGTAAATTGAAGTTTTCAATAAAGAAATTCAACCTGGGAAGAAAATGTTTCTTCAACAAATGATGCTGAAACAATTGGATATCCATATATTTGAATGAGCACTTTGACCCTTGCCTCACACCATACAAGGGTCAATTTGAAAGTGAACCTTAGATCCACATAATAAGGACAATATTAGAAAGCTCCCAAAGGAAATCACAGTGACCTAGTACATGCAAATACTTCTTAGATATAAAACTTGAATCAAGACTATTTATAACCCACAGGCCAGTAGCCCAGATGATTATCTAAGACTATATCTTTGGAGTCTGTGCATATGGCTATTGACCTCTGATGTCTGTGTTCCCTTCTCCATTTCCCCACCACTCCGCTGGGAACCCCTCAAAGACAGAACTGCTACACTATGCATTTTCTTGTCTCTGAGCCCCTCATAGTCCTGTTAGACAGCAGTGCTCAAGTTATTCCCAGAGGAATGAATGGAAGCAGAACTGAGAGAAAATGGCTCTGCAGTGAAGATGGCAAAGAGGACTTTTTTTTTTTTTTCTTAAAGTGAAAGACTTGTCATCTATATCACATAGCATAAGTCTGTTGAAGTCCAGCAATTCCAGCAAGAACCCTACAAGGGCAGGCACAGCCCCAGTCATTCAGTAGGCAAGTGGGAAGACTTCTCCAGCCTGTGCATCATCCCTGACTTCATGGAGCTGATTTTCTGTAGGAAGAAAGAAATATAACAACAAAACTAAAAATGATAATTTTACATCTGCATAAGTATTTTAAGTGAAATAGATCATGTTGAGACCAGAGGATGCTAAGGAGATAGGGAAAAAATTACATTGGGTAATGGGGAAGGGTTTCTCAGAGGAGGTGATGTGGCCACTGGTCCTGTAGAACTGCAGGCTCAGAGAGTGGAAGGGGCAAAGTTAAAGCAGTGGCCTCTAAACTGTACAAAACTTAATGCACTGGAATTTTATCCTGGTATTGTATAAAGTGCTTCCATTCATGTCAACCTATAAGACAGGCCAAATCTTTACTAAAAAAAAAAAAAAAAGAAAAAAGAAAAGAAAGAAAACCAAAATAATCAATATTATAATTCATTAAAGTTAAAAATATTTATTTTCCAAAAGATAACATTTGGAAAATAGAAAATGCAAGAAACAGACTGGGAAAAAATACTGGCAAAACACATATACAACAAAGGATTTGTAACTAGAATAAAAAAAGAACTTTTAAACTAACTAATAATAAGATAAACAATCCAATAAAAAGATGAAATAGTTTGACAAACACTTAACACACACACACACACACATAATCTCCCTGGGTTCATTTTTCAGCACTCAGCAGTGCATATAAATAGATAGATAAAGGTCCATTGACAACTTAAAGAATATTAAAAGAAAATAATTTAAAAACCTATATACAGCAGAGAAACACACTTAAAAATGATCAACATTGTTCATCATTAGGGACATACAGGTACCACTGTACATGCTCTAAAATGACCACATTGAGAAAACATTATATTCACTAAAATAGGTAAAATTACAAAGAGAATACCAAGTATTGGCAAAGTGTGGTATGATTATAACTTTTATATACTACTGGTTGGAATATAAAATATTAAAACATCTTTGTAGAAAACTCCAGTTAGCTTCTTAAAATTTATTAAGGGAAAAACTGAATTATACCCAACAAATGTAATAGCAAACTTATTGTCAATATCCCAAAACCAGAAACAATGAACATGGTCACCAACAGATGAATGGATAAAAAGTTGTAGCATAGCCATAAAATTTAGTATCATTCATCAATAAAAAAACTATCGATAAATGTAATGACATCAATGAATCAGTATGCCAAATGAAAGAAATCTGACCCAAAACCAAAAATGTTTGATTTCTGTAAAATTCTAGAAAATGCAACCTGATATTTAGAACCAAAAAACATATTTGCATTTGCCTGTGGAAGGGGCTGGAGGGAGCAATGCTTTACAGAGTGGCAGAAGGAGGACTTGGGTGGTGATTTAATGTTCATTATACTGAATGTGGTAATGGTTTCATGGGTTTATGTGTATGTCAAAACACACACACATTGTACACATTCACCTTAATTATATTCAGTTAGATCTACCTTATTTATCTCTCAATATCTGGAAGAAAAAGAATAAAAATAATAAGTTTGAATAAATGGAAATAAGTACCAAATTTATGAGGTTGAGGACTAAAAATTGAAACTGTCAATTCCATTCATATTAATCTAGAATTTTAGAGTGGTTCCCAACAAAATCCCAACAATACAAACACATGGAAAGCTATAGCCAAAAATATTTTGAAGGCAATTGTGAAGATCTTTCGTTAAGGCACACAATCAGATATAGGATGTCTAGTCATAATGTGATTTTAGTGAATATAGTGTTTTCTCAGTGTGGTCATTTTGGAGCACGTACAGTGGTATCTCATTGGAACACTGTAAAATAATAGGATGGCTATACATAAATAAGCACAAGATTATGATACATTTAAAAGTTCATGATTTCCCCATAGTAATCAAAAGAAACACATGGAAGAAAATAAGATTAAAAAATAAGTTGACCTATTTTAATGACTTAATACATGACAATACAGCACTAAAATATAGCACTAAAACTTACAAACTTCATAAATAACAAAAGGTAAATTAAATATTTGAAAATAATACATTATAACCTGCAGACTTCATGTTGGTATCTTGCAGGTCTTGGTACTTATGTAGCTTGTGGTCTTCTGAAATTGCTTGCATCACCCTGGGAATAAGTTCCTTCCTGACTTTAACACCATAGGCATCTTGCTTTACCTTCATCCCCACCCTGACCCACTGCACATTGAGCTGGGACTTCCCATGGATTCATTTTCATATGATAAACAACTGTTGCTTTTCCTGCTTTCAGAAGTGCATCATGTGCCTATGCAAAGATCCTCCAATTAATAATGAAGTGATGCATCTCTGAATTAGGGGCACTTCCAAATGAAGGTCAGAAATGATATCAGAAGATGATATCATAATCTCAGACCTTAAATTATTTCTGCAGATACTGTTTTCAAATACAATTACAGTGCCTAGTCTAAGATAATCGAACACAGAGGGAACAAGTTAAATGTTATCAAATAGTATTTTAAAAGCAAGAAAGTGTTAATAACAAAAATGAGAGTTGTTATTTTTGGAGAGGAAGATGAGCCATGGGATAAGGGAAGAAGACATAGGAATTGATAATGCTGTAGTGGGAAATACACAAACCAACATGCATGCTAAACATAATGTTATGTTTATATTAAAAATGTAAAAGAGAGATTTAAAACAGTAAACTTGAAGAATGGAAGAACAATCTGTGGTATACTAGGTATTCATATTGTAGGTCACTAATAGTATCCTAATTAATCAATGCTTTTACAAATCAATAACAAAATATAACAATGCAACTGCAAATGGTAATATAGGTTATTATATTAACATTAAGTAAAAATAATTGTTCGGTGCCGAAGTCTGGCTGGTCACAATTCAGGAGCCACTTGTCAAAAGAAACGAACTTTATTTTTAGAACACACACACCAAACCACACAGCTCCTCAGGAAAAACCTTCAGAGCCCAACTGCCACCAACAGCTTCCCATAAGCCTCTCCACCTCCCCCACTCCTCCTGCTCTTGAGGCTGATTGGCTGGGTCATGTGGGCAGAACCAAAAAAAGTCCCCCAATGAGCAGCTCCATGGTCTGAAAGGGTGGGGAAACAGCCCAATGAGCATCACCGCAGAGGAGCCAATCAGTTGGCAGCTAGAAGTTTGCTGGGGCGCTGTGAGCCAATCATCAGCTGGCAGCTGGAAGTTTGCTGGCAGCTGGAAGTTTGCTGGGGCCCCTCGGCTGTGGCTCTCAACATCTCCCCCTCTCTGTTTAAACAACAAACATGTGGCTTAGGGACAGTGCCTGCCTTAGGTTGTCCAATAGTACATATGGTTCTTACCCTTTATCGGATGAGCTGACCTCAAGGCTTCAGCCTCCTGTCTTAGGTTGGTACCATTGCAATTGGATCTTACCCGTCATTGACTACCGGTCCAGCATACAGCCACACCTGTGGATAGGTCTTTGTACCAGCAGGGGGTGGGGGTGAGGTTCTTTGCCTCACCTCTGTTGGCACCCAAATTTTAGCTGAACGATCATGACAAGCAGAAGGGAGGAAGATACACCAAGCCAATTGACAGCTCCTTTTGGAAAAAACTGTACCACCGATGACACCATCAGCAAAAATACCCCAACACTACCACAAGTCGATGCACCAACAGATAGTTCACAATGCATACAAGTGAGTTCACAATGCATACAAGTGATACATAGTCCAGGCAAGTTCTGCAAGCAGTTCAGTGATGGCTATTGCAGAAGCTGTAGACTGGTTTTATCTTTGTCTTCAAAGGCACTGGGATGAAGATAGGAATTCTGGCAATAATGGCTAAAGAAAAAATTATGTAACATTCCAGAAGGCACTAAAAGAAAACAATTTTCTTAACAATTTATATTATCTTGAACAGAATTATTAAATATAATGAAAAGGAAAGGTGAAAGTAAACAAACAGATCTGTTAACCTCCTTTTTTGTTCACATATTAAAACAATCCTCAACAGCTGTTTACCCAATTTAAATTAAACCATTTAAATCAGGTGAATAAAAAATATATTTGGATCCATTTTTTCATGAGCGCTCATCATATATGATATATGGACATAAGTACATACAAACATACAACATAAAACACAAGTGTGCACATAACATAATAGTAAAGGCCTTATAACTTTTTACAGGTGAAATCTCCATTGCAATGTTTAAAAACTCTATAGTCAAAAAATAGAACTGATCAGCAAAACATTAACCTAGGTCTGTATGAGCTCAAAAAACAAAATAGAACTTCATGATGTGGGAAAGGGTAATAATAAAATAGATATTGAAAAAAGCATCCTGGTTCTGTCGCAGATGTAAGAATAGCCAAAATGGAGTTTTGGATATCAGTTGTTACGTATTTGAGCCAAATCATCTTCTTTTTGGTCTGTAGAAATTGCTTTAGTTAATCTTTCTGGAATCCAAATCGGCTGCTGTTCTCCCTGTGGAAACACATAAACAGACCCCCCAACTCCAGCCAATCACTGGGTCAGAACCTTAGTTAATCTCTCTAGAATCCAAATCGGCTGCTGTTCTCCCTGTGGAAACACACAAACAAACCCCCGACTCCAGACAATTACTGGGTCAGGACCTTTCCATTGTCCTGTTAGAATATCCTTCCAAAGTACCTTAGGCTCATGTACATTTTTTGGACACATATGCCTTTCTGCAGCACTAAGCCCTGATGAATCCAAATTTTAAAAGTTTAGAGTAAAAAGGGTTATTTTAAGTTTATCTTTGGGGAATATATACCCCTTCCCAATTCCCTCTTTTTGCTTTAATAAGTACATTTTAATAGTTTGATGAGCTATTTCAACTATGCCTTGTCCCTGTGGATTGTATGGGATTCCTGTTATATGAGTAATGCCAAATGATGAGCAAAATTGTTTGAAAGAGGTAGAAGTATAACCAGGGGCATTATCTGTTTTTAACTGTTTTGGAACGCCCACAGTGGCAAAATTTTGTAAGAAATGAGCTATAATATCTTTAGTTTTTTGGCTGGGCACAATTCACAAGCCACTTGCCAAGCACAAATGAACTTTATTTTTAGAACACACACACCAAACCACACAGCTCCTCAGGAAAAACCTTCAGAGCCCAACTGCCACCACCGGCTTCCCACAAGCCTCTCCACCTCCCCCACTCCTCCTGCTCTTGAGGTTGATTGGCTGGGTCGCGTGGGCAGAGCCAAAAAAGTCCCCCAATGAGCAGCTCCGTGGTCTGAAAGGGCAGGGAAACAGCCCAATGAGCATCACCACAGAGGAGCCAATCAGTTGGCAGCTAGAAGTTTGCTGGGGCGCTGTGAGCCAATCATCAGCTGGCAGCTGGAAGTTTGCTGGGGCCCCTTCAGCTGTGGCTCTCAACAGTTCAGATATATACAAATTAAAGTGAGATATAATTTCAAATTAACCAGATTAGGAAACATTTAAAAGAGTATGAGATGGCAATACCAAGATTTGGTGAATGTGGGGGAGGGGGTGGGAGTTATCTTACACTGATGGTAGAACTATACACAGGTGCTGCCATCATGGAAAACTGGCAGTATCAAAGTCAAAGACATAAATATTTTATGACTAGCCATCCTATATCTGATTGTGTGCCTTAAAGAAACTTATATAAATAATGTTAATTTCAACATGAGCAGCATACCAATAAATAAATTATGGAATATTTATTTAACAAACTGCTCATTAATTGTTAAAATAAATGAAATAAATTTATATATTAATAAGGATAAATTTCAAAATGAGGTTCAGTTAAAAAGTTATTGAATTGTACACACAATATTAAACATATATGCAAAGATTTGAAAAGAATGATGACATAATATGTATTCTATGAATCCATACATATAAAATGTCCACAAAACAAAGAAGATTTTGTTTATAGTGCTGTATTCATTTTAGGAAGTATCTGAAGAAGTTATAACAAAAATCTTAATATTTGTGAAGTGTGAAGTGTGATTCATGACTCTTTAAAATCTCTTCATTGTTACTCTTTTATTTTTTAAAATGTTATATATATTTTAAGATGACATATATATATGTATATATATATATATATACACATATATATATGTATATATTCATAATTCTTTCTATCTTCTGGTGTATTCTTTAATTTCCTTTTGCAGAATTCTATAATTTTCCTTTTAGAGTTCTTTCACCTCATTGATTATATTTATTTCTAAGTATTTTGTTTATTTATTTATCTTTTGAAAACAATGTGAATGTATCATTTTCTTGATTTCTTTCTCAGTGGATTCATTACTAGTCTCTTTATATATATATATATATATATATATATATATATATATATATATATATATAAATATATAAAGAGAGAGACAGAGAGACAGAGAGAGTGCACCTATGAGGAAATTAATTAAATCTTCAATACTTGTTCCATAAACACTTCTTTTTATGCTATGGAAGTGAATATTATATGAAAGATATATGTCACACATCTGCTCATATAATTGTATTAAAAATATCTGTATGAAAAAAGAGTAGATCTGACATATTGTTTCTTTTTCCTTTAGATAAGTATATAATTGTAATTGCAACCTAGAGTTTGTTCAATATCAACAAAATAGTATCATTTTAATATCTTTTGATTTTCAAAATAAAACTCCAGTCTTTACATTTAACAAAATTATTTCAAGTTCATTAAAATATCCCATTTGCTGAAACACAAGTTGTTTACTATTTCCAAAAGGAGACTACGTAACAAATAGTCATAGTACAAATGGGTACTCAAATAGCAAGTTTTAAATAAGTTTATAAGCAAACATGGCCTATGTTATTTTATTTAAAGAAAAACAAACTGTAATTTAGGTTAGTAAAAAATAGTTTGGAAAATAAGCATTTGGACTATTTAAATGCAGAGATCAGACTGACACAAGCCTAACATGACAGTTTGGAAACAGAACTGCCCATCTGTGTACAAATTGCCTACCCCAAATGCAATAACAGATCTCTGATTTTATTTGGAAAAGCAATGTGTCTAGTAAAAGATTATATTTTCTAGCCTCAGTTGGCCTGAGGGTTGGCTAATGAGTTAACAAATGAAAAATCATTTGGTGGAGTTGCCATAATAGTTTTTTAAAGGGCTGTAGCTTGGCTGGAAGGATTTTTGTGCCCCTCTTTCTTATCTTTTACTTTTCTGGACAATGGATGTGATAGCTTAAAATCCAGCAACCATTATATGATCTTGAAAATAAAAGACATAGGCTTAAGATTGTGGAAAGAAAGGCACAGAAACTTGGTTCCCTAATGGCTTTGTAGAGCTGATATTCCAGGACTAGAATGCAAAAGTTTCTATTTCACAGTAAAAAATAAACCATTAAAAATTAATCAGGACTCTGTTACTAACAGTGGCATACAGTTACTAATTAATACATGACCTGAAAAACTCATACTAATTAATCAACATACATATCCACTAGTGGGAAAGCTAAGGGAAGCTCAGGAATTTGGATTTGATCTGGGAGTTGAATTTTTCTAGAAGAAACTCAGGTGGTCATAATAAAATATAAAATCGCTCTGGCAGTTGATGTGATGAGAATTAAGAAAGTCAAACAAACTGATAAGCTCAGTGGAAGCTATGAAAGTTAAAGTTTTTGAAGGATGAAGACATTTTTACTTTAAAAATCCAATTTAAGAGTGTTTTAAGGAATGTAGGAGAAAAGAGCAAAAAGGTGAGCACAAGAGAAATGTCAATGATAAGCATAAAAGTGGGCTATGAAACACACTTTAGATAACATAGGAAAAGCAATTTCAGCAGCTGAAATTTGCAAGCAGAATTTTTGAAGGATGTCAACGTTTACTCATGTTTAGAAAATGATAATTTACTTTACAGATATCATGACCACAGATCATCATGAAAGTATTCTGTACAAAGTTTGGGCAGATCATGGAAGATCAGATGATGGTCACACTAATGAGAGAAAGGAGGCATCATAATGCTTTCTACAATAAGTTATTATCATCTAGAAAAGGAATTCCTTTCCAGTAAAAATATGACATAGAAATTATAAAATGTATTTTCTAGAATATAGAAGAAATTTTACTAAGAAAAATAATTACAATCATTTGGAATATTTCAATCAAATACAAACGTTGTGTCTAAAACATTCAAGACTATAGACTAAGTATAATAAGGGGATGTTGAGAGAGGAAGAAGTTCTTAGATTTATAACACTCTTCTGATTCCACTAAGGACAGAAAACTGACAATGTATATCCAAATCTTCCTGTCAATTTGTCAAATAATATTATCAAGCAAGAAGAAACAATTTCTAAAAGGTGCTTAAAATGTTTGTGGTTTCTTAAAAAGTGTGATTTCTTTGTTAGAAGGGCTTATAGAGACTATGAAATACATTTATTTATAGAACTAAGACAAAACAATAGGAATGATTACTGTCACATGCAAGGTCTTTAAAAAGTAAAAATAATTGTTAGAAACAAAACAGCAGAAATACAATCAAACAAATCAGATTTATAATATACATTAATGGTTTAGGCTTGTCTATCATTTCATAAAATAAAAAATTTA
Organism: Urocitellus parryii; assembly: GCF_045843805.1. Lineage (NCBI taxonomy): Eukaryota > Metazoa > Chordata > Mammalia > Rodentia > Sciuridae > Urocitellus > Urocitellus parryii. The sequence continues at coordinate 119,158,948 of NC_135531.1, forward strand.
TCTTTAAAAAAACAACAAAAAGATAAACTTACAAAATTACAACATGACTCATTTGATTAAAAAAATAAATAATAAACATTTTCCAGAATTGAAAAAATTAATCTGAGAGTTTAATTCTGATGTTTGGAATGCTGAGGTAAGCTATTCATAAAATGAGAAATCTTTCTATCTTTTGGTGTATTCTTTAATTTCCTTTTACAGCATTCTATAGTTTTCCTTTTAGAGTTCTTTCACCTCATTTATTATATTTATTCCTAAGTTTTTTTTAAGAGAGAGAGAGAGACAGAATTTTAATATTTATTTTTTTAGTTTCCGGCAGACACAACATCTTTGTTTGTGGTGCTGGGGATCCAACCCGGGCGGCACACATGCCAAGAGAGCATGCTACCACTTGAGCCACATCCCCAGCCCTATTCCTAAGTATTTTGCTTATTTACTTATCTTTTGAAAACAATGTGAATGATATTGTTTTCTTGATTTCTTTCTCAGTGGATTCATTACTGGGTTTCTAGAAAAACTTGATATTCGTATGCTGATGTTGTATCCGGCTACTTTGGTGAATTTGCTTATCATTTCTAGAAGTCTTCTGGTTAAACTTTTAGAATCTTCTAAGTATAGGATCATATCAATTGCAAATAGGCATAATTTGACATTTTTTCCTTACTTGACATTTATTCCTTATTTCCTTTTCTTGCCTAATTGCTCTGACTGAAATTTTTTTTTTTTTTTTTTTTTTTTTTTTTTTTTTTTTTTTTTTTTTTTTTTTTTTTTAAAGAGAGAGTGAGAGAGGAGAGAGAGAGAGAGAATTTTTTTAATATTTATTTTTTAGTTCTCGGCGGACACAACATCTTTGTTGGTATGTGGTGCTGAGGATCGAACCCGGGCCGCACGCATGCCAGGCGAGCGCGCTACCGCTGAGCCACATCTCCAGCCCCTCTGACTGAAATTTTAAGTACTGTATTGAATAAGTATATTGAGAGTAGACGTCTTTATTTCATTCCTGATTTTAGAAAAGAATACTTTCCACCTTTGCCCCACTCAGTATGACAATGGGTTTGGGTTTTTCATATATACACTATACAATGTTTACGTATGTTTACTTTGTCCTTATTTTTTTCAAGGATTTTATCATGAAAGACAATTGAATTTTGTCAAAGGCTTTTTCTGCATCTATTGAGAAGATTATGTAACTTTGGTCCTTGGTTTTATTATGATGTGTTAATGATTTGTATATGTTGAAATTTCCATGAATGCCTTGATTAAAACAACTTGATCATGGTGATAAGTTAATGAGGGCTTATAAACTTTTGGAGGTGTCTGATTAGACTGTTTCCTCATGTTTTCTGAGATTCTTTGGTGTTTGTTCAATGTGTGGTGATGGATTCTTCTTCCTCTATTATGTGACAGCCTTTTTGGTAAACAATATTTCTTTATAATATTTCCTGGGCTGGGGGAATGTTCCTGCTAAAACATGCAATCAGCATAACCACAGTGCTGGGTCCAAGCAACAGCACTACTTTGGAAAGGAGAAAGTAATTGCTAGGAACAGTGGTAACCGAAGAGCAAACCATCAAGACATTTAGAAACTTATCATTAATGATCTCTACAACTCTACAAGTCAATGAGAAAAGTGGGTGAGAAATTATATAGAATAGACTGGAAAGTTATGCAATAATGACTTAATATTAAATGATAAGAAGAGGAAAAAGAAAAGAGAACAAAGGTGGGGGAGGAAATGGAGATAGAAGAAAAAGTATGTAGAGAAAGAAGAAAGAAAAAGCAATAGAGATGAGAAACAAGAAAAGAGCTATGGAGAAAAAGATCTGATTAATTGAAAAAAATACATCAAACTAGATATAACTAGAAAAAAAAATAATGAGAGAAGGCAACAAGATTCTTTGTGAAAATAAACGAATGCAACAACATCATAACAAGATTCAGTTTTTTCCTTGCTGTCAACTGAAGTGGAGAAATGAACCCAAGCCTTGAGCACACCAGACAAGCACTCCAACACTGAACTACATCCCCAGCCTGCAGAAACTTCTGTTTCTAAGCTCTCTGGAAAACTTTCAGTTCTTTGGAAGGGATCTTCATTTCCCTCAGTGAATTACCATACATTTGGAACTGGTGCAGTTGATTCTTTCACCATTTGAAAATGCAGTATTTCTAGGTTTCGCCAGGTTGCCCACTCTCGTAGTGCTGTTCCAGTGCTTTCCTACAGTCTTCTTACCTCATCGTGTATCCAGAACTGCTGTTTGATTCAGTCTTGGAGAGTAGCTACTAGGTGGTAGATACCTTTAATATGTCACTTTTTTTTTAAGTGGTGCTTGGGATTGAACCTGAAGGGTTGCACTCCACCACTGAGCTACAAACCCAGACCCTGAAAGAATATTTAAAAATTCTCCAGATCTTAGCACTATGACCTGTTATATTGTTTAAATGTCAGATATTTTAATTTATTCTCTTTATTCTTCATTCTTAAATAGTATCGTAGTTGTTTTATCCTTCAAGTGAACCACTGTCAGTATATGAAGATGATATGAGTTAGGAAAATAGTCCCTTGGATTGAAATAACCATTGCTGTGGTTAAGAAAGTCACCAGGCAAACAAAGCAGTCACTATCTTTCTTTCATGAATAGAAGACCTCAGGAAAATGAAAAAAAGAAATTCAACAATATAATACTAAACTACTGATAGATCATTATATCCTTAGCCTGAAAATGAAAGTGTCTCAAGGTTGTACAAATCTATGTTAGCTCATTAGCTCCCAGAAAAATGGTTGCATTTGTAATATACCATATAATTCATATGTTATGCCAGTGACATAATGATTATAATATTATATATTTTATTATATAATTATTATATTATTCTTTGTTTCTTTTTTAAGCAAAGCTCTACCCATGGTATGTACTTTTGACCATTATAGCAAAAGAAAAGAAAAAAGAGTACAATAAACAACACAGAAATATTAGATATATGAGAAGTAAGTATTATACTTGAAACAAGGGCTGGTGTCTTCAATAATTCTGTACTATTTATTATTAGAGAGTGTTAGACACATTTTTTAATAGAAATTAAGATATTTTACATAGTAATCTTGCCTCTCTAGTTCATAATAGAAGTAAGCTAAATTCAGTATGATATGATCTATAGTGATTCTTTGCAAACTTTAGGAATGTTTGCCATTCATTACAATTCTCTGAAATAATTATGAACAGTTGTATTAATATTTAATTAAAAAACTTAGTTCTTACTTAAATAAATGAATTTGAATGAATAAAAGTGTATATATTTATACATGTGTTCATATGCATTGATACATATATACCCAACAGTATCTGGGAGAATGTCAAAGTTCTATATTCATAGTGTGAATTGTTTTTCTCAGTCATTCTCAGCTAGAAGTGTAGCAAAACCACATTCTTCCTTTGTTGATATCTGAAATGAATATCAAGGCCTGGGTTTTTGTTAAAGTTTAATATTTTAAAAAATCTAATTATAATACTAGTAGCATATCATAAAAATCATAGATATATGGCTATCATTGAGCATAAGGAGACTGAACAATGTTAGGGGAAAATTTCAGCAAAACAGAAAATAATAGCACACTACCATATTTCTTTTCAGGTGTACATATACACGTATGTTATATTATTCTATTTCAGTTGTTTTATGAGTTACTTTTAAGTCATGTTTAAAGCATATTTATAGAATAACTTTTAATATCTTATAAAAAAAGTGCTTTAAGTAATATGTGCTTATTTTCCAGTCTGAATTTCTACTGAGTTCATTCATTTTAAGTTTTGCAACACATTTTTCCAGAGAATTATTCTTAAGAAATAGAATCTCTGTGGAATTCAAATAAAAACTACTTGGAAATTTTGTTAATTTAGAGGAAAAGACTATGTTACATTGAATTGTAGGTGGACAAGCAATTTTTCTGATGCCAGAGGTTTGAGTTATCTTTAGTGTTGAATGTCCACAAATGCTAAAGAGCTTTACTGTTTTATTTATAGGGTCTTATCAGAATATAGGTAACATTCATTTAAAACTGAATTGGTCCTGCAGAGATTTTCTTAATGGCACACCAGCCATAAATAGTCTATAGGTCATGCTGACTACTGTATTTATGAAGCATCATCAGATGATGTTTCCAGATAAAGGGAGGATACTGCTACAAAGGTTATACATTCTTCTTACATTTAACTTAATCTAAAAATATGTTGCATTTCAAGCAGAATTTATAGTGTGTTGTGTAATTTTCAATGCCATTAACTATCGTATAACGGATAAAGTCACGCTATGGTGCCTGTACAAGATGTTCAATAGAAAAAAAATCAAATTATAATTGATGTTTACTATCTTTATACCCAAACAGCATTCATTAAATGTGGCCCAAAGAAATACATTATGCAACTTAAAACAGGTGGATGCAAGGCTGCAAGATTCATGCATACAACTCCAGTTTAGACCACAGGTGGAGTTTGCTATTTGTCATTATTGATATAATTTGAATATGAGTTTTCAGAGTTAAATATGAGGGAAATACTTCCTCCTTTGAAGATTTACAGCTTTAAAAAAAGCAGGCAAACAAACTGAAGGTTGATCCGATTTTAAATATATTCAAGAGACAGAAAAATTGCCCTTTCAAAGCCTGTTAAAAGTATCATGGGAATTTTCTGATCTACTCCAGGTAATAAAAGGTACAACATGCCTTTTGAGGGTAAAATGTGATCAGTTACTCAGACATGAGGGAGACAGTGGTTAAGAGTACAGGTAGGGTTAGAATTCTAGGGGTACATCTTAAATCCACAGCTTACTTTTAACCCTGATAAAGTTATGTCAATTTCTTTACACCTCAGTACCTAGCTTTCGACTTGTTATTAAAGATTAAACTTCATAACATCTGTAAAGTTCTTAAATAGTATAAATAATTAATAGTGACTTGTTAATATACACTTTTAGTTTCAAGTTTTATGTTAATTTTCTGCTAAGATGCACTGAATTTTCAATACTCATTGACTAATTGACTGGTTGTAATCTTAGATTGGCTATTTTCATATATTTTAACGAAAGTACAGAAGGCAATTGGCTGGATTTGTGATGGTTGGTTCTTGTATCGATTGTGAAAGTTAAAAGTAAGATAGTTTTAATGATAATTACAGGTTTCTTCTCATTAATCTGCCAATTCTTCAGTGGCAGAAAGAAATGGAAATGTAGAAAATGTGTTAAGACTCATGGGTATGCACTAGAGGATACAGAACTACTGAGTATCCTGTTTCTAATTATCTGGGAAAGTCAGTTACATGGACATAAACTTGGACCACTAATCTAAATCATAATTCTGCCTTAATCAGAATATCTAATTGGCTACCCTTTAGGAAATAACTCAGGATAATATTCAGGATTTTTCTCCAGTAGGAAGACTCCCCCTCCCTTGCACAGGACCCATGAGGAATTACTAATTAGAGATTGTGAAGTGCTGGCCTAATAGGATAGGCTTCGCTGTCATCAGTGGATTATAAGTTAGAAAAACAAATTTATGGTGGCATCATGAGCCTATAATCCTGACTATGAAGGAGGATGAGGCAGGAAGATCATAAATTTGAGGACAGCCTGGGCAATATAGTGAGATCCTGTCTCAAATAACAAAGCAAAACAAACAAACAAAAACAGAAAAGCACACTATTTATGAGCATACTTCCAAACCTATATCATACTTCCAAACCAAATAGTGAGGTCAAGCATCTATAGCAACTCCTTTCTTAATTTCTGAGCAGATGATTTAAATTACTATTGAGAATCCAATACAGGGCTGGGGATGTGGCTCAAGGGGTAGCGCGCTCACCTGGCATGCGTGCGGCCCGGGTTCGATCCTCAGCACCACATACCAACAAAGATGTTGTGTCTGCCTAGAACTAAAAAATAAATATTAAAAATTCTCTCTCTCTCTCTCTCTTTCTCTCTCTTTCTCCTCTCTCACTCTCTCTCTTAAAAAAAAAAAAAAGAGAATCCAATACAAAGGAAAATTTGAAGAGCATTAATTAAACAGCATCATTGAACATCTATTCTGTGCCAGACAGTGTATCAGGTTCTGGGAATATAAGGAGAAGCACAACACATTATGTTTTCTAGAGGCAAGCTAACATACAATCCACACATTTTAGTAAGGTTTAGACAATGTGTCCTCTAGCACTATGACTGCTTCGACACAGCCATTTCCAGCAACTGTGATCACCCTGGGCCTACTACTGAGGCTGAACATGCTAGACATGCACTAACTCATTGGATCCTTGTAATAATACTGATAAATTTCACTTTGTCCCTGTTTTTCATGGGAGAAAATTCTATGGAAACTAAAGGAGCTGAGAACCAAATTTATGCCTACATTTTAACAACTACATAGTACTCTGTGAAATGAAAAAAAAAATACTCTTTCTTAGATTTTTTTCCTCCAGATGTTCTTCTGGATTAATTTATTTTTATTTTAAGCACCTCAGATTCTATGTAAGAAGTAGAAAATGCATACAATTCCCCCCATGGCTTCTGTATGACATAGACTCCTAGTCTTCCTTGTATCTTCTCATGACTTCTCTGGATTTTTTTTTGTGAACTCATCTTCCTACTATTCCTTATTCCTTAAATGTCGATTTTCACCAGACTGGACATAATCCATTTCCTACTCTACAGGGAGTTTTGTCTTATCCAATCCAAAGCCTTAATTTCTACTCATACCACAACTGATTTACAATTATTTCTCATTCAGTGCTTTCTTCTCAGTGTATAGATAGCATGCTCAACCACTTCCCAGAAATCTCATCATTGAACTTCAACAATTCATTCATTATTTCTAACCCATATTCATGAAAGAAATAAAGTGAAGTTAAGATTCTCTTATAGTTGATTATTCATCCAATTTTCTTAGCCAGATAATTAAAATGTATCCTTGGTACTAGCCAGGCCTTCATAGCTCTCCCTACATCCACTTCTGGAATGGTCTTGAATCTACATCCTCTTTGCTTCATCCCTACCCCAGCTCAGAGAACCCCTCAGATGTCTCTTATGCTTCTAAAATAACCTAGTCACTTTCCCAAAAATAATAATAAGTTCTGATATCCCAAAAATAAATAAGCTCTGATATCCCATTTCAATCCATGAAAGCCACAGTGATCTTTTTATTGTTGAAGCAATTTAAATGCTTTTATAGTACTTTTAATGATGAAGGCAGAAATCTCCTTAAAATGGTCCACAAGATCCTTCACTGCCTAGGCTTTTACAGGAATATGGTCTCCCTCACTTTCCTTGTGAGCATTGTTATCCTGCCCACCACAGGACATTTCCATATGCTATTTCCTCTGCCTAGAATATTTTTTAGCTTATTTTTTCTCTGCCAAATATAGATCTGTCTTATGTGTCACTTTTATCCTGATCAGTAAAAATTCTCTATTTCGGGTTATTGTGTTGCTTTTTGTTATGACACTTTTTATGGTTGCAAAGTTAATATATATTAATTTACTATATCACTAGATTTCAGGGTACATGGGACTGGGAATTATGTCTTTTGCTCCCTCTGTACTCCCTCTCTTTTGTACTGATTAATACAGTGGGATTATACATAAGAGATCTTCAATATTTATAACTCAGTGAGTGTTGAATCCATAGAAGTATTATATATGTAAATAGGCACACAATGACATAGCATCACAGAAGAGGAAGTAACTCTTGAGAAGAAAACTTAAGTAAAGCATTGTAAGGAATCCCTTGTGTGATCTGGAACTTTAGGTATACATGAATGAATGTGGGTGGCAGGGTAGTTGTGAAGCTAGAAAAAGCTTCCTCTGATTACTGTTAGCTAAGCTGGTCTGAATCTTACCACTAGACCATGTGTTCTCTTTATGCACATAAATTATTGAATGTAACATCAATATCAGACAAGGTCACTTATGACAATGCCAAATCACAGTCAAAAATAAGAACACTGACCATTTTTTTTTTAAATTAACCAAAATCCAGTCTTATGGGTGTGATTTCTTCTGCTTTATAGAGTAAGGCATTAGTTCTTTCTCTCTCCCTCTCTCTCTCTCTCTCTTTCTCTCTCTCTCTCTCTCTCTTTCAAGAAAAAAAATAGTGAGATATCCAGTCATAGATTTGATAGCTCTCAAACTAGAGCAAAACCTTACTCCTTAATCACTCCCTAAAATTATGTAACACAAACCCATATCTCCAAACAAGCCCCTTCTAACTCCTACTCACTGAATTATCCCCAGTAACCCATAATATGTCAATCTCCTTTGTCGTAACAAGTCAATAAAGCAAGCTTTATCTGACTGCAGGGTTCTTGGTGTTCTTTGGCTGGAGGCCATGTGTAGTAAAAAGAGAATTTAAGAGACATAAGATCATGTGTAAAAGAGATTTCCCACACTCTAGCATGATCAGAAAAGCTGGATTGATAATAGTGCCAGTACATAGGGTTGGAGGAGTCAGGCACATTCAGGTTGTTAGGTATGAGATTCCATTCCAAATCAAATGTCCAGTGGGTGGAGGAAAAGAATTTACAGAAGACATGTAATAATAAAATTTGTGTGTCTCCTGAATTCATGAGAAACTTGTTGATAAGTCAGTTGTGTCTGCTTTATATTCTATGCATCAACATGCAAATTATATATAAAATGTGGTTAACATATCATTTTTAAATGATAAGCTTAAAAACAAACAGTTCCAGAGTGAGAAACACAGTGTTTTCTTCTCATTTTCAGGGATCCTGGTTTCTTTATCAGTTTGCAAAACAGTATTCAAAGATGACATGTGACTAAGGTTGAGAAATTTGGAGAAATAGAATATAAGCTAGATAAATGTTGTTCAATACAGCAGTCCCTAGCAAATGTGGTTATTTATATTTAAAATTAAGTTCATTAATGTTATTTGGGTATGGTTCGTGTCCCCACAATTTCATGTGCTTATGTAAAGTGTTAAGAAGGTTGAAATCTAATTCATCTCTGGTGTTTAGAGTATAAGCCTTTGGGAGGTGATTGGGATTGGATAAGGGCATCAGATGGAGCCCTCAGAATTGAATCCTGTTGGTATTATATCAAGAGGGAGAGAGACCACACACACATGTCTCTTCCCATGTGATGCTTTGCCATACCTAAGGATTCTGCCAGATGAGGCCTTGACCTTGACTTCCAGAACTATGAGTAAATACAAACTTCTTTATCAAGTACCTGCCTCAGGTATGTCATTTACTGTAGTCATGAAAAATGGGTTAATACAATTAAAATTAAATGAAATGTGAATTCTCAGTCATATTAGCCACATTTTAAGTAATAAATAAATAGCCAGCTATGGCTAGTATCTGCATATCAAACCGTGGTGCAGACACAGAACATTTGCATCTTCCCAGAACATGCTATTGGACAACATTCCTCTTGAAAGCTTCAACAAAGAAAAAAATGAAGGATTTGTGAGGTAAAATTAATTGCTTTCAAAGCAAGAACTCTTGGGGAGCTAAAAGGAAATTTTAATGAATTTCCCTTAAGCAGTTTATGCTGGCTTATAAAATGAAGTCATACCTTTTCTGAAGTTCCTTTCTCCTCAGAGAATTCTATTTATAGGCATGCAAAAATTTACTGATTTTCTTGTACAATGTAAATCAAATAACAAAATTAAAAATTGCCTTAAGTTGCAGAATACAGTTCTAATAATTGGAATACAAGTTTTTTTCAAATATTTGCCTGAAAAGTTATGTTCTTGTTTAGCATTTAGGGTTCTCAATTGTGTTGCACAGAAAATCCTCTATTCCTTTCACTCCCATTTCTTCCTAAAAGGGACCCTTTCCCCTCTTGTAGCTGGATGACATTTAAAGGCAAAGCAGTAGGTGTATCTCATAGGATTAAGTTGAAGTTTTACATGAACAATTATGAGGAACTTCAATCATTCATAAGATACATGTGTATAGAAACTTTTCTTTATGCTGAGTCGTTTGGATTCTCAAGGGCAGAGGTGGTTGGGGGTAAACATTAGCTGGAAGAAGGAGGCATGGGGTAGGATGGTGCATTATGAGTACAGGTCATAATTTGAGCAAAGAAGTGGAAATGAGAAGAAACATATGCATAGCTGCAAACATTTCAGTATGGTGCCTTAGGATATAGTTATTATCAGGAAAATTTTGGAGATGAGGAACAAAAGCAGACAGGAAACGTGCTCATGCTTTTGTGGAGAGTCAAAATCAGAGAGGAAACAGAACACACATCTTTAAATGTAAACCAATGATCATCCCAGTGAAGCTAATTTTCCCTAATAAGCGGGAGAAATCCAGAGATATTCTTCAAAACTACATATAAAAGTTCAGAAAACCAGAAATCCATGGGCACTTTAGACAAATGACTCAGATTTGAGAATATAAAGGTTGGGTTGAAAAACATTGTATTAGACAGGGCACCAAATCTGAAATCAGGAATGGTGCTCAAATTCTGGCTGTACTTATTTGTATAACCTTGCACCAGTCTTTGATCTCTGAATTGCTAGTCCTCAATCTGTAAAATAGTGTACAACATCCAATATATGGGATTGCTCTGGGAGGCTCTACAGAGGTGATATGTGAGCTGGATTTTTGGAGGTTACATATAATCTAGCCTTTTAAGGTATTCCTTAAGAGGTGGAAATGGATATAGATTTTGGAGGAGATTAAACCACATACAAATGATAACAGAATGAAAGAGTATGGAATTTTAGAGAAAAGATGAAAAAATAAGTATGAATGGGGCACAGAATGTGGGTATTTTTATGACTATTATATCAGTAAGTGTTGGTGGTGATAGAGGAGGCTAAAAAATAGATTGAGGTCACTGAACCAGGTTTCTGTTGAGGATGGAAGCTTGATAATATTACAGTGCCTGTAAAGAAGTCAACACGCTTAATTCCATGCCTTTGAAATAGACAGGGGGATGAGTGATTGATGGGTAAATGAATAGATGGATAGATAGACAGATGTTGAATGCATTTGGTTAAAGTAAGGATATATATAAAACTGCTAGTTTTGGTGTTGTTCCTTGGCTAGTTGAGATATTAGAAAATTTTAAAGCAGGGAAATAATGTGATCAAGTTTGCATTTTCAGAATATGTTTCACAGTGGTATGTAGAATTGCCTGGAGTGAGAAGAAAATATAGGCAGGGCAATTACATAGAAAGTGATTGTGATATTCAAGGCAAGAGATGTTGAACTCTGTATGTGGGAAAGAAGAGAAGAAATAGAATTTTAAAAGTATTCTAGGCAGGGGGAAGCTTTCATCAGGCAAGGGACAAAAATATGAGAGGCCAGATGGATTTCTTCATATGGATTTCTTCAAATAATTTCTAAATCCATTCTGATGTTTTTAAAAAAAAAGTAACTATGTGAAGTGTCGGATATGCTAATTTGTCTGTAGTAATCATTACACAATGTATATGTATATCAAAATATCATGTTTTATACCTTAAATATATACAATAAAATATGAATATCTAGCTTTATCTCCTTAGCAACATTGAAGCAACTCTCCAAGCATCTGTTCTTTACCCTCATCAACTGCATCCTGTCTGCTTCCTTAGCCCTCACTGTGCTGTGATTGCTCACTTGCCTGTAACCCTTCGTAATCTGCTCACTCTTTAAAGGCAAATGCTCTGTTTTATCCCCAGATTCATTATTTTATCCTCATCTAGTAAGTCAGTGCCTGACTTTTATAGTAGATACTTGGCAAATCTTTACTGAAATAATATGTGAATAAATGAACAAATCAGCATCTAACTAGGGGAAACTTTTGGATCTCAAGGATTTCTTAGGAATATATAACAGTCAATCAAATTTCTGAATACCTTGAGCTAAGTTACGTTCCTGAAATCATGTCTGAGTTTTTCTATGTGCTGTGTTCTGAGGGGCTAACCCTCTTTAGAAAGACTTGACTGACTTTCTGACTTGTCCTTTATAGACTTGTCTGAACAAAGAATTCTGTAGGAGTTCCTTCTCTGTTCCATCTTTTCTGGAATGGAAGAGGAAAGGGTTTTCCTAAGTCATGATCACTTTGAAGATCTTCCAGGTTCAGAATGTGGATCAGCTCTTTATCTGATTTACCAGGTAACACAACATAATAAACTATCAAATCTGAAATATCATAGTTGGAAAGCAAAGTAAACCAAACAAGTACAAAACAGTCAGGAATCTTGTACTCTATAGTTCACCATTTTGTGATGATTATTGGTTTTCCTCAGTAAAACATGGGGGATGAAGTGAGATAAGGGGAGTGAGGAAGGACAACTCTTCAGCCTGACTCTCCAGAAGATAATTAATAGGGTCCCTCCAGTCCTGACCTCTCTATCCTGGGAGCTACCTGCTAGTTTTGGTAAATTCTCTCTAGAGTCTGCCTCTATTTACAGCCTTCTCCTGAATTCTGTGCTTCCTTTCATTACCCAGTGGAGCATTGGCTCAGCCCTGTGCTGGCCATTGTGCTTTCCACCATGGACCTAGTCAATAGACAGGGAGGGGACTTGGCCCATGGTTACTTATTTATATGGAGAGATATACTTGGGTGATCATGAATAAGTCAGAAAGAAATATACAATCACATTTTTGTATGCCAACTAACTCATCTGATTTGCAAAAATTGAATTTAAGGTTATTAGATACTGAATTATAAATATAATGTGATATTTTACTCATTTTATGGCCAAATTACCTTGTTTCAAATAAGTGCATTTCCCTGAAAATTAAAATAAAAATATTCTAGCACAGATTCTCTACTACTTGCTTTAATGGTTTGTTTCACACTAGGGATACATAAAATATCTTTGAGAATCAACAATTTTAATGGAATTTATTTTTGACATCATAAAATTTGTTTCTTCACAAATTTGTATTTGGAACTTCTTTGTTTAATTTATCTGAATTTATATTCCATGATACTGCTTGTAGATATGACATTTATCAATATTTTACTGCATTTTTGTTTGTTTTGATTTGTTTTTCCCTTGGGGATTATGAGACCAAAAACGAAATCAAGTGAGCTCTTAAACTCTGATGATAAGGTATAAATTAACATATGATGTATGAAGGTAAAAATTTAGATGGGCATTATTAGGTTACTTCAGATACCTAACATTCTCTAGACCAGAAACATGATTCAATAACAGAGTTTGCCTTTGTTCAATGACAGCCCACATTAACAAGTCATAAAAGAATAAATCCAAAAGAGGGACAGATTAACATGTTATCTAGATGCAATCTGGGAATGATGGCAGTAAAAAAGAAAAAAAAAAAGAAGAAGAAACACAAAACTGTGTTGACTTGCCCTTCTGGTAATGTCCAGAAGAAAATGTCACAAACTGCTTCATCTTAATATGCCTTTGTGATGGAAATGCCTGTTATAAGCCCTATGTGTTCACTGTCATAATCTGATATCATGGGTCATTAATAGAGTGTTTTGAATGCTTACAAATTTGAGTCCATGTGTACAGAGTAAGTTGAACTAGAATTTGTTTTCTGAAATATATTTTCCTATAAGAAATGAGAGTTACTTGATTGATGTGATTATTCCATCTCCATGAGACTTTTAAGTTTTTTATGCAAAGTATAATTTAGAATTCTAGTTTGTAGGTTAATTGTTTATAATTTGGTTTATGCTGCTCTTGAGTTTTTCTCAAGAAAACTTTAGGCACTAACAAAAGCAAATTTCTGGACCTATAAAACCAAAGATCAGACCAAGAAACATGTAGAACATGATCCTACCCTGAATTGTCCATAATCATACCAAAGATCTTTTATTTTAACTGAATATTCCTCTGAGGGACATAAAAAAGTTCAAGAGTGTATCTCCTACTTGACTTAAGAGACATATAGCAAAAGGGAAACTGATGATGAAACCCAATGGTAACAACTGATGCAAGAAAAAAAGAAACGAGAAAACATGAACCTTTAGCTATAAAGGTTGTTGGAGGACAGGGAGAAATTTCAAATTGATCAACTGATCTTAATAGAAATACTTTTGAATTTGCAGACTGTTCTGGTTATCTTTTGCTAAATGATAAACTACTTTGTCTTAGTCAGCTCTGCCTTGCTGAGACCAAAACATCCAACTTGCAGGAGAAAATATTTATTTTAGATCATGGTTTCAGAGGTTTAGTCCATGGTTGGCTGACTATCTCCATGTGTGAGGTAGCATATCTCAGGAGAAGGGTCTATCACAAGACAAGCTGATCAGCTCATAGTGTGGTCAGAAGCAGAGAGAGAAAAGTGAAAGGTCATCAGGGAAGATATACACTTCCAGAGCACACTCCCAATGACCCATCTCCTCCAGCCACTCCCACCTACATGCCTACAGTTGTAACCTGGTTAGTCACCTCAAACTAGGATAGACTGTTTGATTACAGCTCTCATAATCTAAACATTTCACCTCTGAATATTCCTACATTAACAAAGTAGTTTTTGTGGGGGGGTACCTCATATCCAAACTGTAACATACTTCAAAACTTAATGGGTTAGAACAACAACTAACTAATTCTCAAGGTTTTGTGAGTTGACTAGGAGAAATGGGGCGGTCTCACATGAGATCTGTCATGGTAGCTGGAGTTGGGGGCATCTGAAGACTCATCATGAAGGTAAAAATTTACATGGGCATTATTAGGTTACTTCAGATACCTAACATTCTGTAGACCAGAAACATGATTCAAACATGATTCACTCACAGGTCCAGCACTTGGCTGGGGGCTGGTTGAGGATCTCTATTTCCTCATAAGTTTTCCACAAAGCTTGATTTGGGTTTCCTTATACCATGGCAATCAGTGAAATCAGACATTTTTACATGGCTGCTGAATTCCCAGAGAAAGGATTTCTAGAGACAAAAAAGCTATAAGACTTTTTGGGACTCAGACTTGAAAGTCATATTGCATCATTTTTGTTAAGACTGTAAGAGGCTTAAGGCGCAGGGCCAAGTCAGACTTATGGGGAGGAGATTGCCAGGGGATCATTGGGAGGCCCATCCATAGAGACCAGATACAAGAAAGGGTTGAAAACTGGGGCAGTTTCTTGTGGTACTTACCTAAGGAACGATACCTACCTTTTGTGTTATAATTATCTACTAATTTGCAACTTTTTCCATATTAAAAGTGATACATTGGGCTGGGGATGTAGCTCAGTTGGTAGAGTGCTTGCCTCACCTGCACAAGGCCCTGGTTCAATCCCCAGCACCCACATAGACACACACACACAAAAGTGATACATAGATGCATATAAAAACAGTATAAACATTTCAGAATGGGATTGAGTGAAGAGTAGATCTTACCACTACCATTTTCTCTGATCTCAGCTCCACATCCTTAAAGTCACTTTTCACATTCCTCCCTCATCATAGTCATAAAACAAAACAATGTATTTATAGTTCTACTGCTTGATTTATTATTTCAGATAATATATGCAAACTCCTGTCTTCAAAAATGGATGAATTTATGTCTCTGCATCTCCCTTCAACACACATTTTATTATGCTTTTACTTTGCTTACTTTATTGCTCTTTTCATAACTTTGAAAATATATTCATATCTATTATATTCCTAATTAAAAGTATAGGGTTTTCTTGACTCACCACTATTAAAATGGAAGAAATTATCATACTTTATAATTTCTTACTTTACATTTCACAGTAATGATCTTTCATTTATATTCCAAAGTTTGGAATTTTAAAATATTTTATAAATATAAGTAAAAATTCTGTTCTCTACATGAATATTAATTCCAAAATTTGTGGGGTAAAGGGTATATAGTTATTTCAACAGTTTAATCATGTAACTCTTACTCTTTAGAATCAAATGGTATGATTGATGTTGTAGGAAAAAAATGTAATCATGTGTCATTAAAACTAGAGAAAGAGAATATTTCAATATCAAGATCAAATGGATGTTCTTCCTTTAAACACAACTACTTGCTTAAAACTAAAATCCATTTCTTATTTGAAACACTTAACTCTCATGCTATTTTTAATATTTTACAATGCCTTTATTTTCTTCTTGGTCCATTCTGGTTGTTAAACTCTTCCAACTCTTCAATTATGGTGGTTTTAAAGTATAAATTCATTTCTTAATGAAAAAAATAATATTTCAAGTCTTTTGATTCCCCATGATATGCAGCCACTAAGGTGACTTCTTAAGTCCTCCATTCCCTTGTGTCATTCCCATTTGTAATCCTTTCTCTTTATGTGTGGACTGGACCACTTGCTTCTAATGAGTATATTATCTCAGAAGTGGTGGGATATCATTTTCAAGATTAGATTATTAAATGGCTTCCATTTTCAATGCTCTTGCACTTCTGATCTTAAAGAAAAGCAGCTGACATTTGGAAGAAAGCCATTAGAAGGCTTTTCCAATAGCCAGGTGTGAAAGAATAAGGCTACAACCAGACCCAACAGGTGGATTGCAACCTCATAAATGACCCTGATCCAGTGGTATCCACCTAAGCTGCTTCCAGATTCTGGACCCTCAGACATGTGACATGATGAGTGTAATGTTAAGATGTAAATTTTGTGAATAATCTGTGTTATACAGAAACTGGTAAATAAAACAAATTTGGTAGCTGGAAGTGCATTGCTACTGAGACAAAAACTTGAAATCTTGGAGAAGTTTGGAATATGCAGTAGGCTTATGGAAGAGTGTTAGAAAAGAACTAAAGTGTATCGGAACAGTTATCAATAGCAGATTCATGAGTTTTGATAAGATTGATGAAGAGTGTTTGCAGGAAAATGAGGTAAATATTATTGGAAGTTGGAGGAAAAGGATACTTATTATTTAATATAAAATATTTAACAACTGATGCTTACAGTGTTATGGAAAGTAGAAAATGTGCCTAATGAACTGAATAATGCAGCAATGGAGACTTCCAGTCAAGAGGTAAAGGTGCTATCTGGTTTCTTTTTGATGTTTCTAGTAAAAATCAAAAGGAAAAGGTAAATGGAAGAAAGTAGTATTAAATATAAGGAGTCAGGATTCATAGTTTCAAAAAAATTTCAGCTGCTAAAGAAAACAGATGATACTAATTAAGAGTGACTTTCAAGCAAAGGTTAAATCTAGGACATTGTCACAAAAATGTGATGAAATTGAGGCTATGTCACTAAAATCCTTTTATTAAAATCTCAGAAAGAGCTACTCAGACAAATGCTTCAAGAAAACTATGGGTCTTTGTCATAATTGTCTCAATCATAGCTAAATTATGGAACCAACCTAGATGCCCTTCAGTAGATGAATGGATAAAGAAAATGTGGGATATATACACAATGGAATATTATTCAGCATTAAAAGAGAATAAAATCATGGCATTTGCAGGTAAATGGATGTAGCTGGAGAACATAAGTGAAATTAGCCAATACCCCAAAGCCAAATGCTGAATTATTTCTCTGATTTAAGGATGCTAATCCATAATATGCTGTGGGGGGGAAGGGGGATGGGAAGATTAAATGAACTCTAGATAGGGCAAAGGGTAAAAGGGGAGGGAGGGGAAGAGAGAGGGCTTAGGGGTAGGAATGACAGTGGAATATGATGGGCATCATTACTCTAAGTACATGTATGAAGACACAAAGGATGTGACTCTGCGTAAAACCAGAGATATGAAAATTGTGCTCTATATGTGTAATAGGAATTTTAATGCGTTCTGTTGTCATATATAACAAATTAAAATTTGAAAAATTAAAAACCAAAGAATTGGAACCTCTAAAAGGACTTATCTTAAGGAGATTTGTGGGTATCACTATCTTGGCTTAAGAGGGACAAAACATAATGAATGAGTGGATGGCTTTGGACTTCAAATTTTACTGGCAAGAATGAGACTCAGAAATTTGATGAATAATCCAACATGGTACCTTCCCTGAAAAATGAGAGAATGAAAGATGGTTTAAAGGAAAGAACCAAGAGGTCAGAGGGCACAGCCAAAAGCTATGGAGAATTATTCTCAGGTCTTGAGACCTAACCAAGGAGCTTTGAATTATGGCCTGACTGGATTTAAGAGTGACATCCCTGTGCCTTTTTTTCTTTTCCCCCTTTTGAACATGAGTATCTACAATGTTCTCTTAAGTGTGTCCTTTTGTCATCCATTAGGGGTATTAATGTGTGGAAAAATTATCTCTCTGATTACTTAGGTGGATAAGAACTGTACTTAAGGAACTTCATCCAAGGGCCTCATTCACACATGACCTTGATTAGATGATGATTCTGGACTTTGAACTAATGCTTTAACTGAAGCTCACTTCCAAGATTAGGCATAAAATAACTGTGGTTCCCACCTTACGTACACCCCTCTTTGTGGTCTTTCTCTTAGATTCTTCACTCTGGGGAAAGCCAGTTGCCATGTGGAAGAACAGATCTGTGGGAAGGGACAGAGGGAATAAGATCATGGTCTACCTGCAGAAGCAAGAGTGAACACCAGCTAATATTACAGTCAAGATGTTGGCCAGAGGTCTAATCTCATCTGAAGTCTAGATTTAGCAAATTCTGAAAGGATTCACTTCCATTCCATGAATGCATTCCTGATCCTGAGAAACTGTCAGGTAATATTCTTGTTGTTTTAAGTGACTCAATTTTGAGGGTAATTTCTAGTTGCAGCAATAGGTATCCAGTATGGATCTGAGTGCCAACTGACTCAAATATTAAGTATGAAAGATTTGTTTTTGTTTGACTTAAGAAAATCAGCCTTTCTTGTTTCAGCCTGTAAAGGTCTGGAGGGGTTCAGCCAAATTGTATGCAAAATTACAGACTGTCTTAGAAGAAAGGGGATTATATCTTATATCTTATATTTTCTTCCTGAAATCTGAAATCAGAATTTTTTTTAGATGTACATGGATAATTCAGTTCATGGCTGAATATGAGATGTTTCTCCAAAGCTTCTGAATTAATGCAGAAATGTTCAGAGGTGAAATGGTTGGATTTTAACAGCTATCACTTAACCACTGATTAATCTATTTGATGGATTCAGAATTTAAATGGACTAATTAGGTTGTTATAATTATATGTAGGTGGGGCACTGGAAGTGCACTTTGGGGGTTTGTATTTTGTCCCTAGCATCTTGCTCTCTCTGCTTCCCAGATGTTGTGGGCTGAGCTGCTTTCCCTTGCCATACCTTTATTCCATCATATGCTGTTTTTTTTCTAGTAGCCTCTCCTTTGGCCAGGGAAATTAAGTTTACTATGGAGTGAAATTCTGAAACCATGAACTAAAATAACTCTTTCCCCTCTAAGTTGACCTTGTTGGGCATTTTGGTCACCATGACAAAAAGCTAACACTATGACTCAGAGGCATCAGTGTCACTGGGTGTTTTGGTGACAGTAAGGAGAAGACAGTTTAGTATGGTGGTTTCTATACTTAAAAAAGATGAATGGGTGCCGGGTTTCTGTTCTCGTGACTAAATGTCTCAGGGGTCACTCCAGTTGAACTGGGATAACTGGGCTGCGCAAAATAACCACGCAAGAGACACAAATACCTTTTTCTTTGGGGTCACTGTGGTGGCTCCTCTGACCTTAAGGGTCTGCAGAAAGAGAGAGAGCGAGAGCATGCGCTGACCCCTTTTATTGAGGAGAAGCTATCCAAATGAGGTAAGGGGTCAGGTTTCAGGGGACTGAGTCTATCTTCATGATGTCACTGTCAGCAGGCCGACTGACACCTGGGTAGGCCACAACCAAGGGCACAGTAAGAGAAGGGGTAACACACAAGGCACTTCCATGGAAGATTCTATCCTAAACAGGGCAAGGGGTTATATTACAAAGGAACAGGTGAGCATAGCTCCACCCATGGGGCTGTAGCAAGACACACCCATGCATGAGACACTGACCCTCGAACCCAAGAAGAGTTGGGAAAGCTCTGCCACATTTCTGCGACTGAGCGCCTCAGCACCCAGCCGGGGAGTGTGACTCAATCACATGTGAGGTTGGTCTCCCACAGATGGGAATTAGTGTGCTTAAGTTTCTATGAATGTCATTGGTAGGCACTGCAAAGAGCCCTAAAGCACCTCTTCTTGAGATTATATGAGATATAAACTCATCACTAGACATTAGTAGGGGTTGTCATTCTTCATAGTGCCTGAGATTAGGGGACTTAATCCCAATCGTTTTCCACACAATTTTCATAGCAAGCCATACTGTGCAACAATGCAAATTGCAGCTAATAATTTCTAGTAGCTAGAACACAGAGCATTGTGTATCCAATTCCTTTCTTTGTTCCTTCCTTCCTTTAAATACCTGAGTGCCTCCAGTGTTATAATTCCTATTCTATATGCTGAGATGACAGCAGAGAGTGTAACAGATAAAGCCCCTTGTTTTTATAAGACTATCTTACATGTGAAGGGATCTTATGTAGCTTTTTCTAAGAGAATCTATTTGGATAGCACCACCCTTTGCACAGGTACCTAGGGGAAGAAATTTACCCATTTTCAATTCAGAATGCACTAATCAGTTTGCTAAAGAATAATTTTCAGTGAAGTTAATGATCAAGATTTGCTATTTTTTAAAAATTTGTTCTAATTAATTATATATGACAGTAGAAAGCATTTTGACATATCATACATAAATCGAGTATAACTTCACATTCTTATAGTTGTGCATGATGTAGAATTACACTGGTCATGTAATCATATATGCACATAGGGTAATAATGTCCAATTCATTCCACTGTCATTCCCACCCCCCATACCACCTCCCCGCCCTTCATTCCCTCTGTCTAATCCATAATACCTCTATTCTTCCCTATCACACACACCCCTTATTGTGAATTAGCATCCACATATCAGAGAAAACATTTGGCCTTAGGTTCTTTGAGATTGGCTTATTTCACTTAGCATGGTATTCTGCAGCTCTATCCATTTACCTGCAAATGCCATAATTTCATTCTTCTTTAAGGTTAAGTAATATTCCATTGTATATGTACCTCAATTTCTTTATCCATTCACCTATTGAAGGGCATCTACATTTGTTCCATAGTTTAGCTATTATAAATTTAGATCCTACAAATATTTACTTGGCTGCATCACTATAGTATGCTAATTTTAAGTCCTTTGGGTATAAACTGAGAAGTGAGATAACTGGGTCAGATGGTAGTTTCATTCCAAGTTTTCTGAGGAAGGGTGAGATGCTGCCCTATTATAAGTGCAGTAGAAGAAGGGAATTTTGGATAAGTCACTGTCTACCAGCCATGATCTGCTGAAATCAGTTTCCACTGAGCTGTCAATGGCCACTTTTCTAGTCATGAACTGAGATAATCATTTGGGCTGCACTCCCCCTGCACAGGATCTCACAAGGACACTGGAATTTGTTGACATAGAAGTGCAAGAGGTTGAGACCTTGGAAGCAGTCTCTTTTGCTTCCATTTCTATTTGGTGGTCTTCTGAATCTCATACTAAATAGTGAAAGTTGAAAACTAAACTCTAAAGTACTATATTCTGGTTATAATACATACACACACACACACGTTATTAATTCATAATGTAGATCCTGATTCTGAAGCTAGAACAATTTAAGATAATAAAATATTCTCAAAAGCATAATCTTGATTTACTCTAAGTAAGTGAAATAATAGCACTTAAAATTTATTTCACATGCATACATACACCTTACTCAGTTAAGGTGAGATTAACCAAAAAAAAAAAAGGAACAGAAAAAAAGATGATGTTTTCAATGACAGAGAATTTTAAAAAATATATAGGAGGACATTATAATCTTTTGAGTCAAACTTGTATGTCACTGGTAAGCATTGGAAAGGGCCCTAAATAACCATGCAATCAAAAGACTGGGTATCTGTATAAGTGCTAGGTAAGATTTTAGCAGCTGGCAAAAGTCCTTGGAAATATTAACCAGATAAACATTTTGCTGTCATTTTTCAAAGTAAATATATTTTTCATTGTCAGTACTTCACACTAACGTTTCTGAAAAGATATGTTTACTTGGGCATAAACATCTGCAGTCGAATCCTAAAATATCTATGTGATTGGTTAAGAAGATGCTTGCTAATTTTTTGTGTGTATGTCTATGGCACTGGGTATGTGTGTTTACCACTGAGTTACATTCTCAGATCCCCCTTTTTAAAAATTTTGAACAAGAGTCTCTCGGAGCTGATGAGGAATACCTTGAATTTTTGATCCTCCTGCCTCAGTTTCCTGAATCCCTAGAATTATAAGTGTGTGCCAAAGAGTCTATTTATATTTTACTTTAATCATTATCCTGCATGTGAGATGGTTTTAGCATAAATTTTACAAATAAGTACTTTTTATTTTTCAAAGATGTCTTAGAAATTTTAGCAAAATATGTCAGTTTTACATAATTTTAAGATTCTCATAATTTGGTCCAAAGGATGAAAGAATTCTGTGCCTTTTTTTCTACCTTTCCACTTCTGAGACTAGAACAAGACAGTAAGATTTAATAGACAATGTATTTATTGAAATGCAATATTTTCTTAAATATTTACATATTCCATTTGAGGTTTTGGCAAGGATCTCCTTTTTCCATTATTAACCAATCAAATTATATATTTTAAAGAACAAAGTGATAACAAATGACATGTTTTACAAGGTACATAACACATTTAAAACTCTGATGATTCGTTTTCATGATATATACATTATAAAGAGACAGAAACTGATTTGGAATTAATCACGTCTCACAAATTATTAACTATAATAAAATAAGAAAGTAGCACATTAGGATGGTATAGTTAATGCTATTTTAAGGCCATAAAAATTTGGGGGACTTAATATTTTCAAGGTTGGTGTGGGGAATTTCCATACATCTGAACACAAATCTTTAGTTTTTCTATTTTAAAACAAATTTTTGCAGGCAGAAGATTGGGTATCTATGATGTTGTATGTGGATTATCTGCATTTATAATTGAGTCAATTGCCATTATTTCCTTATGGAGGAAATTATCTCTGCCTATCTCTAAGAAAAAATTAAAAAGCTCTTTCTCAGAAATATATTTCTCTTGAAGTAGGCATTAAATCTGTTGATGCTAATGCCTCTTTTGATCCTAATAAATTATGACCCAAAAGGTTGTAGTCTCTTTCAATGCCTTCTAGTCCTTCATTCTCTATTTTATCACAGGTAGCCTCTGAGTAGTGCATCTAGCTCCTCTAACGCTATTAAAGCTCAGTGAAAGGTCAGGACTGAGAGGGAGCGACACCAGATTAATGTGTCAGTAATTGCTCATCACTAGTAGACATGAAAAATAGATGGACTGACAGTGAATTGGCCATTGAGCCTGCAGCTAAAGAAGCTTCCAGTGAAAAAGTATTAAAACTATATGACATCAAAGCCCTCAACTATGTCAGACCAGGAAGGAACATGGAGCATATAGATTCTCTCTGTGTCTATGTAAATCATTCCTGCTCAGGCCACTTTTATTTTGATGAATTCAAACCTTTTTCTTTTCTATTTGGGAAGGTTTAGTGTAATGATACTTATCTGTTCCTGAACAAAATATGTTGCACATTTTTCTTGAATTTTTAAGGTAGCAAAAGAAATGTTTTTCTGAACTCAAACTGACAATTATGATAACTCCTTAAAATAACATTTCTCCTGGGAGAAATGCATCATAATGTACATTTTCTTCCAAACATATAACTGAAAAATGAGTCAATGTGCATTTGTGTTCATCTTTTCTGAGTTTTTTTTTTTTTTTTGCTTGTTTTTTGATGGTGCTGGGGATCAAATCTAGGACCTTGTGCATGCTAGGGAGGTATTTTTCCATGGAGCCACATCCTCAGTCCTTCTGAGTTGATTTTTATCATGGTCATTGTTGTCATCATGACAATAATGAAAATGATTGAATTAAACAGAAAAGCAATATTTCACAAATTTTCAGAAGAATTTAACTGAGAAAGTGTTTCTTGTTTGATCACTAGTGGAATCACAATGCAAAATAAATAAATAAAAAGGAACTATCCTTTTACATGCCTGTTTGGATCAAATTTAGGGCATCTATCTTCATGCTCCTTGAGAAAGAGAAGGAAAAGGATTGTATGTAGAATTCATAAAGTGCATTTCTATATGGAAATGGCTTTAGTGAGAATGGGAGAGGGTCAGAGTTTGTAAAAATTATTCAAGTGATATAGACCAGAATTGTACTACATCTTAGAGATACATAACTAGAGTGGTTTTGGAGAGATCATAACATGACCTTGGGCACCATGCCAAAACTAATCCTCACACAATTTGAAAGGCATTGAAAAAATGGGCATTGTGACAGCAACCTGAAGAGATTGCATTTAAGAGATGGAGATGGACGAGAGAATGAGAGAGGTGATGCAGCATAGCAGGACCCAAGACATTCAGTGACACTGTACCCTCAGTCAGGGACAACTTCTTTAAAATTTTCAAGATATCTTTCTCCAGCTACTCTTATGTGATTCAAAAGAGAAAAATGAAAAGCCCAGATAATACTCAATATCAGGCTTTATGAAGCCTTGGTGAATAGGTTGTTAGTACCAGATTTGCTCTATAGAAAAATGGAGAACACTGGCATTTCTTTTGAGTATTGGGAAACAGCTAATTTTTGTTATATTAAAAAGAGCAACAATTCAATTAGCTTCCTGTGTGTGTGTGTGTGTGTGTGTGTTCTATAGTCATTGTAAAAATCTTATCAGGTACACTTCCTCTGGAGTTTCTCTTGATTTTGTCCAACATTCCTGGATTTATCCTCTTCCAGTTTGATGATCTATTTTTAAAAAAGACATTCATTCCAGCTGTGGTTTATAACTCCTGGGAAGAACACTGATTGCTTACTTGAGTGAGGCAAATGACATACCAGAGGCATGAGGTCACTGTAACTGGGCCATGTTGCATTTATTAATCACCCCTAGGGGCAGCACTTAGGGATAGAAGGTAGTTCCTACACTGTCAGGCAGACTAAAACAGTTACTAAAATTACTACACATATTTCTTATAACTGCTCTCTCAAAGGAAGTTGTATTCTACAGTGTTTAGAAAACAAAATCGTGTCTCGAAGGCATTCAATGAATTATCCATGGTTCCTCAGTTTATAAAGGTAGATTCAAACCCAGTTGTGACTATTAGGTATCTGGTTCACTTTTTAGTGTACTATAATATTTCTCTCATGCTTGAAACATGGTAGCTCCTAAGAAATATTCCATGAATAAATTCATGAATATCAAACTATATGTAGCTAAAACAATCTAAAAGAATCTTTGAAATTTTCATTCAGAATTTAAATAGGAATATATGTAAGACTATGAATCTTTGGATTTGAAAATGAGAATACTTAACTAGATAGATGTATAAATATGTATATGAACACACTGCAATGTGCTCAGGGAACTATGAATACAAAAGTACAGAAATAATTATTCCATTTCCCATGTAAAAAGCACTATTTTAAATTCTTTATGTAGAGCAGAATTTTTGTTATTGTGAAATTTTGAATTTGCCAAAATCACTTTGACAAGATGAGTCAGCTAAATGTCCTTTTCTGGAGAACGGACGAGAATTTTTCTACTAAAATGATTTCTGATGGTTAATTGGGACATTTGCCACCACTGTTTGGACTGCATCCACCCTCTTCATGGCTTGTGTTTTGTGACTGGTGAAATTTATGTGAGCTCTGATTTACTGGCAGCTGTAGCTTCTCAGTGACCATATGTGAGGATCAGCAGATGTCCTGAACGTTGATCATAGAAGCTTATCTAAGGTGTCACAGTGTATGCACCTTTAAACAGCTGTGTTCCTGAGAGATACACAAAAATGCAGCTTCAGATGGCTTAGCCAAACATCTTCGTACTTCCAGAACAGGTGGGCATGCTGGCAGTAAAGGAACAGCAAGCGCCAGAAATGGGAGCAGAGTTCCAAGTTTGGGCATTTCTTGTGGAATCTCTTCAGACACCCAAGCAAAGTTTATCCCCCACCCCCACATTCTTTCCATGTATTTTATCAGAAGTCAGGAACACTTTTCCTTAAAGGGCCAGACAGTAAATATATCAGGGTCCATGGGGCAGAGAGTCCTAGTTGCAGCTGCTCAACATGACTCTTGTAGCTCAGGAACAGCCATAGGCAACACACAAACAAATAGACATAGCTGTGTCCCAATGAAACTTAATCTTCAAAAACAGGCGATAGTTGCTAATCGCAGATTTATATGCAGGCTGTTATTTCATATATCAATGTAGACATCTATTGAACTTTAACATCTAGGTCCTGTTCTGTGTTAGATACAGAAAAATGTGATGATGTCAGTAGCTTTGAGGCCTATAAATCTAACATAAAAGACTGGGGGAAAGCCTCTATGTTTCATATGGAATGCAAACATAAAGCCTCTTAAAAGTTAAGAAGAGAGTCTTCTAGAGGGTATAAAAGCAGAGTCTATACAAACCTTAAAGGATATGTTGTAAAGGAAAATCACAGAGAATAATAAGTGTATAGGGTATGGCAAAGAACAAAGGCAGAGAGGAGAAAAAGTAAGGGCATGATTGAGGAACAGTCCTTGAAACTCATACCACGAACAACGTGAAGGAGTTTGAGCTCAGATTGTGTAGAGCCTTGAGTACGACATTAATGAGCATGGGTTTTGTTCTTCAGCAGGGAGGGGCTATGGGGATTTGTAAACAGAAGGTGTGTGGTCTGAGTTTTTAATTAAGATAAACATGTATAATGTAAGTAGCTTGGATTGGGGGGCAGAAACCACTGAGGTAGGTTGCTGAGAGACCAAGAAAGATACCTGGAGATGAGATATGGTATACAAGGTTTGGTGTTAGAAGCCTATGGGGAAGGTTAAGTGGTGATAAACAGGTACTTTGCCAGAAAGCCCAGAGACAGCAGGCTGGCTAGCTTCAACTCTAGTCCGTACAGTGCATCCAGTGCCTCCCCAGATAGTACTACCTCCCATCCCTCATAAGGATTTGTTCAGGAGCAGCCACCTGGATAAGATGATATACACCAGTTACCACAAGGAGAGGGGTTTTATAAGCTAGGCTACAAAAGCAGCGACATCGTTAATTTGCTTAGTTTGCTTTGTTCTTTGCATGACCAGAATCCCACAGAGCAGCTCTCCTGGCATGCATGCAAGAAAGCAGTTTTCAACCAATAACACTAACTTGCCCTAATTCCCAGCATATGTGAGAGAAAGTCAGTGTCTTTCAAGATAATATGAATCTGAACATTCTGGCCCAGACTCACTTTCATTGTTTCCTTAACTTGGATAGGTTTTGAGGAATAGAAGTGGGCATTCAAGAATACAGTGTTATTCTGCCCTGCTTTTCTTTAAGGATGACACAGGAAGCAATTGTGTCCAAATGAATTAATCAAAGACTTGGATCAAAATGTTGGGAAGTGGAAGTAAGACTCATGTGTGTGTGTGTGTGTGTGTGTGTGTGTGTGTGTGTGTTTTAAATGCAAAAGTAAAAGAAGGATATAGATATAAAAGACACATATACATTAGAATGACTGACAATAAGAAGTCAAGGAAAGGAAAAGCTCAGGAATATTTTTAGGAGTCCCACTGGATAACCAGGAGAAAAAGTGCTCATATTTTAAAAAATAGTGAATTCAGGAAGTAGAGCCAATTTAGAGAGTGATGTGATTCATTTAACCTTAAATATGTAACTCCAAATGTAGAAAGAAAAGGTTGAGAAGATGGCGGCGGGGAATGAGTGAGCCGCTCTGTGCTCCGCGCCACCGCCGCCGCAGCGTATGTTGCTGCTTCTTAAAAGAAGAAGTAAAGATCATTAAAGGAGATCTGTCGACAAGGATTCAGCACCGTGTCAAGAAAAGGGCCTAGATGGAGTGAATCCGCCACGACTTCAGCCCGAGCAGTAAGGCTGCAGCCCCCTAGCTGCCGGGCTCCCTGGGCCCCTTCTCACTCCCCTCTCCGCCTCTCCGCTTCGCTTCTCCCCCGCCATCTCTCCTCCCACGCTCACTCCCTAAATCTAGATCTCAATCTCTTTCCCCCACCCCACCCGCTCTCTCGCGTGCCCAGTACCCGGCCCGCGCGGGCCCCGAGGCGCTGCACCCCCTCCACGGGGGTCCCGAAGGCCACAGCTTTGCCGCCACCGCCGCCGCCGCTGCAGCCACCGCCGCTGCCGCCACCGCTTTCCGCGGAGCACCTTAGAACAGACTCTTAACCGAGTAAAATGGAACAGCTGATAAGATGAGTGACAATTTAAAATCTAAATGATCCAACATGGCGGCGGACGCGGAGAGATCAAGTCTCTAACCCCTTCAGCTGCACGGGCATAGGGAGAAGTAAACTGTCAAAATACTGTTCGCTCAGGACCACTAGGCACGGTTGAGCTGAAGTGGACCCCGGGCGAACGGTCTAGCCTTCTCAGAACACACCGAGCCCGAATTGGCTGCATTCTAGCTCAGGTTCGCCTGCTTCATGGACTCAACACTAATGATCCCGCTGAAATAACTAGTCGGCCCGCCTGAACTCAAAGAGGTAAAAGCCAACTGAGCACCACAGCCAGACCCAGGGAATCAGGAGTGACGCAGGACTAGCGGCGCAGGACTCCCAGCTATTGCTATCACCAGTGCTGACAACAGGTCCCTTGCACCAGCTATCAGGGGAGTTGCTGCTACCTGAGGGCAAACAAATTCGCTGGGGGCCCTCAGCCCCAAGCCCTACAAACTTAGGGTCTGAGGGAGGCAAACAGAAAGGGTGTGCCCAGGCACCCATGAAAACAGGGCTCCCAGGAGCAGCAGACCTGGCGTGTAGTCAGTTTTGTGGTGAGTGTCACAGGTGAGCGGGGCCTGGCTTGAGGAACCACAAGAGAAGGCCCTAGGCACTCAGGATTAGAGACCCACAAAGTCTGGGAAGAAGAGCTGAGGCACAGTGATTGGTTCCCACCTATCAAGAAGAAAAGCCTGGCCCAGTGGGCATAGCTCCACCAACTGGATGAGAAGTTAATCGAGCTATATGACTGCATTTATTATTATTATTATTTTTTTTTAATGATTATTATTAGTATTTTTTTTTTAATTTTATTTTCACTTTTTGTTGTTGATGTAGTTGTTGTTCTTTAACGTTCCTATTAATGGTTTCAATTTTTTTAAATTCTTTTTTATTTTATTAGTATTACTATTATTTTTTAAACTTTAATTTCCATTTTTTTACTATCATTATAAAATTTTTTCTTTTTTTCTTTTTTTTTGGTTTTAAATTTTTATTTTTTTTTGTTTCTTCTTTCTTTTCATTTTTTTTCTTTTGTCTTCTCACTTCTTTCAATTTTCCTATTCCACCTTCCTTGAATTCTACCTGCCTACACTCATTCTCTTTAGTGACTTCTTCCCTCCCCTTCTAATATCTCTCCTCCCCAGTATCACACTAATTGGAGGAGGATCACAGCCACTACCTGCCCTGAAAGGGTGATTTTTCAACTATACAAGAGCAATATAATTAAATAGAGGGGGAAAATATCAAAGACACAACAATTTCACCAAGCAGAAAGAAACACCAGCAGTATGAAACGACAAGGAAAGAAAGGACCACAGGCAATGCAGGTCAACTCAACTTTAGAAGAGGTAATAGCTGCAAAAGATGGAATGTCAGATAGAGAGCTCAGGACATACATGCTTCAGATGATCTGGAGTCTCAAGGAAGACATGAGACAGCAAAATCAGACAATGAAAGATCATATTGACAAACAAATCCAGGAAGTAAAAGATCAATTTCACAGGGAGATAGAGGTAATAAAAAACAAACAAATAGAAATACTAGAGATGCAGGAAACAATAAACCAACTTAAAAACTCAATTGAGAATACTACCAGCAGAGTTGATCACTTAGAAGATAGAACATCAGACAATGAAGACAGAATATTTCAACTTGAAAAGAACATAGATAGCTCAGCAAGTCTACTAAGAAACCATGAGCAGAACATTCAAGAGCTATGGGATAATATCCAAAGACCAAACTTAAGAGTCATTGGGATACAGGAAGGCACAGAGCTCCAAACCAAAGGATTAAGCAAT
Source organism: Urocitellus parryii (assembly GCF_045843805.1). Taxonomy (NCBI): domain Eukaryota; kingdom Metazoa; phylum Chordata; class Mammalia; order Rodentia; family Sciuridae; genus Urocitellus; species Urocitellus parryii. The sequence continues at coordinate 119,188,913 of NC_135531.1, forward strand.
CTATTCAGTGAAATAATACAAGAAAACTTCCCAGACTTGAAGAATGAGACAGAATCCCAAATCCTAGAAGCCTACAGGACGCCGAATGTGCAAAATCATAAGAGATCCACACCTAGACACATTATAATGAAGATGTCCAACATACAGAATAAGGAGAGAATTTTAAAAGCTACAAGGGAAAGGAAGCAGATTACATTTAGGGGTAAACCAATCAGGATAACAGCTGATCTCTCAACACAGACTCTAAAAGCTAGAAGATCCTGGAATAACATATTTCAAACGCTTAAAGAAAATGGATTCCAACCAAGAATCGTGTATCCGGCGAAATTAAGCTTCAGATTAGAAGATGAAATGAAAACCTTCCACAATAAAAAAAAGTTAAAAGAATTCGCAGCTAGAAAACCATCTCTTGAAAAAATCCTTGGCAAAACATTACAGGAAGAGGAAATGGAAAATAACATTGATAACCAACAATGGGAGGTAGGACAGTAAAGGGGGGAAAGTAGTCAAAGAGGATAACAAATCAGGTTTAGTAACATCAATAAACAAATATGGATAGAAGAACAAACCATATCTCAATAATAACCCTAAATGTTAATGGCTTAAACTCACCAATTAAGAGACACAGGCTAGTAGAATGGATCACAAAACAAGACCCAACAATATGCTGTCTACAGGAGACGCATTTGATAGGAAAAGATGTACATAGACTGAAGGTGAAAGGTTGGGAAAAATCATATCACTCATATGGACCACGGAAACAAGCAGGAGTGTCCATACTCATATCTAATAAAATAGATTTCAAGCCAAAGCTAATCAAAAGGGATAAAGAAGGACACTTCATACTGCTCAAGGGAACCATACACCAACAAGACATAACAATCATAAATATATATGCCCCAAATAATGGTGCAGCCGTGTTTATCAAGCAAACTCTTCTCAAGTTCAACAGTCTAATAGACCACCATACAATAATCATGGGAGACTTCAACACACCTCTCTCACTACTGGACAGATCTTCCAAACAAAAGTTAAATAAGGAAACTATAGAACTCAATAACACAATTAACAACCTAGACTTAATTGACATATATAGACTATACCACCCAACATCAAGTTGCTACACTTTTTTCTCAGCAGCACATGGAACCTTCTCAAAAATAGACCATATACTATGTCACAGGGAAACTCTTAGACAATACAAAGAGGTAGAGATAATACCATGCATCTTGTCTGATCATAATGGAATGAAACTGAAAATCAATGATAAAAGAAGAAAGGAAAAATCAAGCATCACCTGGAGAATGAACAATAGGTTGCTGAGTGATCAATGGGTTTTAGAAGACATCAAGGAGGAAATTAAAAAATTCCTAGAGTTAAATGAAAACACAGACACAACATATCGGAATCTATGGGACACATTGAAAGCAGTTCTAAGAGGAAAATTCATTGCTTGGAGTTCATTCCTCAAAAAAAGAAAAAACCAACAAATAAATGATCTCATACTTCATCTCAAAATCCTAGAAAAAGAAGAGCAAAACAACAGCAAAAGAAGTAGAAGGCAAGAAATAATTAAAATCAGAGCTGAAATTAATGAAATTGAAACAAAAGAAACAATTGAAAAAATTGACAAAACTAAAAGCTGGTTCTTTGAAAAAATAAATAAAATTGACAGACCCTTAGCCATGCTAACGAAGAGAAGAAGAGAGAGAACCCAAATTACTAGCATACGGGATGAAAAAGGCAATATCACAACAGACACTTCAGAAATACAGAAGATAATCAGAAAGTACTTTGAATCCTTATACTCCAATAAAATAGAAGATAGTGAAGGCATAGATAAATTCCTTGAGTCTTATGATCTGCCCAGATTGAGCCAGGAGGATATAGACAACCTAAACAGACCAATAACAATAGAGGAAATAGAAGAAACCATCAAAAGACTACCAACTAAGAAAAGCCCAGGACCGGATGGGTATACAGCAGAGTTTTACAAAACCTTTAAAGAGGAACTAACACCAATACTTTTCAAGCTATTTCAGGAAATAGAAAAAGAGGGAGAACTTCCAAATTCATTCTAAGAGGCCAACATCACCCTGATTCCGAAACCAGACAAAGACACTTCAAAGAAAGAAAACTACAGACCAATATCTCTAATGAACCTTGATGCAAAAATCCTCAATAAAATTCTGGCGAATCGGATTCAAATACATATCAAAAAAATTATACACCATGATCAAGTAGGATTCATCCCTGGTATGCAAGGTTGGTTCAATATACGGAAATCAATAAATGTTATCCACCACATCAATAGACTTAAAAACAAGAACCATATGATCATCTCGATAGATGCAGAAAAAGCTTTCGACAAAGTACAGCATCCCTTTATGTTCAAAACTTTAGAAAAATTAGGGATAACTGGATCATACCTCAACATTGTAAAAGCAATCTATGATAAGCCACAGGCCAGCATCATTCTGAATGGAGAAAAATTGAAGGCATTCCCTCTAAGATCTGGTACAAGACAGGGATGCCCTCTCTCGCCACTTCTGTTCAACATAGTCCTCAAAACACTGGCCAGAGCAATTAGGCAGACGAAAGAAATTAAAGGCATAAAAATAGGAAAAGAAGAACTTAAATTATCACTATTTGCAGATGATATGATTCTATACCTAGCAGACCCAAAAGGGTCCACAAAGAAGCTATTAGAGCTAATAAATGAATTCAGCAAAGTGGCAGTGTAGTGAGCCGTTTCTGTGTACTGTGGCCGCCATTACAAGATGGCGCTGATAAGCGCCGTGGCCTGTGATAAACAACTCCTTATTTTGGGAGAGTTGGCACGTAGCTGTAAAACACCCTATGAGAAAGATCCACGTGGCAGTTGTGCATTGGGGCTTTATCTGCTTTATTAGGGCTGGGGCACGTAGTAGTAGTAGTAGTAGTAGTAGTAGTAGTAGTAGTAGGAGTAGTAGTAGGAGTAGCAGTAGAAGTAGCAGTAGGAGTAGAAGTAGAAACTAGAAGACATGTCAAAATAAAGGCCTGAATAAACTGCTGAAGGAAGAATCCTGTGTCGTGTTTCCTTTGCTGGCGAGGGGACGCGGCAGTTGGTGGCCCGGACTGGGAAACCTCCTGGAACCCAGGATCCAGAACCTTCAGCAGTCAAGGGTGGTGCACCAGTAAATTCCCAGGTAAGTGGGAATCCGCAATTAAAGCGGGGCAGCTCCTCTGTAGATAAAGAGAGAGCTGGGAAAAAATAATAAATTCCCGGGTAAATGGGAATCCGCAATTAAAGCGGGGGACGCTCCTCTGTAGATAAAGAGAGAGCGGGGGAAAAAATAATAAATTCCCGGGTAAATGGGAATCCGCAAATGAAAGCGGGGCGCTCCTCTGTAAATAAAGAGAGAGCGGGAATAAGTCCCAGGTAAATGGGATCCGAGATTAAAGCGGGGCAGCTCCTCGGTAGATAAAGAGAGAGCAAAAATAAAATAAAAAAAATAAAATAGGACGCTCCTCTGTAGATAAAGAGAGAGCGGGGCTTTCTACTTTCACTTTCTTCATAGTTTTGAAAACATTATGGGTGTTAACTCCTCAAGCCCAATTTTGCTGGCCTTGGATGGGCTGCTGCGTTCTAAGGAACTTAAAGTGAAGCAGAGCACATTACAGAGGTTTTTAGAAGAGACTGACTCTGTAGCTCTTTGGTTTGTTTTTTCAGGGAGTCTGACGATTCCCAGCTGGGACAAATTAGGGAAGGACCTGGATTTCGCTCGTGAGCAGGGTATCTTGAAAGATGGTGTTATACTACTTTGGAAGTTAATTAGAGGATGTATAATGGATGGTAAATGTCAGAAAGCTGTGAGCGAGGGTCAGGCCGTTCTTGAGCAATTGCATGAAGAAAAATCGGAGGGGTCACATAGCGAGGTAGCAGAAAGTATTAGGAGTAAGAGGGGTGAACAGGCAAGGGAGTCTGAAGTTAAACAGGGGAGAAGGCTCTATCCGGACTTGACTGAGTTAAAAACTCCCAAGGACACAAGTAGCTCGGACAGTTCTGAGGAATTGGACAAGTTATTACAACAATTACGTAAGACTAAGATAAGAAAGAAAAAACGGAAAACAACAGATGTAAAAGCCTGCTGTGAGAAGGGTAATAAATCCAGTTCTGGGGAGGAAGTTGAGAGCCTAGAGGAGGGCTCTATACCTGATGTTCCACCCATAGATCCGCCCATTGCTCTGCCCCCGAACGTGGGAGGAGTCCAAGGCTCCGGGAGGACTTTTCATTCTCATTGGTTCTTCCACAGTCACTCAGACAGGACTTCTAGTCCCGCCTTCCAGCCACTAACCTGTACTGCTGTGTTTCAGATTTCTACCGGAGCTGCTCAGAGCCTGTATTTATAAAAAATGCCTACCTGTAAATGCTAACAAAAGATATCTTTTTCAGACAAAATTTAATTCCACAGGTTTCTATGTTACAGTCCTAAATTTAAGCTAATTCTAAGTTAAATAACCTGACTTTTTCTCTATAGTTGTGTTACTGAATAATGTTCTATTGATGAGAGATATCAAATATGCTTCTTTATATTTTACTTTTAATTTTGAAGGTTATGAGGATGCATTTGCTCGCCACAGGAACAAGCCGGCAAAGTTCCTGTGATGACCAAAAAATCCTTATTTTCATTGCTAACTATAAAAATAATAATGTATACTCAAGGATCTTATTTCAGTTACATCAAGTGACGTCACATAGAAGAGTGCACTCCTAGTTAAAAATAAATTTAAATGGATCCAAATATTTTAAGACCACGTGGTTACATAAAGTTAATACAATTATAAGTTTTGTTCTTATTCTTAATATATATATATATATTTTAGATATTTAGATAACCTATATTTGTTAATCTATAAATTAATTAGCACATGCCTAATTGATTAGTTAATATATATTTGCCTAATTGTTTTTCTTCAACAGAAAACCCATAATTTATGTTTTATATTTACATTTATCAGATACTCTGCCTTTTCAGTTACAGATATTTGAGATAAATGTGTTTACTATAAATTTGCTTTTAAGTAAAAATACAATCAAGTAATTTCTAATTCTCAAGGTTATTGTTCAAACTCATAAAATGATAAATTATTATAATTATTTCTCCAAAATATCTAAAGGTTTTAACTTTATTTTCATTGATATTTCTTATCAAAATATAATAATTTGTTTACAGATTCTAAGGTTTTCAAAAATTGTTCCAAAGTATAAAAAGAAAGTGAAGATTAAGGAGCAGCTTGCTGAATGCAAACAGGCTCTTAATCAGGTCCAAACTGCTGCCACTATTAATCAGGTTATTCAACAAACTTCCACCATACTCGAATCTCAAAATAAAGTTAACCAACATCTTTTGTCAGGGATTTTAGCTGCTAACCAAAGAATAGACCTACTTCAAGCTCAGGTAGAAGAATTGTCTGACCTGATGCTTTTGGGTTGTGTTGACCAACGTACGCATTTGTGCATAACTTCTGTCAGATTTAATGATTTCAGAAACGCTTCCCGCATCATCGGAGAGTACTTGGCCGGAAATTGGTCCATGGTGGCAGAAAATTTGATCCAGTCTCAACTGACTCAGATAGCTGTTTTGAACAACACCCGTGTCGTACCAGTGACTTTGGGACAATTCACCCGTTGGATTTCTTCTGCTTTTTCCTTTTTTAAGGAGTGGGTGGGAGTAAGCATTTTTGATGCAATGTGTTGCTTTGGTATGTTTCTCTGCTTGTGGTTTCTCTGTCGCCTCAAGGCCCGCAGTGCTCACGATAAGGCTATGATCATACAAGCTCTTGCTGCTTTAGAAAATGGCAACTCACCACAGGTCTGGCTTGCACATCTTAAACAGTAAACCTTTGACATGGTCCTTGCACCCCAAGTTATTATAACATTGCACTGGGATCGACATGTCCTTCTTTTGTCACTCTTCTAATGCTGGAACTTCTACTATATCTTTCCTCTATGCATACCTCTCCTCCCTGCCTTTCTGCACTAGGATCTTTACTAACTAATCTTACGGTTCAACTACACCTGCCATTTGATGGTGATGGTCATGGGTCCTGTTTATGGAGGCGGTTACCATATCAATGTCCTGTTGGCCACAACACGCTGAGCTGATTTTGTAGTACCCAGTGACGGGCAACTTCCACGCTTGCACTGCAACCTAAGACAGGGGAATGGGGCCTCCCCAGAGACGGGTAAGCAGTGCAGGGGCGGTGGACGACCTAAGACAGGGGCTACTTGATTCCCTTTGACATGCAATAAACAAAAGAGGGGAACTTGCTGATAGCAGGCCTTCCCTGGCCCCCAGGGGCCCAGCCCCCAATTCTTTGTTCTGCATGTCGAAGTGGCCAGCTCACTAGGCCTCCTGTTTATCCGCCTGAGATTCCACGGGAACGTCTTGGCCTTTATCTAACAATGGCAGATGTCACGACCAAATTTCTCCCCCTTTCTGCTGTCCGTGCCTTTCTTTCAGGGTGCTGCCAACTTGTTTGTCGTTGTATTTCTAAACAGCCACAGTTCAGCCTCAGCTGTCCCCCTTCGTCTACCATCGTCACGATACAGGATGCGAGGCAAGGCACTGCACTTGAGTGATCCTTGAAGTGGACCTCAAGGAGAGCATGTCCTATTGCATGCGGGTTGGACGTCCACGCCCCGCCCCACGAAAAAAGGCGTCGGCTGATATGGCCTCAGGTTTGGGGAAGGGCCCTCCTTAGGGCTGGACCATATGCAGCCACTTCTGCACAGTGGGATAGGACCTCTACTCTCGCCTGTATTGTCGTAATAAAACAAAAAAGGGGGAACTGTAGTGAGCCGTTTCTGTGTACTGTGGCCGCCATTACAAGATGGCGCTGATAAGCGCCGTGGCCTGTGATAAACAACTCCTTATTTTGGGAGAGTTGGCACGTAGCTGTAAAACACCCTATGAGAAAGATCCACGTGGCAGTTGTGCATTGGGGCTTTATCTGCTTTATTAGGGCTGGGGCACGTAGTAGTAGTAGTAGTAGTAGTAGTAGTAGTAGGAGTAGTAGTAGGAGTAGCAGTAGAAGTAGCAGTAGGAGTAGAAGTAGAAACTAGAAGACATGTCAAAATAAAGGCCTGAATAAACTGCTGAAGGAAGAATCCTGTGTCGTGTTTCCTTTGCTGGCGAGGGGCCGCGGCATGGCAGGATATAAGATCAACACGCATAAATCAAAGGCATTCCTGTATATGAGCGACAAATCCTCTGAAAGGGAAATGAGGACAACTACTCCATTCACAATATCCCCCCAAAAAATAAAATACTTGGGAATCAACCTAACAAAAGAGGTGAAAGTTTTATACAATGAAAATTACAGAACCCTAAAGAAAGACATAGAAAAAGACCTTAGAAGATGGAAAAATATACCCTGCTCATGGATAGGCAGAACTAACATCATCAAAATGGCGATATTACCAAAAGTCCTATATAAGTTCAATGCAATGCCAATCAAAATCCCAACAGCATATCTTATAGAAATCGATAAAAGAATCATGAAATTCATATGGAATAATAAAAGACCCAGAATAGCAAAAACAATACTAAGCAGGAAGTGTGAATCAGGCGGTATAGCGATACCAGACTTCAAACTATACTACAGAGCAATAGTAACAAAAACAGCATGGTACTGGTACCAAAACAGGCGGGTGGACCAATGGTACAGAATAGAGGACACAGTAACCAATCCACAAAACTACAACTATCTTATTTTTGATAAAGGGGCTAAAAGCATGCAATGGAGGAAGGATAGCATCTTCAACAAATGGTGCTGGGAAAACTGGAAATCCATTTGCACCAAAATGAATCTGAATCCCTATCTCTCACCGTGCACAAAAGTTAACTCAAAATGGATCAAGGAGCTTGATATTAAATCAGAGACATGGCATCTGATAGAAGAAAAAGTTTGTTATGATCTACACGCTGTGGGATTGGGCTCCAAATTCCTCAATAGGACACCCATAGCGCTAGAGTTAACAAATAGAATCAACAAATGGGACTTACACAAACTAAAAAGTTTTTTCTCAGCAAAAGAAACAATAAGAGAGATAAACAGGGAGCCTACATCCTGGGAACAAATCTTACTCCACACACTTCAGATAGAGCCCTAATAACCAGAATATACAAAGAACTCAAAAAATTAGACAATAAGATAACAAATAACCCAATCAATAAATGGGCCAAGGACCTGAACAGACACTTCTCAGAGGAGGACATACAATCAATCAACACGTACATGAAAAAATGCTCACCATCGCTAGCAGTCAGAGAAATGCAAATCAAAACTACCCTAAGATACCATCTCACTCCAGTAAGACTGGCAGCCATTAGGAAGTCAAACAACAATAAGTGCTGGAGAGGATGCGGGGAAAAGGGCACTCTTGTTCATTGCTGGTGGGACTGCAAATTGGTGCAGCCAATTTGGAAAGCAGTATGGAGATTTCTCGGAAAGCTGGGAATGGAACCACCATTCGACCCAGCTATTCCCCTTCTCGGTCTATTCCCTAAAGCCCTAACAAGAGCATGCTACAGGGACACTGCTACATCGATGTTCATAGCAGCTCAATTCACGATAGCAAGACTGTGGAACCAGCCTAGATGCCCTTCAATAGATGAATGGATAAAAAAAATGTGGCATTTATATACTATGGAGTATTATTCTGCATTAAAAAATGACAAAATCATAGAATTTGGAGGGAAATGGATGGCATTAGAGCAGATTATGCTAAGTGAATCTAGTCAATCTTTAAAAAACAAATACCAAATGACTCCTTTGATATAAGGGGAGTAAACAAGGACAGGGTAGGGACGAAGAGCTTGAGAAGAAGATTTACATTAAACAGGGATGAGAGGTGGGAGGGAAAGGGAGTGAGAAGGGAAATTGCATGGAAATGGAAGGCAATCCTCAGGGATATACAAAATGTCATACAAGAGGAAAGGAGGGGTAAGACAAGATAATACAATTGGAAGAAATGTTTTACAGTAGAAGGGGTAGAGAGAGAAAAGGGGAGGGGAGGGGAGGGAAGGGGAGGGGAGGGGGGATAGTAGAGAATAGGACAGACATCAGAATACATCAGACACTAGAAAGGCAATATGTCAATCAATGGAAGGGAAACTGATGTGATACAGCAATTTGTATACGGGGTAAAAGGGGGAGTTCATAATCCACGTGAATCAAACCGTGTAATATGATGTATTAAGAACTATGTAATGTTATGAACGACCAATAAAAAATAAATAAATAAAAAGAATGCATTTAAAAGAATTATTCTCATTGATTGTTACTTTGCTAGGACTAATACCCATCATTTCAAATTATAAAAAATCATAATATCATTTATAACCTATTCACAGTCATCTCAGGAGCCTTTTTCTGTGTTAATGAAACTTCAGAGTGATTCAGGATCTTCACATTGAGGATCGGAAGAGTTTGTGGATTTTCATGTTGAAGTTCTCTTTAGAATAAACAAACTCTATATGAGGGCAGAGGTATTGGAGGGGAAGGGAGGAGGCATGGGATATTAATGATGGTGGATGTGATGATCATTATTATCCAAAGTATAGGTATGAAGACACGAATTGGTGTGAATATACTGTGTATATAACCAGAGATATGAAAAATTGTTGCTTTATATGTGTAATAAGAATGGTACTGCATTCTGCTGTCTTATAAAAATAAAAAATAAATTAAAAAAAAAAAAGAAAAGGTTGAGTCCAATGACATGACACAGTCTCCTCATGTATAAACTACCTTATCGTTAAGGGTTTCAGAAAAGGGAATATGCAACTGAGATTGCCTAACTCTTTTAAGTCACTATATCATATCACTTGTATTAGCCATAGAATTGAAACGGCCATCAGCTCCAAAGAGCATCTATTCTCTTGTTTATTTTATAAAAGAATGTATACAGGAGAATGAATATGATAGGGAATATTGGAAGTAGAGTGAAGCCATGATTTTCATGTAATGTATTTTTATTAAATGTCAGTGATCATTGTTTTGGAGATTAATGGCTGACTCCTGGTTTAAATTATACTACATTTCATTACTGATAGTGATCAAATGATGTAAAATTGTAAAAGCTATATAACTCTAAATCACGTTTAATAAACTGGGGCATATGTTTTGATAAAGAACAGAAAATAAATTCTGCTAGATCATGAATCTCTCAGTTACTGCCTGACATGGGAATAAAATAGTAGGTCAAATTTTCAGAATCTATGTTTTTAATTAGAAGTCATTTATACTGTCATTTGATAATCAAATTTAATTATAAGTCAAAAATTAGAAACACTCATATTTTTCAAGTGACAAAGGGCATTGGTTGGTTAATGAAGGACAGCATGCAAGAATGACATTTAAATGTTTTAAACTGCTTAATAATTTGTTGTATTTCAATAAGATCTATTTTAAGTGATTTGGAAAATATCCCAGATGTTGTAAAAATTCAATCTAAAACCATTTCTGTGTTGCGAATGAGACCCTGCAGCATCTACAGTATATAGAGTGAGTCCCTGCTACAGGTTGGTTTAATAAATGGAGTGTCTGACTTCTCAGAATTTCAAAAAATGTAGCATTTGAATATGTAAGGGAAACCTCTATCATCCCCAAGTTTTTGCTGTTTCATCTGTGACTATTCGGGACTGTGGAAGATGGAAAATACAAAGCAGAGATAAAGAATTTTACTTTGCATCTCAGGGTGAGCAAACAATGCAGTGGTAAGAGCAACAAGAGGATAGAATTTTCCTTTTAATTAGTTACTAAGTTCTTAAATGAATAAAGTCTTCATCAAATTAACAGACTTGCTATAAAAAAGAGTGATATTGGGCTGGGGTTGTAGGTCAGTGGGGTTGTAGCAAGTTGTAGTCACTTGCCTAGCACATGTGAGGCACTGGGTTTAATTCTCAGCACCCCATAAAAATAAATAAATAAAATAAAGGTATTGTGTCCATCTACAACTAAAAAAAATATTTAAAAAAGAATGATATTGACTAAATTATATTGTTACGTTGTGTGCCTGTATTAATATGTAACAACAAATGCCCCATTATGCACAATTATAATATACCAATAAAAATGTAGGGACATAAAGGATGGGCCTTGAAGTAGAAGTTTCTGTGTAGCGCATATAGTTGTGGTGAATTTGAGTTTGCAAGTTTGGGGGTGGCAACAGGAGTGGAGTTTAATTGCACTTTCTGATACAGATGGAGACTCTTAATTTCCCAAGGGAAATACAGGAGCAGAAGCAGAAGAAAAAGCACTATGCTAGTGAAAGTCTATAGAACAAAAAGAAAATTTATGGTTGAGTAGGTCCCTCAGTCTAGGGGAAAATAGACGTTTTTAAGAGCAATTGAAATTAAAATACTGTGTGATTCTACAATTGAACAGAGTATTAAGATTACAACATGCTTGATAGGTTAGATTTCTTGTCAAATTGGAGAAGAGAGTAAGTCTTCTCTTGAGGTTGGTGTGAGGGCTGGAAGGGGTCACCAAGCATCCATGATGAATAGATGATAAATTTCCCAATAAATACCTACTATGTTCTCTTTGCTTGAAATAGATTCGTGGAAAAACTAAAACATCTTACTAGATTAAAAACTCAAGGGCTTGGAATGTAGCTCAGAGTTAGAGCACTTGCCTAGCATATACTAGATATGGAATTTGATCCCTAGTGCCTCAAATAAATACAAAATCTCAGGCCATGAAATGATTAACACAGATATGAATAGTCCTACTTCTGGTCAAAAGGAACCACATCCCCTAATACACAAATCACTATAACCTTACAACCAAAGAACTTCATCTAATATTCCACATTGTTGAATTAGTACAGAACAGTTCTCATCCTTTTTGAATTTCCCTGGATGTAATTTTTAACGAGAAAGAAGACTTTACATTTGGGAAAATTGGAGAAGTTTTAGGAGATAGTCCACCCTTTCCTAAAAATAGTTTTATGAAAAGCACACCGCTTTTCTAACTTCTCTTCTTATTTCATTCAAGCTTCTAATTTAATTCTTAGCTCAATCAGATTCTTAAGCCAAACTTGTGTTTAGTAGAGTCTAGTGAAATGTTTTTCCTTTGGGGCAAAGATTCAACCAGTTTGGGAACAAAATAATTTATTGATCATAGCTGTGAGCTACAAGTACCTAAGCCAACGCCTGAAGTCATAGCCTTAGAACAGAGAGACAAGTATAAGCAAATGTTTCTTAAAGTCCATCAGGGCAGTTTTTTGTTTTGTTTTGTTTTGTTTCTTCCTACTAGTCTATCTGCTGGATTTGTGTGTTGTTCTTATTTACAAGAACATTCAAAGAGAAAGGGATGCATTTGCCAAAAAAGAAACTGATCAAACACAGATGGATGCACGTCTTTCCTGGTAGGTTTGGGATGGAGACAAAAACGAGGACAGAAGATATAAACAAGCAGGGGAAATTAGCTGATGATTCTTCAGGTTAAGGAAATAGAGTAGAAAATTGATGGATAAGAATGGCCAGAGAGACTCTGAAAAAAAAAAAATCCAGGTCTGGGCTGAAACTTTTAAAATGAGGAAAGTTGTATCTTGTATCTTCAGTAACTGAAAAGACCTATGGGTTTGACAATATAAAGGACTTTGCTGTAAATTGTGTAGAGAATTGTGGGTAGACCCACCAAAGTCTCTGGTAGGCATTTGAGTTTACCCTGGGCCTCTCAGGTATGTTAAGTCTTAGACACTCATATGTTTCATGTTCCCTAAAAAGCACACCCCTATTAAAGTGTAAGTGTATATTGGTGAAAATTTTTCAAATGAGAAAAGGATGGTGGTAAAATCCCAGACAAATTTGCACCCTAGCAACAGCCATTCATCCTCACTTTGGCTTTCCTTTGAGATTCAGGTTCAGTGTAGGTTGTATTGTAGACTGTTTTAGTCAGCTTTTTCACAGCTGTGCCTAAAATACCCACAAGAACAATTTTAAAAGAGGGAAAGATAATTTGAGGGCTCAGGGTTTTAGAGTTCTCAGTCCATAGAAGGCCAGGTCCATTCCTCAGGCTCCAAGTGAGGTTGAACATCATAACTGAAGGGTGTGGCAGAAGGAACCAGCTCACATGGTGAATAGGAAGCAGAGAGAGAGACTCCACTCTCCAGATACAAAATGTACACCCCATAGCCACACCCCAAATGAGCCATTTCCTCCAGCCACACCAGACCCGCATCCAGCAACACCCAGTTAATCCCATCATGTGGTAAATTCCCTGTTTGGATTAAGGGTGTGGGCTGATCATTTCTCCTTCAAACCTTCTTGCATTGTCTCACATGTGAGCCTGCGGGGGACACCTCACATCTAAACGATAACATGGATAAAGTGTAACTGGTGACCCCACAGACAAGGCAATGAGGAGCTTCAAACAATGCCCTGAGAACAAAGTATTATATAATACAAGAGCAAAGAGTTGGGTGTTTCACATCCACAACACTACTTTAGTGTATAAGCAATTTTACTTCGTCAAACCTACTTTATCAAACATGGCAAGTGTGATATCTGAGCTCAGATCATGTTCGGCTTCTTGAATTTTTCCTAGAGAGTAATTTGGATGAGCATCAAATTAAGTGCAGCTTCATTAATAACTGCAGCAGCCACTGCAGTCTCTAGGGTAGTTACACTAAATGTATTTACATATAAAAGTGATTATTCTTTAGTCTCTATGGAGATATGGAAATGTGAATTGCTAATTCCAACTATTAAGACCTGCACTGGATTGTGGAAGTATGATACTGAACCCTTTTAGAACTCAGAAGGAAACTGGGAATTATATTTCAGTGTTGACAAGTAATTGCTACTGTTATTCCAGATTTGTTAATATCTTTAGCAAATGTGGACTTAATTACTAAAATACGCTGTCTTGCAATTTGGACAATGGAAAACATCACTCAAAACTTTTTCCAAGTCCTCAACTCATTTTATTTAAGAGAAGGCAATGTGAAAAATGACATAATTGATTAGGAAAGTAAGTAACTGGCACTTGAATACAAGTGGCCTCTTTCTGTCGAGAATGGAGTTCATTACTTGCTGCTGTTCAAAGAATGACATGAAGCCAATAAAGCACTTTGTGCAATTTTTCAATCACTCCTTCCCAATTGTATAGTTTCTGCTTGTGAACCAGTTCCAAAAGACTGTCAGGGTATATGTGCTATTTGGAAATTTATTGCATGTGAGAAATATTTTTATTTTTCCAATTCACACTTGCTTTTTTCCAATTTTCTGGCCTGTGTTTTTGGACTTCTAAACTAATGAAGACACCCAACCCAGCCAGTAGCATTTCTATTGCTCCATGAAACCTGACACTTCATACAAAAAATACTACTAGATTTGAACAAATTTGAATTGTTGTTAATGTTTTTTAAAATAACTGATGTTCTGGTTTATCTCCTAGAAGTGCCCTTTGACTTTTGGAATAGTAGATCAATTCTGTGCTACTCTCTGTCCCTACTTCCCTATTAGTCTTGGGGATATTTTATCTTTTTTTTGTTGTTGTTGTTCTTGAGTCTGTGATATCTTTCTGAAGTTTGCCTACTCACCATAAGAAGAATTGCAAATAACGCACTATTTTGCTGAGTGACTGATTAGATTTGCTGAGCTTCTTTTTTAGCAATTATTTAGAAAAATAATTTCTATGACACTAAGATTCAGAGTGTTGGTTTTATTTTAAAACTATCACACAGCATAACAGGTTCTGGTAGTTTTTTTCCAATTTTGTATTTTCATAGCATTTGAAAATAATATGGAACATTTTTTTAAAAAAAAAAGGAAGAAAGGACTGCTTTTATATCATATGCACATTGATTCAATAAATTATATGATGGAGGTTTGATGTATATTGATTATAGTTAAATTTCACCAATAAAAGTTATCTTAAACAGACAAGTGATGTTACTTAATTATTTCTATAACATTTTATAGCTACTGTGCACAGATTTTAAAAGAAAAAAATTAGAACAATGTGGGTTTGACATTTTAGAGAAAAAAAATCTTACATATCAAATGCACTATCCTCTTCAATAAATGTTTATATCTGCGCACACACACACACACACACACACACACACACACACACACACATATATATATATATATATTACATATATATACATACACATGTACAAATTGTAACAAAAAACAATCATTCCAAAGCTACATCTTAGTAGAATTACTAGACATACAAAAGGATGTAACTGAAGAGCAAAGAGTTGAGAAGTTTGGGAGAAAATTGGTGATGAAACAAATGGTAGTAAAATAAAAAGAGAAAGATCAAGCACATCCTGTGATAACTAGTCAAGATCCTATTGAGGTATACTTTAGTGTATACCATGGCTCTGATTCATAGGTAAACTTTATTTCTGATATTTATATCTTTGATTTTATTCAGTTGTGTTTTGACATTTTTTATGCATAGAAATCCTGTACATATTGATTAGAATTATGCCTGAGTAAGTTATTTGTGGGTACCAATGTAAACAATATATTTTTTAAAACTACCAAATTCTAGTTTTTCATCGCTAGTATAATTATACAAAAGCAACTCACTCTGCACATTAGTGTTATATACTGTAACATTGTTATTCTTGCTTATTAATTTCAGAAGGTTTTTTTAACAGATCTTTATAATTTTCTATGCAGATAATTATGTCATTATAACCAAGGTTACTTTTAATATATCTTCCTTGTTTCCTACTCTGCATTTCCACTTTCCTTTCCTTGTCTTTTTCACTAGCTAGAACTTTCAGAACAATGTTGAACGGTGGTGGTAAGGGAGGATATGCTGACCTCGCTTCTAGTCTTAGATGGAATCCTCATTATGATGCTGGCTATACATTTTTTGTGGGTATTCTCTTGTCAAGTTGAAGAAGTTACCCTCTATTCTGAGATTTATTATAAGTGAGTACTGGATTTTGTCAAATGCAGTTGATAAGAGAGAATGTTTTTCTTCATTAGCCTATTGATGTAGTAGACTACACTAACTGATTTTCAACTATTGAACCAACTTTGCCTATCTGGAATATCTCACTTCTTTAGAATGAATTTTGTATCTATGTTCATGAGAAATATTGGTCTGTAGTTTTCCTTTCTTGTAATGTCTCTATCTGGTTTTGGTAGTAATGATGATTTGGAAGTTGTTTGCTTTTTTTCTGTATAAGAGATTGTAGACAATCATCATTTCTACCTTAAGTGATTGGTAGAATTTACCCATCTGGACCTGGTGCTTTCTTTCAGAAATGATGTTAATTTTTGGTTCAATTGCTTTAAGATATGGGATTATATAACTTTCTCCTTGGGTGAGTTTTGATAGATGTGCTTTTCAAATAATGAGTTCACACTGTCTAAGTTATCAAACTGGTGGGCATAGGCTTATTCATGACATTCTTTTATAATCCTATTATTGTTCATGGAATTAATTTTGATGACCCTTCTTGCAATCATGATTTTAGCAATTTTTTTCTCACTCTCTCTTTTATTTATTTATTTGGTTAGGTTAGCCTCACTGAATTTTTTTTATTGATTCTTTAAGAATTACTTTTAGATTCATCAATATTCTCTCCTGTTTTCCATTTCATTGATTTTCACGCCCCCCCCTCCCATTTTGCTTGATTTAGACTGGAAATGTTCTTTGTCTAGTTTTCTAGGAAAGTAGCTTATATAATTGATTTTAGAATTATAATATTTTAAACATATATATTTAAAGACATAAATTTTCTTTTAACCACTGCTTTTTGTCAAATTCCACAAAGTTTAAGATGTTTGGAATCATTTCTGTTTAGGTAAAAATATTTTAAATTTCTCTTCAGACACTTCTTTGAACATACGTTTTATCAAAATATCTTATTTAATCTTCAAGTGTTTGGGGATTTTCTAATCCTATTTCCAGAACTGATTTCTAGTTTAATTCTTTTGTAGTTTGAGAATATTGTTTATATGATTTTAATTTTTGTTGATTTGTTAAGGTATGTTGCAGAATGTTAAGGTATGTTGCAGAATGTTGTGTATCTTGGAAAACAATCTATGTGAGCTTCAAAAAGTATACGTTATTTTGTTGTGTTGGATGGAGGATTCTATAAATGTAAATTAGAGCAAGTTCATTGATAGTGTTATTTGGGTCAGTAATATCCCTATTGATTTCCTGCCTGCTTGATCTATTCATTACTGAAAGAGGAATATTGACATCTCTAACTCTAATAGTGGATTTGTCAATTTCTCTTGCAGTTCTATCAGTGATTGTTTCACATAAAATTTTGATTTACTCTTGTTAGATGCAAATATACTTAGCATAATGTTTTCATGGATAATTAAACTCCTTATCATATGTAATTCCACTCTTGTTCCCTGATAATTTTCCTTGCTCTAAAATCTATTTTATCTAAGATTGATGAAGGTATTCCTTATTCTCTTAATTAATGTAAATATGTTAGAACTATCAGTATCCTATTACTTTCAACTAGTCTGATTCCTTATATTTGTAGTGAGTTACTTGTACACTACATATAGTCATTTTGTTAACCATCTCTGACAATCTAGGTTTTTAAATTTGTATATTTAGAAAAATTTTAAAATAAGTAATGATAGTTTGACTAATATCTACCATGTTTGTAATTGCTTTCTATTTGTTTTTTTGTTTTTTCTTTCTTTCTGTTTGCCTTCCCTGTTTTAATTGACCAATTGTATTTTAACTTCTCCCTTAGCATACCAATTATACTTCATTTTCAAATTTTCAAAGTGGGTAATTTTTGAGTTTAATTAAAATCTGTATTTTTACATAGTTAACAATGCATATTCCCCTTAAGATAATTGCACTACTTTATCTGTAAGGCAGGTACCCTATAACAGGATACTTCCAATTCCTTCTTCCTGTTCCTGATGGCATTCATGTTACTGATTTCATTTTCCCACATGGCATAGTTATATAATACATTGTTGTTTTCCTTTAAGCAAATATTTATCTCCTTGCTCTAGTAAAATAAGAAAAATAAAATATTTTATATTTATGTCTTCTGTTTTTCCTTTCTTTCTGTAAGTCTAACTTCTTAGCTATATCTTTTTTCTTTCCCTTGAATAATTTCTTTGTTTTTGTTTTTGTGTTTCTAAGCAGACTTGGTAGAAATTGAAGCATGATAAATAAGGTGAATAAATTTTAAATGACAATGATCTCTGATCTAAATTGTTTGTAGAAGAAAATATTCATCAACAGGAACTTGAATAACCCTTTAGTTCCAGGAAAAAGCTTTAAAAGTCACATCAGTCAAAATAGGATGGAAGATATGAGAGGAACATCTTGTTCAGTGGTTGATTTAGCTTTGCTCTTTGCCTCCTGCCTATAGTGTAAAAGCATTTTGGAATTTCTCTTGGATTTAACTGTTTGGCAAAAGCCTGATATGCACTTTTAACCTTCTGAATTCATCAGTTTTACTCTAATATAAAGATAACAAATGACTTAGTGAAAAAAAATAAGATGCATTAATTTCTATTGCCACTGTTACAAATTACCATAAACTTAGGCCTAAGACAATTCAAATGCATTATCTTACAGTTCTGGATGTTGGAATTCAGAAGAGCATATAACTGAGCTAAAATCGATGTGTGGGTGGAGGTGGTTCTTTTCTGGAAACTCTAGGGAGGAATCTATTTTCTTGACTTTTTCAGCTCCTGGAAGGTTTCTTCTTTCCCAAACTCCAGTTCCAAAGTCAGCAACATCTGGTTTGGTATCTTTCGTATTGCATCCCTCTGAGATTGACTTTTCTTCTGTATACCACTTCTATTTTCAAGAACTCTTGAAATTGCCTTGCCCCTGCCAGAGCAATCTCCCAATTTTAAGATCATCTAGGTGTCAAACTTAATTTCATATAACCTTATCTGCGCCATGCCACATGACATATTCACATGTTCTGAGAATCAGAACCTAGACATCTTGGCAGAATACATTATCTGTCTACAACACAGGTCATTCAGATTTCTTAAAGGTCACTTCTTTATATATTTAATTTTTTTTTAATTTGAAGATTTAAAGTGTAGTATGGGGGTTATGAAGAATTATTCTTGCATTTTATTGTTTTCCTTATTGATGTAAACTTGATGGTTGATTGGCTAAAGGTATCCATATAAAGGGAGGAGTCAAGGATTCTGAGGACTATGGTTAGAGGAAGGCAGGGAGTTGTTGGAAGGAGGAGCATCCTAGGAGCTGTATCTTTATTTGAGGAAGGTGAAAGGCTCAGCTTGACATTATGCTCAATTACCAAGTGGATGTTTCCCATGTAGTTGGCCAGGAGCATGAAGCTTACTAAAGAGAAATAATTGCTGAAGATAAAACTTTAAGAGTTATTCACATATGCATGGTAATTAAAATCAGGCAAGTGGCTAAAGTCCTTTCAGGAAAACTTAGCTACATAGTAAAAAGATAAGAGGGCCTGACTTATAAATCTAAAAGGGATCATTCAAGGGCCAGCCTCAGACTGATTCCCTTGCCAAGAAAACTGAGAAACGTTGTTGGACAGGTAGAGAAATCCCATAAGAGGGAGGATCATGCAAGCTGGAGAAAGAGGGTACCACTAGAAAATAGTAGCCAACAGAACTACTAAATGATATAGAAGGCAAATTAAGCTAAGGTAGGAAAAAAGAAATTGAATTTATTAGTGATCACGTTGTCAAAAGTTGGGTTACTGCCTTGGTGGAAATGGTCACCACATTCAAGTGTATTATGGAGAAAAAGAAGGTAAATAGCTAATTGAAGAGCAACTAAGTGCACAAGGGGAGAATACAGGAGAAATCTGGGCATTTGACATGTGATGAGGGAAGCCATCAGAGGTGTTGTGCTGAAGGTACAAGAGAAAGAAAAAATGAAATGTGAGTCCTTGAGGAGAGAGGACAACTGAAGTGACAACAGAATTGTCTTCAAGCCCAGATAGCACTTTTAAAAGATCTGAATTAAAAGGACAGGGGAAGCAAAAATAGACTCACATAGTTTTCATTTGTTGCTGAACAACTTGGGAATTCTCAGCTAATTGAGGTAGATGCCTATTATAAAGATTATTATATAACACTTAGCAGCTCCCATTGGTCTAGCAAATAAGCTCTCACACTTTGGCTTTCTTTAAATTTTAAAATTTTAATGCCTTTTGGAAACTTGAATTATAAGAATGTGGTGGTAGTCAGACTTCTAGGGTAACTTCCAATGTTCCCCACTTTCTGATGTTCACACCATGTGTAGTTCTTTTACATTTAATGTGAACTGGAGTTGGTGAATTGCTTCTAACAATAGGGATATGGCAAAAGTGATGGAATGACACTTCTGAGATTATGTTATACAAGACCATGACTCCCATCTTGCTTATTTACACTGATTCTCAATGGTGAGTTGTGCTGTAGAGAGGTCTCCATGGCAAGTAGCTGAAGAGAGGGCTTCTGGTTAACAGCTGGTGGGAAACTGAAGCTTTTACTCCAACAAATAGTGAGGAACTCAATCTTGGCAACAACCTGGTGAGCAAGCTTGCAAGTGGATAGTTACCCAGGTGAATCTCCAGGTGACTACTCTAGCCAGCTCTGTGATTGTAGTCCTGTGAGTAACCCAGAGTTGGAGGACCCAGCTAAGCTGTGCTAGGAGTTTGGACTCACTGTGACATAATCAATGCTGTTGTTTTAAGGCACTAGGCTTTGTTGTCATGCAGCTACAGATAACTAATACAGACATTGTGTTATTTCTTTGGGATTTTATCCTTGATTATTATCTATAGAGAATAAAATGTAAGCCAAGAGCATGGTGAGTTTAGAATGTAGTTTCTGAATAAGAAGAACCTGAACTGAAAGTAAATGCTTCAGCTGATTAACCTAAGTCTTTTAGGGACTTAGGAAGATTAACCAGCAATATTACTCTCTAATCTTCAAGTGAGATTTAAATTGAGCCAGGTGGTCTGTATCATTCTTTGTTTTCAGTTAAATCAAGAATCTTAGACTCTTAGTATAAATTTCTTTTTTCTTTTTTTGAAGAGAGAGGGAGAGAGAGAGAGAGAATTTTTTAATATTAATTTTCCAGTTTTCGGCGGACACAACATCTTTTTTTTTTTTTTTTTTTTTTTTGTATGTGGTGCTGAGGATCGAACCCGGGCCGCACGCATGCCAGGCGAGCGCGCTACTGCTTGAGCCACAACCCCAGCCCTCTTGGTATAAATTTCAACCATAGCATTTTTGTTCTTCATTATGGGCTTGGAGAGGGCTTTTTAGAACAAGTTTTATCCTAATCGAAACAAAGGGATTAAGCACTATACTTATAAAAAAATTTAAATGTGAAGCCTAGAATACTGCTAATTCTTTCTCTGTGTAGACACAAGCTCACTATCTTTTGACCAGATAATAGGGGTTATAATTACTTCATGCAGTATGGCTTCTCCCTTTCTGCACACCCAAAGTGGACATCATCTGTCAGAGAAGACCCAGTGAACAGAGAGAGAGTATACTCACCAAGTTTCATGCTTTTTCCATTTTTACAAGGTTAAGAGTCAGCAGGATTGAACTAAAAAAAAATATTAGGGATCACAAATAAGGTGGCTATATGGTTGTAAAGAGCATTCAGCAGCTTAGGTCATTGTTATTAAAAATTTATAACACATACTGGATACGTTAGGGAAATTTATCCATTTGAAAAAGTAGAGTTGTTTGAGGGCTGACTTTTTCAGATAAGAATACACTGAGAGAGGAACTAATTCTTTAAGCTCTTGTTATATACTACCTTGGTCTGTATCCTAGGTTGAAAATGTTGGGTCAGCTAGTTGAAGCATATTTGTTCTATTTATTGAGAATCTGCCATGTTCCTGTTCCCATCCTAGAAAACAAGAAGTTAAGGATGAACATGATACATTTCTGAATTAAACCAGCCAAATGGTTTAACTGTATAGATAAATTAGTTTCAACTAGCAGCTAATATAAGCCTACAAGTAAAAGTATAAAATAAAGTTACCTAGTGTGTGATACAAATGTGTGTGTGTGTGTGTGTGTGTGTGTATACATATATTCATTCACACACCACTAATCCCAACTGTCTTCTCTATTGGTAAATACCTAATCACAGAATGGCTAGCATATTGTCTCTGTTTTGGGTCTTGATTCTCTTATTAATCTTTCTTCAATTGTTTCTGTAATCATTTGCTATTTTGGGGGATATTTGTGACTTAGCTTTTCAGTGTCACTCAAAATTGGTCATATATTTAAACATTTACCCCATAGATTTTGGTAGTGTTATTTTTCTTCTCTGCTTGCATTTCTAATTGTCATAATTGGTATTAGTCCATATCATAAGAAGAATTTAAGTGGTCTCTATCTGTGGGAAGAATCAGGCTTACAGCTTTCCTAGCCCTATATACAAACATTTGCTCCTAGGCTGACATCTGCCTATCTAATAGAATCAGTCTTCTCTCATCCTAACATCTGCCTTTAATTAAAAAAAAAATCTGGATTTGTTGCTATCAATTGGGTATAGTCCATGCATGGTGAAACTTGATGTAATTCATATGTGAATTATAGATGGGTCTGCCTATTATCATCAAAACCATTGATTTGGAGAAGGATTTCTTTAGGTCAAATTAAAATTATAAGAACTATGCAAAAATGAAACCTTGATCTCTGACTCCAGATGGCATAATAAGCATACTTACTGGTTCCCCTTTATCTGAGATCCAGTTAATGTAATAACAGGAAAAAAACTTTAAAAGGAATAAATTCATGCTAAAGGAGATAACATAATGTAGGGTAATTATTAGCAGATGACAGATTTCAACAAATTTCTGGAAGAGATAAATCAAATGGGAGTGTTTTAACAAATAGAGCAGAGAGGAGGGAGTCATAACCCAGAACACTCAAAGGGATTCTCCCAGGAAAATGAAGACAGATGATCTCTCCTTTTAGTACTCGGTAAAGCTCCAGACTTGTGTTCAGATGTGGATGGGAGAAGAGGCTCAAAGCTATGATAAATTGAAGGACTATCAAAGAGCATTTGCACTAGAGATCCATCCCCTCTCCTGTCTCCTTGCACACTGGTTTATCAGCATCCTGATTTGGACTCCTAGTAGAAACAAAGACTCTTCTCTTCTGCTGGGTGTGATGGCACATGCCTGTAATCCCAGGACTCTGGTGGCTGAGGCAAGAGGATTGCAAGTTCAAAGTTAGCCTCAGCAACCTTGTGAGGCCCTCAAAAACATAGTGAGACCCTGTCTTTAAATAAAATATAAAATAAGGACTGCAGCTACAGTGGTTAAGCACCTCTGGGTTCAATACATGGCAGCTCGCAAAAAATAAATAAAAATAAATAAAGAAGTTAAATATTTGACTGATCAATGAGAACCGAGGCTAATAGAATGGAAATGGAAAGTGATGCCTCCTTATTCTGACATTTGGAAAGTCCCAAATTAAGGAAAAACTCCTCCTCCTGTCACCTAAAGCAAATATTACAAGTTATCAAGCTTTGAACATGTAGTCTGGATCCTCAATTTACCTTTCTACCACTTAATTTTTAACCTTAAAGCAAAAGAATGGATCATAAGATGCTTGAAGAAAATGCATGAAGAGAAGGATCAAAATAAAGAAAGAGACCTGATCCTAGAGAAAAGACATGAAAATTTAGAGGCTGGACAAAGATAAAAGGAAAATTTAGAGGATGAACACAGGAAAAAGAAAACTCAGTACAAACATCCTGAAGGAAACTGAAGATGAGCTGGTACGTGAAGAGTAGGTAAAAAGGGAACATTAAGAAAACAAGAAAGGCAATAAAGAAATTGAAAGTTATGATCATTCAATAGAATAATTAACATAAGTAAAGATAATAAAAGCCTGTAGGACATGTGGTGAAAAGAAAATACATAGAAAATATTAAAAATTATTCTAGAAATAAAAGAATCCATGTAGTAGAAGCACAGACAGCATAGTCCTCACAAGCAGCAATTGGTGTTTGAATATAATGGAACAAAAGTCTTCAAATACCTTCAAGGGAAAATAGCTTTGAACTTATAATTCTACACTAAGGGAAATTATTAAGTATGTCAGATCTACAAGGTCTCAAAGGATGCCACACCTCATTCCTAAGAAGAACAATTAGGGTGTATACCAACAAAACAAAGGCAAAAACCAAGAGTCAGACATAGCTTACATAAAATTGGGGAACTAAGCAAAGGGTTCAGTGAAAATAAAGATGAGGATGATGACATAAATAGATCTATCACATGAGCAGTTCATATTAAAACAGATCTGTGAGATATATCAGGAGATAACGGTCTTTCAGACATGAGAGTCAAATAGAATTCCATAATAGGAAAAGCTAATAATGCCTGTAAAATATTATTAATGTGATGAATAAGACATGGTTCTTCTGTCAGCAAGTAAAAAGAAAGATAGGGCAGATGTGTTAGGGGCAAGCAAACTTGAAATTGCCTCCAAAGTTATACTCTAAATAGGTGTTCCAGCTCTGGCTGAACATTGAGATCAGCTGGGGAGTTATTGCAATCACCATACTTAGGCTGTGCCCCACACCACATACATCACAGTCTGGTTTTGAGGATCCAGGCCCCCCCAAAAAGAAAATGTGTACACACACACACACACACACACACACACACACACAGCACACACACAGATCACACAGTTCCCCAAGTGATTCCAATGTGTAGCCATTGGAGTGCTATTCTAAATATAAGCAAGCTGAGTTTTGACATGATTTTGTGGAACTGAACCAGAATAAGAAAACATTATTATTTGACTTTGCTTTTTAGGAATCAAAGAGATGTGGCACTGAAAATAGAAACTCTATTATCCTCTGCTGTGTAGTTAAGTATATTTACATAATTAAATGAGAAAAGCTTAATTTTGTTTTAATTTTTTAAAATCAATTTTTGTATATGTTATAATAGAAATTATATTTTAGATAATCTCTCATACATCACTTAATGGGCTTACATATTTTAAAAATTTTCTGAAAATGCCTCTGTAAGATAATGAATATTATATTATCATTTACTATGGACTAATATAAATTAGTAATGACACTGTTCTCTCACTTCATTCTGGTCCTGGCTGAAATGTAAAATCCCTCAGAAAAACTATATATATCCACCTCATGTAAAATAAGAACCTTTGTGATTCTTGTTCTCTTTAATTTTTCCTCATAGCACTTACCAATTTTGGACTTTATTTATGCATCTATTTTTGTCTCTTATTCTCATTTTTCTTCTGAAAAATATGCTTAAAGGCAAAAAATATTATGTACTATTTATATCAAAGATGGATTACTTTGAAGGCAGTACATGTGTGTACATGAAATAAATTAAAGCTGTAAGGTTTATAATGCCATGGGCTATGCCATATGCCTCTTTGTTTTCCATTATCAGTCATAATGTTTTTTGCACTGATCTACAATGTCCACAAGTCTAATGGAAGAAGTAGAGTAAGACATGTGCACTTTGGAATCCCAGCATAAAATAAGTGCTCATTTTCTTATACAGACTGCCACACTTCCTGCTGCTAAAGCTTGCAGTAATTTGGCAAAACTTTGCAATATATTAACCTTGTTTCATTAGTGACTATAAAAATGCACAGGGATATGACCAATTTTTGCAAGACAGAGTATAGGTCTGTTCCCGGGGAGCAGTTTAGTTGATTTAGCTGATCTAGGACTTCTTAAATCTTTATGTTAAGAAGTTCTTTAATACCCCATAATTTTCAAAGCCCCAGATAAGGTAGCGAGAAACATTAGTCTTGTTGCCTAGTATGTAGGACATGATAACTGACCTTACTATATTCATTTGAGCTTCATTCAAGTCATTACCTCTCATCCAAGTCAAATATGAGGCAAAGAAAAAAAGTAGATAAAATATTTGAACATGGATTCATTTAATCTATGTATAAATAAATGATCCTCAAGTTGTTATAAAATAATACTCATACAAAGAGTTATCTTGTGTCAAATTTTATTTAAATTATTAATATAGAAACCCACAGGGTAAAAAAAGCTGACTCAAAGAAGATATGAGAAATTTAGATTTATAAGGTCAGTGGGAAAAGAAATTTGGAATAAGATTGCTTAGTTTGATACAGAACATATTAATATCCTACACAGAGAAATAAAACTATAAACTTTGGGGCTATCTTCTCTGCCAAATTGAAGAAAAAATAGAATATGCTTCATTTCCTACAAATTAATCTTTAACACTACTGAATTAGAAGACACATGAGTCCTAATCAACTATGAATAGTAAATAAAAATTATATTCTGTGAAAAAAATCAGGCGACCTTCAGGAAATTGTGTTAAAAAATGTTCTAGTATACTAGTATAACCTTTGTTTGTTTGTTTGGTTTGGTTTAGTTTTATTTTTTGAGATGGGATCTCACTATGTTGCTCAGACTGGTCTTAAACCCCTGAACTCAAGAGATTCTTCTGTCTCAGCCTCCTGAGTAGCTGGTACTATGGATATGTTCCACTGTGCTTAGCTATAATATAACAGTTTCTAAAAATAAATAAATAAATAAATAAAACTATTTCTTTTTGCCTATTTCCACATTTGGCTTCTTTTTCCCCCTGAACACACATTAATCTTTAAAAGTTGTTGTGGAAAATATACTTATTTTAAAGGGAAGAAAATTATTTGGGAAAAGTTAATATAATACATGAATATTTTGGAAAAGTGTTAAAAGCAGTCTTGCTTAGTACAACAATATTTGAAAGTACTCTTAGATTCTCAGAATTATGTTGTTAAACATATAGAACTTCCCTTTTTAAAACAAAATCAATTGTGTCTGTTTATATTGAATTATCTAGTATGCTAATAATAGTGAATAAAAATAAAACTTTCAGGCCACTCAAACATTGTTCTATCCAAGAATTAAGCTTCTTCTATTTGAGAACGTTTGTATAAAGATCACTTCAGTCATTTCCTTGTTGAATTCCCTTATTTAGTATTCTGAGATGTCCAGGGCTGGGTACTAAATACCTTGAAGTTTCCCTATTTCATTCTGTGTGGCTTCTAAATAACAAGAATAGTGTTTGAGTACTTGATCATATCGTTTGATGCTGTCTTCTACTTGCTGCACTGTTTTTCAATCACGTCTTTCTTCAAACACTGTATCCCACC
This sequence comes from Urocitellus parryii, assembly GCF_045843805.1. Taxonomy (NCBI): domain Eukaryota; kingdom Metazoa; phylum Chordata; class Mammalia; order Rodentia; family Sciuridae; genus Urocitellus; species Urocitellus parryii. The sequence goes on from NC_135531.1 coordinate 119,216,086, forward strand.
AGAGGCTGCACATTTTGTCGGTCTGCCATATATCTGGGCAGTGTGTTCCAAGTACTGCAATCCCCTCCTCTATGGCTCTACTCATCTCAACTCTAATGAAAGGGCAAAAAATGCTCTCTTTTAAAGTCCATATTTAGGAAAATTTCAGTAAGTAAAATGATTATTGACTGCTTTCCCTTTCTTCGATTCGTCTGTCTCATATCCTTGTCCTTTTCTTCCTTCACCTGACACTCCTGCTTTCCTGTCTCTTGTTCTTCTTTAGGGTCTTTGGTGTGAACCATCCACTGTCTCTAGAGAGCATTAGCCTTCAGACTGCTTGCAAATATGGTCCTTCTTTGGAAATGAATTGTTATTTGGAGTTACTTAGTTATACTTCTAATGATAATTTGTATTAATACTAGAGAAAATGTAAAGTTTTCATGGGTTCAGCAGAAGATTTGATGATTATTTTACAAATAAATTGAAACTGAAAAAAATACTTTGCCTAGTGTTGGGAAGTCAAGTTGGTACCAACAATATCTCTCATTCTCAGATTAGTTCTGTTAGAAATGGAAATTTTGCAAAGAATGTGTAAACTTCAGAGTTGAAGTGTCTGAGTATGACTCTCAATGTGGTCCTTGACTGTACTGGTGATTCTCCAATGTGTCCTGATGAATCAGCAGCAGCAGCATGTACAAACTTGCTAGAAGGCTCCATTCCTCACCTATGAAGTCAGAGATTCTGGAGTTATTATTTAGACTAAAAAATAATTATTATTATAATAATATGACTATATTTATACATATTTATCATATTATTATTAATAGTTATAACTATATAGTTCTATATGTTTGCTATATAGTTCTATGTCTAACAATTGTTAAAACTATTATTATTAATATAATATCCACAATATTATAACTATTAATAATTAACATGATTATGTTAATAGTTATAATAATATAACAACTATTATTTAGTATAAATAATAACTTAGTACTCTCTATTTTAATAAGTTACATAGATGTTCTCTTTGATAAAATTTGAGAACCATTGGACTGCATTGTTTGTGTGAGCCTGACCTAATTATTATTCAACTTCTTTGAACATTAGTATCCTCATTGGTAAAATGAAGTTAATAATATTTCCTCTTTTCAGGTCACGGTCCCAAGAATTAAATGAGAAAATCCATGTACGTAATTTAATGCCATGTATTACACCACAGAGTAAACGTTTAATAAATTTCAACACTTCTTATTAGCTGTTATCCTCTGTTAGTTGAGACTGTCATATTTGATTTTTAAGAACCTAACCTGCATTGCTACTGTATCTAATCCTAATGTCTTTGATATTCATTCTTCTAAATGGGAGGGGGAACTCTAAGAATTAAATCAGGTTTGAATTCAAGTACTAGGAACACTACTAGTTGTGTATGCTATTAAAATTCTCTAACATTTGGTTTTTTCCACTATGAAGTGGGGATAATAATTTCTTCAGGTGGCTGTTGGCAGTTAAACATGATTAAATATGTAAAACCTCTACAGTAGGGCACAGATTAGATATCCAACATAAAGAGCTTCTTTTCCTGCTCCTACAGTCATTTTTCATTTGGCCTCTGACTCTTTTCACATTGTAATTATTATAGTTTGAATCTGAGATGTTCTCCCCAAAAGCTCTTGTGCTAATGCAGGAATGTTCAGAGCTAAAATGAATACACTATGACGGTGATAACCTCACCAGTAGATTAATCCATCTGATGAATTAATAATTTGAAAGGATTATTGTACTTTTCCATTTACCATCAGAATCAAGCAATGGAATCTCTATAGAGATATCCTTATAGGTCAACTACCCTACAACATAATAATATTTCCATATCTAACTGATGACCAGGGTCAACTACTCTTCCAAGTTGTTCAATCTTTTCCTTGACTCTAGATATTTTATAAGAGTAACCAGGTTTCAATCACAGCTTAAAGTTTAGTGGAATCTTTATAGTGTCTCCTGTTTGAGGCATTCCTTATGTGAACAAAGACAACAAGTTCAAAAAATCTAAAGGTAGAATGATGGCATGCAAAAAGAATCTAAATGGGTAGCTTGTAGTACAATTAAGTTAGCCATTTCTACTTCCAACCCTTGGTTACCAAAAATAGGTAATTCTACCTGTTGGAGTGTTCTTGATTTAAGGAATATATTGCAACCAAGAGTTTAGGGCCTCATCTTTTTGGTGTGTTTTCTCTATTGACAATTTATCTATGTTTTCAAAATGCTGTTTCATTACTCCTTCATTGTGTAGATGGTATAATATGTGATGGGATGAGTAGAGTCCTCAGAAATGAGACTACTGCTGTATCAACTTTCTGTAATGTACACCCATTTATTGAAGATATGATGATATTATAGATACCAAGTGGGTGAATTAAAAACTCAGTAAACTTAATAATGTTGCTGGTTTAGGCAAACCATATCTATAATATACCCCAACACCAGCAGTATGACCAGATACACTTCCTGGGATGGAGGCTGTCAAATGTAGCTAACATGCCACCAAGTGCCAGGTTGGATCTTCAAAAGATGCTTTCAAAAAATCCTGATCCTTATCAGTAGAATACTTTGTACCTTCCGTCCTTGTACTTGTAGACTGTATGAATTTTGAGGCATTTGTTCCCAGAAGGAACACCAAGTGCCAGGTAGGACTCTTAAAAGAATGATGCTATCTATATTTAAGGCGTGAATTTAGTCTGTGTCTTTTGCTGGATAGAATGTTTTGCATTTAGTAGCCGTAGTGAGAAATATTTTCATTTGGCCCTTGCATATCCTTTATCCTTGCTACTATAAGCTCATTATAAGCTTAATATTGCAAGCACAACGGTCGCCAACTGCAGGGTGACATCATTTAGCTGAGTCATACTTCATGGTGAGTGCTCTCTGATGGACATTAACATGTGACACGGTAATTTTCACTTCATGTACTTAGTAACTGTATCCACATCCACTTTCCATGAAATCCTTGTCTAATATTTCAATGTTTTCTTTCCAGGACTTTCATCGTACAGATAAGTCATTCAGCTCTATGGTAGTCCCTGGACATTAATGTGTTATCACTTCCCCTTGGAGAATTTCTTCTTACCACTTTTACAGAAGAACCCTGAGTTGAGCTGCATTTTAGTGGCATTCTTTTGGGTGTGCACCTACATAACATGCTCTTTTGTTCAGTAAATCAATTTGAACTTTTTTTCTCATTATCAACAGCCCATAAGCCTCCCCCACATCCATGCTGGTAAAACTTTCTGGCACAATGCTTGGTGACTCTACTAGAATCCTGTTCCTAATCAGAAGGCTCAACCATTACATTCTCTTTCAAGACCCATTACTATGCCAGAAACTGTTTTTACAAATGGTTTGTAAGTTCTCTACTGCATGGTAAATCAGTGTGGTATTCTGTGAGGTATTCAGATAGCTAGCCCTAGTTTCTGTATTATTCTGAGCATTGGCAAAACCCTGGGCTCAGATTATAATACTTTACTGGAGTCTTCCCTTTGTTTTACATTTTGCTTCGAATTGATAATTAATTGCCTTTACTCATTGCAATCACCATACTGACAGTCATCCAACACCAATATCATTAGAGTGATTACATCTGAACTTCTCAAGTGCCTGAGGTAGTACATCTACCTGTGTATTACCTTCCACCAACAAACTCTCCCAGTTTGACTTTTGTGAAATTTACTAATTTCATCATGGCAAGCTTAGTCTTTCCTTATCACTGGTGATTGTCCCCCATTGTGTACAATCTGGAAAGCAATATACTTCCAATATCTCATTATATTTTATTTTTAATTATTTTGCTTAGTTGGAAAGAAAATGTATAATAAAAATAGAAATATGTTTTTTAGATTCATTCTGGAGCAAGTTGCCCACCTAATTCTTCTTCACTGCCAAATGCTTGATGTGCTACTCAAACAAGGGTTTACTACATAACCTTAACCCAGCCATCAAAATTAGCAAATTAACATTGGAATATATTACCAATGTTATTTAGATTTACTCCTATCTAACTGTACCTGAATACCCATTAATCAACTTTTCCCCTCTTTCCTCTCCTATTCTCCCCAACTCTGGTAACCAGCATTCTATTCTCTATGTGATAAACTTTTTTTTTTAAAGAGAGAGAGAGAGAGAGAGAGAGAGAGAGAGAGAGAGAGAGAGAATTTAAAAAAATTTTTTTTTAGTTTTTTTTTCGGTAGACACAACATCTTTATTTTATTTTTATGTGGTGCTGAGGATGGAACCCAGCGCCCCGCGCATGCCAAGCCAGCGAGTTACCGCTTGAGCCATATCCCCAGCCTTGTGATAAACTTTTTTAGATTCCACATATGAGTGACATGATATGATGCTTGTCCTTCTGTTTTTGGCAAATGTCCTTAACATATTCATCTTCATTTCAAGCCATGTTGTTGCAAATGACAGGATTTCAGTCTTTTTAATGGTTGAACAGTACTCCAATGTGTTTATGTACCACATTTTCTTTATAAATTTGTCAGTTAATAGATACTTAGTTAAAATGGTTTCTGTTTCTAGGCTATTGGCAATAGTACTGCAATAAATATGTACGATCACAATTGAGTGTTTGCCTAGCAAGTACATAGCCCTGGATATTGAATATCAGTATACAGATGTCTTTCCAACATACTGATTTTGTTTCCATTGGATATATACTCACATACCTAATAGTGAAATTAGGAGTGCTGGATCATATGTTAGTTCCATTTTCAATTTTTTGACGAACATCTATACAGTTTTCCATAATGACTATAATAACCAATATTTTCACCAACAGTATGCAAGAGTTCTCTTTTCTGCACATCCTCACCAATATTTTTCTTTAGTTGTTTTGATAACAGTCTTTCTTACTGGGTTGAGGTATGATATCTCATTCTGGTTTTGATTTATTTTTCTTTGATGGTTAGTGGTGCTGAGCATGTACCTGTTGACCTATTTGTTATGTCTTCTTTTGATAAATATTTGTGAAGAGCTACTGACTATTTTTAGTCAGATTATTTGATCTTTAGAGTTTCTTATATATCCTAGATATCAACCACTTCTTAAATGTATAGTTTTCAAATATTTTCTTCCAAGTTACTTCTTAATTATTTCCTTTGCTCTGCAGTTTAAATGTACACCCATTTGTCTATTTTTGCATTTGTTTCCTGTGTTTTGGTGTCTTGTCCAAAAAAAAAAAGCATGCCTATTTCAATGTCCTGAAGTGTTTCTCTTCTATTACCTTCTAGTAGTTTCATATCTTACATCTAAGTTTTTGATCTGTTTTCAGTTGACTTTTATAACTGCTAAGAGATAGGGGTCTGGTTTCATTCTTCTGGATTTGAACATTGAATTCTCCCAGCACCATTTCATGAAAAAATTGTACTTTCTTCAATGGATGTTCTTAGCACCATTGTCAAAAATTGGTTGGCTGTGTAGGTGTAGGTTTACTTTTAGGCTTTCTACTCCATTCCATTGTGCACGTGTCAATTTTTATGCCATTCCATACCATAGCTCTGCAGTACATTTTGAAGTCAGGTAGTGTAATGTCTTTTCCTCAAGAGGTCTTTGGCTATTTAGAAAATTTTATGGTTCTATATAAAGTGTATAATTTTTTTTCTTTTTTTTTCTAGTTCTGTGAAGAAAGTCATTGTATTTTGTTGCAGATTGTATTGAATCTGTAAAACACTTTGGGCAGAATGGGCATTTTAACAATACTCCTTCTAATCTATCAACACTTGATGTCTTTTCAAGTTTTTGTGTCTTCTTCAATTACTTTCATCAATTTTTTTTTCATTGTAGAGATATTTTGCCTCTTTGGTTGAAATTATTCCTAGGTATTTTATTTTTTGTAGCTATTTAAATAAGATTACTTTCCTTGATTTCTATTTCAAAAGTTTTTTATTTGCCATACAACAATACCACTAATATTTGTATGTTCACTTTGAATCCTGAAACTTTGCTGAATTCATTTATTAGTTTGAAATTTTTGTGGAGTTTTTCAGATTTTCTATATTTAAAATCATGTCACTAAAACCAGTGACAATTTGACTAATTCTATGATATGAATGTTCTTTAGTTCTTTTTTGAGCCCAATTGTTCTGTTAGGACTTTCAGCACTATGTTGAATAAGAGTCATAGAAATGGGCATTCATGATCCACATCTTAGAGAGCTTTCAGGCTTTCCCTGTTCATTATAATGTTAGTAATTGGCTTATGGGCTTTATCTTGTTGAGATATGTTCTTCCTTCTATACCTAATTTGTTCAGCACTTTTATCATGAAGAGATGTTGAAATGTATTAAATGCCTTTTTTCATCTATTGAAATGATCACATGGTTTTTATCCTTCATTTTGCTGATGTGGTGTAGCGTATTTACTGATTTGCATATATTGAAGTGTCTCACATCCCTGGGGTGAATCCCTCATGATCATGGTGAATAATTGTTTTAATATGATGTTGCATTTAGTTTGCTGATGTTCTTTGAGGATTTTTGTATTTATGTTTATTAAAGATGTAGGCTTATAATTGCCTTCCATCCCCTCCTCTCTTTATACCTTTCTTTTTTCTTTTCTTTATTCCTTTCTCCTTCTCCTCCTCCTCCTTATCTAGTTTTGGTATCAGACTAATGCTGGCCAGCCATATAGAGTGAAGTAGTGAAAGTTTTATTATTTTTATTTTGTCATTGCTAGTTAACTAACTGGATACTCGAGTAGCTTCTCTACTATAAATTTACTCTTTTCACTTTTGTTATTATTAGTGGTCTGTAGGAGACACTTTGAGCCCAAATTAATATCCTAATTTTAACTATACTTTCAATTTTTAATTAATTAATTTGTATCAATATGTGCACAGCAACTCCTATTTTATTCACTGATTTTATTTTTTTTTACAATCATTCTTCATGTTTATGATCAATTTTTCCTAAATTGACTAGTAGAACCTCCTCAAGCTGGTTTCTGTGTTCTTTTGAGCACTTCCTTATTCTGAATCAAAATGGTGTTCTAGCCTAATCTTCTATTTTATCTGCCCCAGCCCTGGAATTAGTCATTTCTCTAAGTAATTCTCTAAGTTAGAGAATGGAATTTTTAAGCCAAAACGTGGCTTTTAAACAATTATTGTGGTGCCATAGTTATCATCTTCTCTCATTGGACAGAGCTAGAAAATAGACATACAATATGTATGTATGCATGTCTATAATGTGGGTGTGTATGTCTCCTGCAATTTACACCTCTTTTTACACCAATATTCATGTATATATCTTGATGTCTTTGAATTCATACCAACATCTCTAATTTTAATTCAAAACCCTATTTGGAAGTTGCTTTTCCAACAGTGAGAAACTTGGGTCATATGTTCGCAACATATTTCCTTGTCTGGTAACTCCCACTATACTTAGCCAGTCTTGTTCCTGCTTCCACCTCTAGCGCTGAGTACTCTACATACACCTTATCTCACAATGGCTAATTGCCTACTCTGAGCTGCTGTTGCACCATTCCCTATATAGACATCCCCATCACTTTGGGCTTTAGAATAATTTTTTTTTTTACTTTCATTCTTATAGTCCTAATGGGATTTACTTCTTTCCCTTCTTCAACTCCAATAATCCATGCAAGACTGACCTCTTCTGCTTGGGAAGAATTCTTCAGACAATATGTGCAGTGCAGGCCACTTTCCTCTCTGATGCCCTACTAACTAGCTTACATTCTCATTGTGCCTTGAGATTTCTAAACCTCCCCCTTTCTCCACTCTGTGCCTACACCTTTCTCACCTTGCTCTAGCATAGCCACTGCATATTTTAGGGTCTGCAATCAAAGAATGCTTAAGGAAAAGCTATTATAGAATGAGTTCTTAATGAAAGTGATTCTAATAGAAAGAATTACTTACAGGAAATTTATTGGGGAATGTTTCTGGTAGGAAGACCTGTAAAGAAAGGAGAGAAGCATCCAACATCATGGGGAGCTCTACAGCTGCTGTGCCTTGAGAGTTACCCAGAATTGAAGCCTGTACATGTTGTTCCCTCACAGCACTGACTCATTAGGCTACATCCAAGGATGAGGGTAGATGTGGGATGGTTGCCTCTATTGAAGGGAGGATCTGAGCAACAAACCACAGAATCCTCTTGATTTGGTTTCTGAATCCAGATAACATAAACCACTTTTAAAAATGCATATTCTTAAATAATATCCCAGAGAGTGTATTTTAGTACATTTCAACAGGGCCCATGAAATGGTTTTCTTTTTTAAGTCCTCAAATGATTCATTATTTGTTCTGTTTGCCTACAGTTGGGCCTTTAACTAATATAGTGATTTTACATATGTTTAGGCCTTAGATTTTTGCTCTCAGGGTAAGCAGATGGCACTTGAAATTCAGAACTCTTAATTCTCATGACTATTCCCTTCGGTTAAACTGTATCTACTCTCTCTCTCTCCTGATTTTTGATTAAGATGTAATAAGTCATTCACTTGTTTGTTTTTCTGGTTTGTTTTCTGTGCTTATGAAATGGTAATAGTTCCAATATAACTACATTAGTCATTACCATCAGACAGAAGACACTCAGTTTTTTAAAAGTTTTGATGTATTTTATATACTTCAATATAGTTACATAAAATACCCATAGTTGAAAAAAAAACAAAACAACAATAACAACAAAAATTAGGGACTGTGTACTGCATGATCCTCACTTCCAAACATGTTGAAATAATGTAATTGGTGTTTTCAGTTGCATCTTCACAGATCAAGGCAAAGTAAGACTGATGAGGGCTTCTATCCATACTGGAAAGATTCTTATGAATGTCAATTGGATAAAAAATATCTTCAAAGGGCTGGCACCATCCTTTCTAGAGATCTTTCCAAATCTCTTAAAAGCAGTGACAAGAGAGTGCTGTTTCCCTGTGGCTTTTCTGGATGTGCTTTCATGGAGAGATAGATGTACATGGCAGCTTGTATGTAGCTACCCTCAGAAAATCCCCTGAGCAAGAGAAGCAAGGCAAGCGGGAGTGAACTCTGCAGGTCACTCTCACTCAGCAACAGTGTGGATGTCAAAAACCATGAAGCAAGTCTACAGAAACTGAGGCAGGTCTTGGGGCCAATGATTCTCTGCAGTATGAGCAAGTGAAGGTCTTCCTAAGCTGTTTCTCTCTACATTAGAACTCATTCTTTCCCCATAGTGGACGTAGTTCATAGTCCATAAGCCTTTAATGTCAAAGAAGAATTTTAACTTTCATGACACTTCATAAAACTTATCACCCTGAAGTTCTAAAAGCTTTTTCTCCCCCTAGGAGTGAGCCTGCCTCTTTTTTATCTCCTTCTCTTGTAGCACATTACAGGCCTGACAGAGTGAAACTAGAGACTCGGATAGAACATTGTAAGAAAAGTTCATCTAGTATGTAGTTTATGTATGATATTTTTTTGGCCTGAGGCTCTCAAAGGAGTTTCAAACCAAATCCAAAGCTCTCTTTTGTTTTTATTAAAATGATTATCTAAATATATCCCAGAGAGTGTACAACATTAAGAAATAGTGATCTGTATTTCCATTTCTTAAAGAGATGGCTATCTCTCCTATTTGCTGTCTGATGTATTATGAATTACCTTTATGTGCTATTTCTCACACAAAATTCTGGGAACCCCTAGTTTAAAAGTCTATCGTTTACTTATTATGCTGAAAACATAAATGGTAACTGACATTTGTGCATATTTAATGTTTCTATTGATATTCATTCCATCAGAAAGTGTTTATTTGGCATTAACTGCCTGAGACACTGGGAGGTGCTGGGGGAAGTCAAGGAGTTTAAATTCAAGGTTAACTGCTGCTTGGCTTCCTGGCTTTCCTTTGAGAAGTGGTTATCTAGTGCCTATCTAGCTTCATTGTTGAGTAACTCTGCTTAATTAACTACCATATTGAACAGCTTTGTTGAGTTGTTTCCATCTAACTTCACACATTATCTTAATTCTGTTTCTTAGAATCACACAATAACACCCTAATTCCTTTTTCTCCTGGTAGTATTTAAAATAGTTAAAAACAGCTATCATGATTTAGCAGACTACATATCTAGAATGATTCTTTTTGTCTTTGAAATACTAAAACCATGTACTATAGTGGACATTTTGGACACCTAGGATGTATCATTAGGAGGGCATGAGGAGTGGGTTTTAACATGGGCTAGACATCTGTAGCAATATTAACTGCTGAACTAGCTCTAGTTTGGATACAAGGTACTATTGGTGGGGAAATATTTTATACTGTACTTCATCCGATTATGCACTATCAAAGGAAAAGAACAAAGTAAATTATCACTGAATTATTGGATAAACTCAGAAACGTTTTATATATGGACTTATAATTTTTGTATGTGTATCATATATTTGTGCTGTTCTATGTTAGTAAGACTCTAGGAAAATGTGATGTCCAGTGTTTGGCTTTGATTACAAAACACATGGGAAGTAGGGATGTAGAATTGAGTACAAGTGTCTGCTATCTTACATAACAGTTTGAAGCAAGATATAGAAAAGTCCTTTCCAAGACAGAAGAGAAGCCTCAGAGATACTTATGGGGTTACTGATGTTTTTTCCCTTTCGTGAGAACCTGGGCTAATTTAATTTTTGTTTAGACATTATAATGAACCATAGAACTGTCCAAGAAAAGAAATAGAGATCAATGGTTTGGGGTTTGGAATCCAATAAATGAGTGCTACTTCGCTTATTATTGCTGCAGTTACCATTATCATTTCACATAAAAATGTTAATAAAGAGATACTTGTGTTGTTCTCATAATTTTGGATTATGGAGATTCAATGCAATAATGTGTTTATATTTTCACCAGAGTGTTGTCATATTCTGAGCACTTAATGATTATTATTAAATTAATTATATTAATTTTGTGTAAATATAGTTAGTGCATGTAAATAATTCTTTATTAGGTAATAAATAATCAATGGGATAAACCCATTAACACCCTAAGATTTCAAAAGAAAGGCTATAAGCACATTTACTCTCACTAACTTTTTCTTTTCTGGATTAGACTTGATTGAACTTCTTGCTAAATTTATCTGATAGTATAGGAAATGGGGTTCTTAAGACACTGATTGCACTTTTTTTTAACCTCTATGTCAATTGTATCTGAAATTTACCCTTACTTTTTAATTTTTTTCTGTCCTGGAGATCAAACTCACTACCCCATGAATGTTAGGCATCTAGGTGTTTCTGTTACATGTCTAAGAAACATAGATAATATCCAAAGGATTTTCTCTAAGGGCTAGTTTCTCCTTACAGTAATGAGAAGCCCAATAAGAAATTCAAGCATATAATAGCAGATGAGGACTAATACACTCATTTTTGAATGATTCAATTCACATCCTTTGTTTCTGTCTCCATGCCTTCTGACAGATGATTTGTGAACCACGGAGTAAACCTGTCAGAAATAAGAATAGAGTGGCTTCTCTTCATGCATAGAATATTGCCATATGTTGCCACAGAAATCAACTGGAGATTCATTTTTTCATATTTCCATGATCCTTCCTGTGACAATTAATAATAGACAAGTATGGCAACAGGTCTTTAGAGGTCTTTATCCTTTTTAAGTATTCAGGTAAGATATGCTAGCTCTAGGAAGAAAATCAATTTTTATATACTTTTTGACCAGTTTCTTTTTCCTTATATTTTAAACAATTTGTGCCTTTTGAAATCCTTTTTCCACACCTTCTTCACTTGACTAATTTTTTTACATGGCCAATTCTTTATAATGTGATGGAATCAAACTAACTTCAAACTGACCCTCAGCTACAAAGATGCCAGACTGCTGTTGATAGACAGTTTGTATTGTTCCAGGATTACTGGATTGAGCAGTGAGTGTTTCCACAGTTCAGCATCAGCATAATCTAATCTGTTTTCTGGCTGAAGTGTCAACTTACAAAGATGGAGATCAGGCAGCATTCCAGAACGCAGAGTGAAAGCACCTGCAGGCTGGCTGTTTTGCCAGAATACCAAAAGGAATGATGGAATTAAGAAGTGCTGCAGTCAGCTCACATAATGAAGATAAAAATGATAATCAGCCTTGTGCTAATTTGAATTAGTCAATGAAATCTTTGTTGTGCTCTGAGATATTCTAGCAATAGATTTTGAATGGTTTAATCTGTTGGGATTTTGTAATTTTTAAGAAATGGAAGGTAATGGCAATTTTTTTTTCAAAATTAAAATAAATTGACAAAATTTTACACATAGAAATTTCAGCCTATGTAGAATCCTAGCATTAGGCATGGCCCTAAGTAAAATTCAGTACAAAAGATCAAACTGCAGCTCTTCAGCAGCCTGAGAACATTTTATTCTAACATTACTGCAGCAAAGTGATCTATTATAGTCATGTATACATTGAGGTGAGCTGACATTATAAAAATAGCCATCTTTAGTTTTGGTAATTTAAGGTCTCCTTCTCATAAATATTACTAACTTACAGCTAACAGTTTAACTTTCAATTAATTCAAATTATGAAGGCACTCATATTTACTTTATCTCGGCAGTTAATGTTAAAGGACCTGCTAAGGAACACATTTGTGTTGTTAAGCTATTGATTTGAGTTCTAATTTATTTCATAATAATTAATAAGAAATGCAAAATATTTCAACAAATTTTTAGCATTTGTAGAAGGATTTTAACGTGAGCCCAAATCTCAAAATGGGTTTTGTAGTAAATCAGATAGCAGAGCTCAATCTTTATTAGGAAATTGCTCAGAGACATCTCTAAAATAACTAGGAGTAAACCCACACCTATTTTATTATTTATGGTAATTCAAAGGCACCTGACTTTAAGAGTCCCATCTATTGTCAATAGAAGTCTACAAACAAAATGTTTGTAAGGCCAAAGTATCACACATTTACCAATATGTGAGACACCGAATACAGATAAATACAAATCACTGAAGAGGAAACATTATCTCAAGTAATTATTCTGAATATTTCCACTTATTGTGAGTTTGTATAATTTCATAGTTATATAGGCTCTGAATATAGGCTGAAACCTTATCTTGGCTTTGCTAATTGTTAACTGTATCTTTGGAAAGTTTCCTAGTAGTTCTGTGCCTTGTTTCTTAATGTGTAAGAAAGGACATTCTAAATTGTACCTGTCCCATCAGAATATTGTGAAACAAGTAAATAAATATATTTGAGATGCTTAAAACAATGCCTGAAATGTAATGACAACACAAGATGGGTTAGCCATGCCTTTCATAATTTGTAGACTATATCTCTGTTAGAATGAACCTTCAAGGAACATGTATTGCGAGGCAGGCATGGTGTTGAATTCAGGGATACAGAAATAAATGACACAATTTCCTGTCCTTACAGAGCTTAACTTCTACTGGAAAAACAGTAAACTGGTTCTCTCAAACTACTATGCACCAGAATTACCTGGGAGGCTTACTAAAGCAGAGTGCTGAGCTCTGCCCACAGATGTCCTGATTTAGTATGTCTGGAATGGAGTCTGAGAACATGAATTTTCATAAAGTTCCCAGATGATGGTAACAATTCTTGCCTGTGGGCACACTTGGGGAACCTTAGCCTACCAAATAATTTCTGATATAATGAGGGATATTGGTTTAGAGAGACATCAATAGGGTAGCATAAGGACACAATCACTGGGAGACCAACCCAGAGATTTCAAGAGCCCTTTTTGGAAGAGGTGATTCCTGATATGTTAATTGAAAGACAAATATTAGCTAGGTGAGAAAATGAATATTTTATGTTAGCATTAACAAAGGCAAATATCATATGAAATACTTTTCTGGTATCTATTAGAAATATTCATTTTCTTTCAATCCTTATATGATTTGCTTCCTTTTTGAAAGTGAACAAAACTTCTCTGATGTTTTATAGTTCTTAATAAATTTTATAATTAAATATGAAATATATATTTGCTTTGAAAAAAGGAGTTTAAAATATTATGAAGTTAAATTTGATAATGGTAAATTTTGACATAGGTGCTTAAGTTCCAATATCAGTATCTCCCAAATGTGCTTTTATTTTCAATAGTTGAAATGAAATTAGGTAGATGTATATTGTCACAACATTTATAGTTTTGTGTAGTTGTGAAACATGAAATAAAATATTATTACCTGAATGTGGTTTTGGGGTTTAACATCAGAAAAATTGTTTGAATATATGCTTAGTTGATTATTTTTTATTATTAATTTTTTATTGCTTTTATAAAATTTCTTAGGCAATGCAGGAAAATAAGAATATATGATCTAACATTAATTTTCACTATCCAGGAATAACCATTATTAATATTTGATGTCCCAAAATTCAGATATTCTCTTTAAAGTTTCAAGGACAGAAAGAAAAATGAAAATTTTTAAACCAATAAAACTAGAAAATATTTGCAAACCATGCATCTGATAAGAGGCTAATATCTAAATATATAAGAAACTCAAAACAATTCAATAGCAAAATAACCAGTAGTCCAGTTAAAAGTGGACAGAAGACCCTACCTGAATACATATTTTTTCAAAAGGAGATATTCAAATCCACAATAGGTCTGCAATCTGCATTTGGGGTAAAATTGGGAGTTCATAACCCACTTCAATCTAATGTATGAAATATGATATGTCAAGAGCTTTGTAATGTTGTGAACAACCAATAAAAATTAAAAAAAGAAAAAAAAACAAATCCACAATAGGTTTATAAAAAAAATTCATTGTCACTGATTATCAGAGCAATGAAAATCAAAAACTCTAGTGAAAGACTATCTTCCCCAGTTAGAATGATCTTTAGCAAAACAACATAAGATAACAGTGTTGACGGAGGAAAGGAAACCTTTTAATTGTGTTGGTGGGAAGGTCAAATTAATACAGCAATTATAGAAAACAGTATGAAAAGTCCTAAAAAAATTAAAAGTATAATTCCATATGGTACAGCAATCTTAATTCTAGGTATATATCCAAAGGAATTAAATATAATATATTGCAGAGATGTGTTCACCTCCATATTCTCTGAGCATTACTCCCAATAGCCAAGATATGAAAGTAGTCTAAATGCCCATCAGTAGATAAATGGATAAATAAATAATTATATATATATATATATATATATATACACACACACACACACACACACACACACACACACACACACACACAGTGGAATATTATTCAGTCATAGAATGAAGGAAATCCTGTCATTTGTGAAGACATAGATGAACCTGAAGGGCATCATGCTAAATACTATAAGCCAGACAATGAAAGACAAACACTCCATAATCTCTATTTTGTGCAAAAGAGATTAGAATAGTGGTTATCAGGGGTCATGGGTGGGGGTTGGGGGTTGAGGGTTGAGGCAGATCTTGAACTTCATCTCTGCCTCTATTTCTTTGTGGCTGTATCCTTTCCTTCCACTTTTACTTCCTCAAGATCATTTACAATGTATCTATCTTTTAAATTGTCTTTATTCTGTTGTATAATCCATTAAAAGCAACTCCTCTTACAGAATGTTTGGTTTTTCTTCTCCATTTCTGCCACCCAGTTTTAATGTCTTATCCAGTTTTAATGTCTTGTCTGAACTGGAGTCTTGTAATACTTGTATCTTTTCACTAAATAAATAAGATGCTTATAATTTTGACTGAGATGATAGAAATTGACTTCTTTGAATTTTTTTTTATTTTCTAAGATATTTCTTAGAAAGATTATAGGTCATTTACATACTTTTTTAACCTTTTTATTTTTTTAATCTGTTTTAATTAGTTATATTTACCTACTTTTAATGCATATTCTTTTAATCCCCACCCCCACCCTCAGAATTTTCTGTTGTGGTCTGTTCATTTGTATAGTAGTTTTTATTTAGGGGTATGTCACTTCTGTTTTTCTTTTTATCTACTATTGAAGGTTGAAGTAAGTGAAAGTGTGATGATAGATAGGAACAGTAGACAGTTTCTATGCAGGATTTTTGTATAGAATATGTTCTAACCAATTTCTTTTGATTTATCACTTCAATTGTCAATTTCTTGGATATGTTTTATTACAATGTTTGAGAATCTGAATTCATTGCCTATGAACTCAAAAGAGGAAAAATAGGTTCATTAATTTTATAATAAGGTGATCTACCCAGAGTTTAATTATATAAAACATGTTTTATAAGAAGTATAGAATATGTCATAATAAATGTTTTAAAATAATAATCCAGGGGGGCCCTACTTTTATGAAATCTCTCTATTTCTCTTTTAAAATTATGGATTGAACCCAACGGTGCTTAACCACTAAGCTACACCCACAGCCCTTTTTATTAATTTTTTAATTTCAGAAAGGGTCTCACTAAGTTGTTTAGGGACTTGCAATTGCTGAAATTAACTTTGAATTTGCAATTCTCTTGCCTCAGCCTCCTAAACTGCTGGTATTAGAGACATGTATCACTATGCCTGGTGAGATCTCAATCTTATACAAACTGGGTAAGCCTCAAGAAGAAAGAAAATTAGAAATACAAAATTACGTATGAAAGTGACCATTTATTTAGAATAATAAAATAAATCACAACCAATCACAAATTTTATAAAGGAGATAAATACCAGAAAAGGCATAAATCCTGAGGAAAATCATGATATTCTAAACAAAAAATTGCCTATATACTTTCTTTTGTACATTTGGTTTATTTTGGGGGTTGTTGTGGTTGTTTGTTTATTTGTTTGTTTTGCTTCAAATTTTTATTACCACTCCTGGTGACAATGATTTAATAATATTTTTATAGAATTAAGAGATATATTTCCATTTTTATTAAAATTCACTTTTACATTATATTATAATTTTAAAATTTTCTTTCAGCCTCATAAATCTCATGTAAAACCAGCTAATTGTACTACTGCTGTCAAATATGGGGCAAAAGTTTGATCAAAAGTTTCTTTTATTGCAAGCTATAAGATGTAGAGGGATTTCCCACAGCCTAGCTTCCATGAGAGTTCTGCTCTGGGTCTTTGTGTCCCAGCAATGAGTGAGTTAATGCAGTGAGCTGTGGAAGTGACCATGGGAGCCAGATCTTCACCAGGACAGCTAGTAATAGCTCAAATATGCTACACATGATTGTAATCCATGTGTATAAACCTACACAATCAAACACTATTGTTCCCAGATCAGCTATTTCATAGGTACTACAAATCAGAGTTTAAGTAAGTAGAAGTATGTTGAAGGGTCAATTGGAATGGAAAGAGACAGCAATCTTAATTAATTTCAATAAAAGTATCCCACTTTTGCAAATTCTACAAAAGCATGTAGAACAGATATGCTAGAAGAGGCCCACACAAGGAAGAGCTCTGATGTTTAAGCTTCATTGTTCTGTTGGTTAATTGGTATCTGAGTTAAAAGGCAGATCTGATGGAGAAGTACTCTTCTTTGACTTGATATTTGAAAACCAGTTCACGAAAGTGGTAAATGCTACAGAAGAATGAAAGCTCACTGTTGCTACTGGAATTAGGACAATCAGATATACTGTGATTCCACAAGATGAACCTTGAAGGAGAAATCCTGTTCAATATTGCAGTTAGTAAATGAAACAAAATATCCTTATTGACCTTATAATAATCTTTGTAACTTTACTTGATAGCTATTTACAACTGTATAACTACCTTTGATAATAAAAGCTTGAACAGAATGAATTATTCTTGTATTTTCAATTGAATTTGAATTATTGAACCTCTAAACTTCTTGTCAACTGAGATTTTAATTATTATTTCATTTGCCATTAAAATGAAACTTAACATCTAAATTTTATTTCCTCTGTTTATTTTGTCTTCCATTTAATTTTAAGTGCCTCAGAGGACTGGGCAATGTTTTATTCATTTTTTATTTATTACCTCCATTTCTAGCCTCACACTGGTCACTTAATAAATATTGCTTGCCTGATGGTACAGCACTTCTGGTCTCATTTCAGTTTACTCTTCATGTCTCCCTTCATATGTAGCTAAGGACTTTACTTAACCCTTTGCTTACTTTGTCTATTACACATTTTCTTTTTTCAGATAATACTCATTTAGAAAGTTTGGAAGCAATAAAAAGCTAAATAGTTTAAAGATGTGTGGAATTACGCTACCTACCAGAAGGAATCACTGTTGATATTTTTAGAGATATTCTTTTGGTGGTTTTGCTATGACTTTTGCATTGTAGATGTCATATTTGGGCCTGTCCCTATCAAATTCAAACCTTTGCATAATTTAAAAATCAAATAAAGCTTAAATATTTTTAATGCAAATAGTACCTTACCTTACTCAGAATTCTTTACCAATAGTTCCCTGGGAGGATTTGCAACTCTTTGTCTATATCTTATGGTGTTTGCTTCTATCTTTCTAAAACAAAGAAAAACTTAAGCATCTATCCAGTTCTCTTTGGAATTATGCAATAAATCTTCAGTCTGGTTGATTCAGTAGGATTTATCTCCTAACATCTTTCTCATTTCCTCTCTTTCTAATAATTTGATAGAATTGTAGCACAATCAGTGTTTATCTTGATTACATAAATATTTTTCACTGCTAAACTAAGAACCAGATAATGATTATTTCCCTTCTTATATAACTTTAAAAAATATCTTCTTTTTTATTTGTTTGATTTCTATAAACTAAATCAAATTTATTAAAATAATCAACTAATTTTTCATATGGCAATTAATACTTCTGTTTTTTTTCAATAACTTAAAAATAAATAATTTTAGTTCTGCTTTCTGTAGCCCCCTTTCTTATCCCTTTTTGCTTCTTCCATCTGGACTGTTCAATAATATTTTTATTTTGTTAGTGCTTTTTTAATATTTATAATTTTATGTTATCAGAATTTTCCTCTTTCTGCTTTATTTTCATTGTTGTTTGCCTTTCAAATAAATTTTGCAGCGAACTACCATTTATTAAACATGGAAGTACAGAACTGCTCTCGTTGATTGGGGACCCAGAAATTGATCTGATACGCCTGCTTTTCATTTATCAATTGATTGCTCCTCAGCTCCCAATTACCCTTTACCTGCTCTGCAAAGTTGGTTGAGATTCCTTTAAACCTGTCTTTGCAGTGAGCACAAGGTTAAGTTTTCTCAGTAGATGTTGTTGGAGCAGGAAAGAGCTTCTGTTGTTGTTGGCCCAGCAGTTGCACCATTGCTCAGCAGTGTATCCTCTCCCAGCTGAAATGTATGTGTGCTCCAAAGGGATGTTTCCTCTTGGTCCAGTGACTGTGACCCAACTCAGATCTGGGGATACCCTCTCCTCTTAAGTTGTTACAATAAAATTCCCCTGTTGAAATCACTGAGTGATTTCTTTCTGCTGAGTGGACCTCCATTTATACACCTTCCTCTTGATTCCTCAGGGACCTTCAAGGAAATAAAAAAGTCCCAAGAATGGTTTGGAACTAGTTTAAACAGTTTGAAACTAACTTAAATTATGCAGTGATTTAAACAGGAAAATTTTAATATAACAATTTTTAATGTATGGTCAAGAGTAACTACGAGAGAAAGGGAATTGCATGGCTGCAAGAAAGAATCCAAGGAAGGACACAGTTAGAAAGGAAGAACTTTCTCCAAAGCTAATTTGCAGACCTCATTAAAGAATAGCTTGAAATTAGTAATCTAAAGAAGAAACATTATTTGTAGTAGACCCTACACATAGAGCAAGTTAATTCTAAATGGCCAATTTAAATCAGTTTCTTTATTATTGCATAACTCCTTTGTTTTGATCAGATTGACAAATTTGGAGATTTAAACTGTCTTAAGGAAACTTGCTTTTATTTTCAATTTTATTAATTCCTCCATTTATTAACTCATCTTCTATGAGTACTGTTTCTCTTTTCCCTCTTCTTTAGAATTTTTTAAATTAATTAATTTATTTTAATTAGGTATATAAGAGAGCAGAATGCATTTTACATACCCACAATAATAGCACACTGATCCAGGTCTCACCTGACTGGTTCTTGTCCCATCTGAACCAGGAGAATAAGGTAAATTCGAATGCTGCTAAGCTTCATTTTATGCATCTGCAAAACAAAGCATTTGTGGTTGAAATTTACAATCCCTTAGCATTCTTGTTTTTAACCTTTATCCTTGAAAGTATTTATAATGGTTCCATTAACAGCCTTAACTGCTCAAAAAGGTAGTTCACTCCCATCATTGTGAACTATTTTATACTTTTTACAGTGAAGAGTCTCAAGACTAAGACTGCTATCATCACAGAAGATGACTCAGTACAGCCCCAGAAAATAGTTGGAATTATAATTATCAAAAGACTGAAAATAGAGTTGCTTCCAGTGCTGATAGAACTGAGTTAGGTTTTTTTATTATTTTTTCTGAGATTTTAATTTTCATTTCTAGACTTGCCTAGGGGATATCCCACTGGTGTTAATTGACCTCCATGGAATGAAACACCCCAGACTCTCAGAATTTGGTAGGCTTTTATAAAGTCCCTGTAATAATGCTATACAAATTAGAAGTGATTTTTAAATGATTTTTCATCATAAAAGGAATAAAAAATTAAAGTAAAATAAAAGTAGCCATTAAACATCACCTGCAATTCTACCATCCAAAGAGAGCCCCTGTTAGCATTTTGATATTTGCTCTTTAATTTTTTCTTATGCTTATATATTTGCATATTACAAAGTATTTATAGGCACTATTTTAGATGACAGAAACATAGGAGTGAACAAAGTTCCTGTCTAAAGGGTGCTAATATAATGTGTAGATAATTTTCTGCTTCTTAAAATTAATTTTTATAAGTAGTTTTCCATGTCATTATATATTTTATAGATGTGCATATTTATTGATATTTTATCATATGATTTTTAGTTAATGAAATATTGTTTCAAATAGTTCATAATAAATCTGCAATAAACATAACTATATACAGCTTTTTGGACATATTCTAAGCATCTCCTTAGGATAAGTTCCTAAAAATAGAAATTTTAGGAAAAAAGAAAATAATATTTTTGAGACTCAATATAAATTGTCAGATTACCTTAGGAGAGATTTTGAAAACTACACCAATCTCCCTGCAGGAGTGCCTGTGTGGGTTATCTCATCCTGTCCTCAGCATCCGCTTTCTTCCTTGTTCTACAACCTCATGTACCAGAGGATTCTAGCCTGTGTGTGGACCTCCTTTCCCCTCTGGCATCTAGTGGAGTTTAACCAAAGGGAGTCCCCCTGATATCAGTAGGAGGAGCAAAATAATGTGAAGGAATTTATCCCCTTTTCTTTCTCCCTGCTGGTTGCCAGTGGCTATGGAATAAAAGCCACAATGCCTTTTATCTGGCCTGTGTCATACCTCTGCCTTTTGTCTTCCCTAGTGGCTTTGGCAATTTCTTATTTTCCTTGTTCTTAATGTGGCAGTAGCTCCCACTGTTCCCATGATGAGGATTTTTTTTTTCTGTTGCTGTTCCTAAGCTTTGCTTTTAACTTAAATATATATATATATATATATATATATATATATATATATACACACACACACACACACACATATATATGTATATATACATATATATATATAGTTGATAGATGTTTATGTTATTTATTTATATGTGGTGCTGAGAATCAAACCCAGTGCCTCACACATGCCAGGCAAGTGCACTACTGCTGAGCCCCAGCCCCAGCCCTGCCTTTCACTTTTGTAAATGGTGTTCACTTAGTTTTTCTTCTAGAATCTACACAAGCAAAAACACAATGCCCACCTAAATGTACTTCTTCTTAAAAAAAAAACCCTATAGATAATAGTAAATGTGAAATAACTATCTCAGTTTCAGTTTCATGGAATTATATTTTTATTATACTTTGATTACTCAAGAGAAATGTCTTTTCATATGTTTGGAGAATTTTTTGTTTTGTTGTTGTTGTTGAGTATTGTTTGGGTATATTTTCTAGGTATATTTTCTAAAGTTTTAGTTGGGATTGTTAATATTTTTTCTCACTGATTTTTTTTTGTTCCTGACATATTAAGGGTGCTAATATTTTGACTGTAATAAGTGTTTTAAATATGTTATTCCAGTTTACACTTAGTTAAAAACTGATAAAATCAATTGGTAGTATTTTTATAATACCAAAATATTGGTTGATATTTGAAGTTGATAAATTTTTTCCTGTAATAATTTCAAAGTCAGCACATTCAGTGATAGAATATTTGTTAATGATTCAAATGCCTTTAGGCTATCCAGAGATTTCATGGATGACTAGAAAGAGTGAAAAAGTACTTTGGAAAGTTTAAAGAACTTAATATGGGTCTATTTGATCTTCTTTTTCTATGTTGTGGTTTGTTACTCTCTTTTAATGACTTTTGTGTTTACTGATTGTGTTTGTCTACTTCTTTTGGGTTTTCTTTCCATTGCATTATTAAATGGTCCAGATTTTCATGGTTGAGATAAATTTCATAGTAAAAAGAACAGATGCTGAATGCACAATTCAAGTTGGACAACACTCTCATCAATTCTTGCATGTTCTTACTCATCTCTGTGTGTACCAAATATATCAATATGAAAAGAGAGGTATATAGTTCAGAGAATTTTGGTGCATTTATATAGTTACACAACTATTACCTCAACCCATATTTCAAATATTTGTATCAACATAAAAACCTCTTTCATTTATTTGTAGTTAATCCTACCCCCCACTCCTGACCCCCTCAGGCCACCACTGATTGTCATGACAAATCAGTGGTGGCCTGAGGGGGTCAGGAGTGGGAGGATTTTATGTTGATATCATTATAATTTTAGTTTTTCTAGAAATTACATATAAATTGTATAAATATGGGGCTGGGGTTGTGGCTCAGAGGTACAGTGCTGGCAATACCACACGGGAGGCACTGGGTTCAATCCAAAATCATAAAAATAAAATGAAGATATTATGTCCACTTATAACTAAAAACTAAATATTAAAAAAATAAATTGTATAAATATAATACAAAGTTTTTAATGTCTAATTTCTTTCACTTAGTATGTTTTTGAGATTCTTCCTTGTTCTTAAATGGATGGATAGTTCAATATTTCTTATGTGTTAGTAGTATTACATTGTTCATCCTACAGTTTATCTATTCACTTGTCAGAAATTTAATTAGCTATTATGAATTTTTCCCATAAATACTTAAATATAAGACTTTATGTAGAGAATGTTTACATTTCTATTGGAAAGACAACCAAGAGTGGAATTGCTGGACTATGTGTTAGGGTTATTCTTAAATTTAAACAAAATTCTAAAATGTTTCCCAATGTTGTTGAACAATTTTGCACTCCAAACATTATTTTATAGTTAATACAATTTTTAACATTTTTGCCAACACTGAATGTTGTTATTCTTATGAATTTTACTTCTTCTAGTAGAGTTTTAATGTCTCATTTTGGTTTTAATTCTCATTTCCCTAATAACTAATAATGTCAATCATATTTGCATGTACTTTTCTGCTATTTATATATATTTTTAGTAAAGTGTGTATTCAAATCATTTGTTGTTTTTGTGTTTTGGTACTGGGGATTGAACCTAGGACATTTTACCATTGAGCTACATTGTTTGTCCTATTTATTTATTTATTTATTTGGAGACAGGGTCTTACTAATTTGATTAGGGCCTTGCTAAGGTGTTGAGGCTGGCCTTGAACTTGCAAGCTTCCTGCCTCAACTTCCCCAGTTGCTGGAATTACACGCATGCACCACTGTGCCAGGTTCATTTTTCCTCTTTTTAAATGAGATTGTCTTTGTATTCTCATATTGCATGTGTCCTATTTATTTTCTCATTATAACTGCTCTATTGAATTAATTATTTGAAAATATTTATTTAATCGTTAGTTTACCTTTTCATGTTGTTTTGCTCTTTTAAGATCAAAAAGTTTTAAATTTTATGAAGTTCAAATTTAATAATTCCTTCATTTTGTATTTTATTTGATAAATACTAATATAACCAGTTACAATTTCCTACTATCTCTTCTTCTAAAAATATTTTAATTTTAGTTTTGTTACAGTTTTAAAACCATTTTTAG
Source organism: Urocitellus parryii (assembly GCF_045843805.1). Taxonomy (NCBI): domain Eukaryota; kingdom Metazoa; phylum Chordata; class Mammalia; order Rodentia; family Sciuridae; genus Urocitellus; species Urocitellus parryii. The sequence goes on from NC_135531.1 coordinate 119,240,056, forward strand.
AAAATTTCTGTGTATATCCGCCCTGATGTTCAAATTGAAGTTAGTTTTATTTTTTTTCTTTGTTATACATAAATATATAATTGTTCCAGCACCATCCATTAGAAATACTATTAATTCCCATTGAATTACCTTGGTATCTTTTTTGGAACTTAATTAACTATGTACATGTAGGTCTTCTTATGAACTCTTTATTTCTTTTCATTGATTTATACACCTACTCTTTTTAAATGTATATTTTAAGAAGGTTTCTTAAGTGCACACTTTGGAATCTGGAAGTCCAAGATTTGGAAGCCTGGTCTGTTTGGTCTTTCAAGAAGGTTTCATGGTAAATATGGTATATGACACCATGGTGGAGGAGATGCTATGATGGTTACCTGAAAAGTCAAGAAGACAGAGAATGATTCAAGGATCAAGTTGGTTCTACTGCAGCAATTCCCTCTCAAGGAGAACTGCCTTATTCCTTCTGAAGAAGCACCCCAATTACTTAACCATCTTCTCCCAAGCCCTACCACTTAAAGTTTTCATCACCTCAACACCATGACAATAGGGTGGAAATCACCAATACATGAATCTTTGGGAGAAAACCACTTCCAAACCATAGCAGAAGGCAGTTCTCAAACACAAGCACTAAGTGTAGTTCTGTGGTTTTGACTCATTCTTAATTTTACTCAAACTTGATTGACCAAATGAAATTATTTGTTTTCAGATATTTTTTCAATTTTTCAGATATTTTTTCAATTTTCTTTCATGCATTTTTAAAATTTTTTTTCTCATTGTTTTTATTTGGCCATTTGGTGTTATCAAAAAGATTTTTTTCACTAGTCCTTTACAAAGAATTATTTTTTTATTTTAAAAAAATTTAATCTGTTATGTATGACAGCAGAATGCATGACAATTCATGTTACACATATAGAGCACAATTTTTCATATCTCTGGTTGTACACAAAGTACAGTCATGCCATTTGTGTCTTCAAACATGTACTTAAGATAATGATGTCCATCTCATTCCACAATTTTTTCCTACCCCCCTCTTTCCCTCTTTCTTCCCTGCCCTTCCCTTTGTCCTACAGTTCATCTAATCCTCCCATGCCCACCACTCCCAACCCCATTATAAATCAGCATCCTAAAATCAGAGAAATCATTTGGAATTTGGTTTTTTGGGATTGGCTAACTTTACTTAGCCTTATATTCTCCAACTCCATCCATTTACCTGCAAATGCCATGATTTTATTATCTTTTAATCCTGAATAATATTTCATTGTGTGTGTGTGTGTGTGTGTGTATATATATATATATATATATATATATATATATATATATATCACATTTTCTTTATCCATTCATCTACGAAGGGCATCTAAGTTAGTTACCCAGATTATCTATTGTGAATTGCGCTGCTATAAACATTGATGTGACTGTGTCCCTGTAGTATGCTGTTTTTAAGTCCTTTGGGTATAGATCAAAGAGTGGGATAGCTGGGTCAAATGGTGGTTCTACTCCAGGTTTTCTAAGGAATCTCCATACTGCTTTCCAGATTGGCTGAACCAATTTGCACTCCCACCAGCAATGTGTGAGTATGCCTTTTTCCCCACATTGTCACCAACATTTATTGTTGTTTGTATTCTGGATAGCTGCCATTCTGACTGGAATGAGATGAAATGTTGGAGTATTTTTGATTTGCATTTCTCTAATTGCTAGGGATGATGAACATTTTTTTTTTCATATATTTGTTGGTTGATTGTATATTGTCTTCTGAGAAGTGTCTGTTCAGTTCCTTGGCCTATTTATTGATTGGGTTATTTGTGTTTTGGTGTTAAGATTTTTGAGTTCTTTATATATCCTAGAGATTAATGCTCTATCTGATGTGCATGTGGTAAAAATGTTCTCCTAAGCTGTGTGTTCTCTATTCACCTCATTAATTGTTTCTTTTGATGAGAAGGAGGTTTTGAGTTTGGATCCATCATCTTGATTTTAATACTTATAGCTATAGGAATATTATTAAGGAAGTTAGGGCCTAATATGATGGATATTTGGGCCTACTTTTTTTTTCTCATAGGCCCAGGGTCTCTGGTTTAATTACTAGGTCCTTGATCCACTTTGAGTTGATGTTTTTGTGCACAGTAAGAGATAGGGGTATAATTTTATTTTGTTACATATGGATTTCCAGTTTTCCCAACACCATTTATTGAAGATGCTATCTTTTTTTCCAATATATGTTTTTGATGCTTTTGTCAAATATAAGATAACTGTAGTTATGTGGATTTGTCTCTGTGTCCTTTATTCTGTACTATTGGTCTACCAGTCTATTTTGGTGCCAATACCTTACTGCTTTTGTTACTATTTCTCTGTAGTGTAGTTAATGTCTGGTATAGTGATGCCACCTGCTTTACTCTTTTTGCTAAGGATTTCTTTAAATATTCTGGGTTTCTGATTTTTTCCAGATAAACTTCATGACTGTTTTTTCTATTTATATGAGGAATGCCATTGGGATTTTGATTGGAATTAAAATCTATATAGTGCTTTTGATAGTATGTCATTTTGACAATATTAATTCTGCCTATCCAAGAAAAAAGGGAAATCTTTCTATTTTCCAAGGTATTCTTTAATTTTTTTTCTTTAGCATTCTGTAGTTTTCTTTGTATAGAACTTTCACCTCTTTCATTAAGTTGATTCCCAAGTATTTTATTTATTTTTTTAAGGCTACTGTAAATGGGGTAGTTTTTTCTCATTTTCCTTTCAGAGTAATTTGTCAATGGTATACAGTAATGCCTTTGATTTATGGATGTTGATTTTATATCCTGCTACTTTTCTGAATTCATTTACTAGTTCTAGAAGTTTTCTGATGGAATTTTTTGGATCTTCTAGGTGTAGAATCATATCGTCAGGAAATAGTGCTAATTTGAGTTCTTCTTTTTCTATCATATCCCTTTAATTTCTTTTGTCTAATTGCTCTAGCCTGTGTTTCAAGGACTATGTTAAATACAAATGGTGAAACAGGGCATTCCTGTCTTGTTCCAGTTTTTAGAGGGAATGCTTTAAATTTTTCTCCATTTAGAATGATGTTGTCCTTGGGCTTAGCATAGATAGCTTTTACAATGTTGAGATATGTTTCTGTTATCACTACTTTTTCTAGTGTTTTGAACCTGAAGGGGTCCTGAGTTTTCTCAAGTGCTTTCTCTGCATCTATTGAAATGATCATGTGATTCTTATCCTAAGTCTATTGATGTGATGAATTGCATTTATTGATTTTTGTATGTTGACCAACATTTCATCTCTTGGATGAACCCCACTTGATTGTGGTACACTATTTTAAAATTTTTTAATTCAATTTGTCAGAATTTTATTGAGAATTTTTGCATCTATGTTCATTAGAGATATTGGTCTGAAGTTTTCTTTCTTTGATGTGTCTTTGTCTGCATTTTGGAGTCAGGGTGATACTGGCCTCATAGAATGAGTTTGGAAGTGCTCCCTCTTTTTCTCTTTCCTGAAATAAATTAAAGAGTATTGGTGTTAGTTCCTCTTTAAATATCTCACACAACTCAGCTGTGCATCCATCTTGACCTGGGCTTTTCTTAGTTGGTAGGCTTCTGATGGAATCTTCTATTTCATTGCTTGGAATTGATCTGTTTAAATTATGTATATCATCCTGATTTAATCTGAGCAAATTATATGAATCTAGAAATTTGTTTGATGCCTTTAAAATTTTGTATTTTATTGGAGTTTAAGTTTTCAAAAATAATTTCTAATTATCTTCTGTATTTATGTAGTATCGGTCGTGATATTTTCTTTTTCATTGTGTATGTTAGTGATTTGTGTTTTTTATCTCCTTCCCTTCATTAACATGGCTAAGGGTTTCTCAATTTTATTTATTTTTTCAAAGAACCAACTTTTGAGTGATAGAGTGCCAGGGATCCCAGCAGCCTGCAGCAGGGCCCGGAGAGCCAGGCCAACTGATTCGCGTGGCCTGCCCTGCGGCTACAGAAGGCGTGGCGCCTCAGTGAAGCCATTAATTGGCAAGCAGGGAGGTTAGGGAAGGCCATTAGGTGGAATCCCACCAGCCAAGCCCACACGGACCCTTGGGCCGAGCACGGGTTCTCAGAAGGGGAAGGAAGCGGTACAGTCCCATCCCCCACAGCGGACACCCCGCCGAGGCAGTCAGCGGCCAGCATCCGGGAAAGCTGAAGGATACACCGCCACTCTCCTTCAGAGTGCGACATCAAAACAGGTCGGTGTCATTCAGCTCACCCCCCAGACAGAGGGAATTCGCATAAAATCTCTCCTAGGCTTGCCGGGAGAGGGAGTATCAAGCTGAACCTCCATACAGTCTAGGGGGAAACCAGAGACACCTGACCTCCAACCCCTCCTCCCAGTAGCAGCCAAAAGGAAACCTGGCTAGCCAGCGCTGGGGGAGGGGCAAGCAGAAAAAATCAAAGTGATAGAGTGCCAGGGATCCCAGCAGCCTGCAGCAGGGCCCGGAGAGCCAGGCCAACTGATTCGCGTGGCCTGCCCTGCGGCTACAGAAGGCGTGGCGCCTCAGTGAAGCCATTAATTGGCAAGCAGGGAGGTTAGGGAAGGCCATTAGGTGGAATCCCACCAGCCAAGCCCACACGGACCCTTGGGCCGAGCACCGGTTCTCAGAAGGGGAAGGAAGCGGTACAGTCCCATCCCCCACAGCGGACACCCCGCCTAGGCAGTCAGCAGCCAGCATCCGGGAAAGCTGAAGGATACACCGCCACTCTCCTTCAGAGTGCGACATCAAAACAGGTCGGTGTCATTCAGCTCACCCCCCAGACAGCGGGAATTCGCATAAAATCTCTCCTAGGCTTGCCGGGAGAGGGAGTATCAAGCTGAACCTCCATACAGTCTAGGGGGAAACCAGAGACACCTGACCTCCAACCCCTCCTCCTAGTAGCAGCCAAAAGGAAACCTGGCTAGCCAGCGCTGGGGGAGGGGCAAGCAGAAAAAATCAAAGTGATAGAGTGCCAGGGATCCCAGCAGCCTGCAGCAGGGCCCGGAGAGCCAGGCCAACTGATTCGCGTGGCCTGCCCTGCGGCTACAGAAGGCGTGGCGCCTCAGTGAAGCCATTAATTGGCAAGCAGGGAGGTTAGGGAAGGCCATTAGGTGGAATCCCACCAACCAAGCCCACACGGACCCTTGGGCCGAGCACGGGTTCTCAGAAGGGGAAGGAAGCGGTACAGTCCCATCCCCCACAGCGGACACCCCGCCGAGGCAGTCAGCGGCCAGCATCCGGGAAAGCTGAAGGATACACCGCCACTCTCCTTCAGAGTGCGACATCAAAACAGGTCGGTGTCATTCAGCTCACCCCCCAGACAGCGGGAATTCGCATAAAATCTCTCCTAGGCTTGCCGGGAGAGGGAGTATCAAGCTGAGCCTCCATACAGTCTAGGGGGAAACCAGAGACACCTGACCTCCAACCCCTCCTCCCAGTAGCAGCCAAAAGGAAACCTGGCTAGCCAGCGCTGGGGGAGGGGCAAGCAGAAAAAATCAAAGTGATAGAGTGCCAGGGATCCCAGCAGCCTGCAGCAGGGCCCGGAGAGCCAGGCCAACTGATTCGCGTGGCCTGCCCTGCGGCTACAGAAGGCGTGGCGCCTCAGTGAAGCCATTAATTGGCAAGCAGGGAGGTTAGGGAAGGCCATTAGGTGGAATCCCACCAACCAAGCCCACACGGACCCTTGGGCCGAGCACGGGTTCTCAGAAGGGGAAGGAAGCGGTACAGTCCCATCCCCCACAGCGGACACCCCGCCGAGGCAGTCAGCGGCCAGCATCCGGGAAAGCTGAAGGATACACCGCCACTCTCCTTCAGAGTGCGACATCAAAACAGGTCGGTGTCATTCAGCTCACCCCCCAGACAGCGGGAATTCGCATAAAATCTCTCCTAGGCTTGCCGGGAGAGGGAGTATCAAGCTGAACCTCCATACAGTCTAGGGGGAAACCAGAGACACCTGACCTCCAACCCCTCCTCCCAGTAGCAGCCAAAAGGAAACCTGGCTAGCCAGCGCTGGGGGAGGGGCAAGCAGAAAAAATCAAAGTGATAGAGTGCCAGGGATCCCAGCGGCCTGCAGCAGGGCCCGGAGAGCCAGGCCAACTGATTCGCGTGGCCTGCCCTGCGGCTACAGAAGGCGTGGCGCCTCAGTGAAGCCATTAATTGGCAAGCAGGGAGGTTAGGGAAGGCCATTAGGTGGAATCCCACCAACCAAGCCCACACGGACCCTTGGGCCGAGCACGGGTTCTCAGAAGGGGAAGGAAGCGGTACAGTCCCATCCCCCACAGCGGACACCCCGCCGAGGCAGTCAGCGGCCAGCATCCGGGAAAGCTGAAGGATACACCGCCACTCTCCTTCAGAGTGCGACATCAAAACAGGTCGGTGTCATTCAGCTCACCCCCCAGACAGCGGGAATTCGCATAAAATCTCTCCTAGGCTTGCCGGGAGAGGGAGTATCAAGCTGAGCCTCCATACAGTCTAGGGGGAAACCAGAGACACCTGACCTCCAACCCCTCCTCCCAGTAGCAGCCAAAAGGAAACCTGGCTAGCCAGCGCTGGGGGAGGGGCAAGCAGAAAAAATCAAAGTGATAGAGTGCCAGGGATCCCAGCAGCCTGCAGCAGGGCCCGGAGAGCCAGGCCAACTGATTCGCGTGGCCTGCCCTGCGGCTACAGAAGGCGTGGCGCCTCAGTGAAGCCATTAATTGGCAAGCAGGGAGGTTAGGGAAGGCCATTAGGTGGAATCCCACCAACCAAGCCCACACGGACCCTTGGGCCGAGCACGGGTTCTCAGAAGGGGAAGGAAGCGGTACAGTCCCATCCCCCACAGCGGACACCCCGCCGAGGCAGTCAGCGGCCAGCATCCGGGAAAGCTGAAGGATACACCGCCACTCTCCTTCAGAGTGCGACATCAAAACAGGTCGGTGTCATTCAGCTCACCCCCCAGACAGCGGGAATTCGCATAAAATCTCTCCTAGGCTTGCCGGGAGAGGGAGTATCAAGCTGAACCTCCATACAGTCTAGGGGGAAACCAGAGACACCTGACCTCCAACCCCTCCTCCCAGTAGCAGCCAAAAGGAAACCTGGCTAGCCAGCGCTGGGGGAGGGGCAAGCAGAAAAAATCAAAGTGATAGAGTGCCAGGGATCCCAGCGGCCTGCAGCAGGGCCCGGAGAGCCAGGCCAACTGATTCGCGTGGCCTGCCCTGCGGCTACAGAAGGCGTGGCGCCTCAGTGAAGCCATTAATTGGCAAGCAGGGAGGTTAGGGAAGGCCATTAGGTGGAATCCCACCAACCAAGCCCACACGGACCCTTGGGCCGAGCACGGGTTCTCAGAAGGGGAAGGAAGCAGTACAGTCCCATCCCCCACAGCGGACACCCCGCCAAGGCAGTCAGCGGCCAGCATCCGGGAAAGCTGAAGGATACACCGCCACTCTCCTTCAGAGTGCGACATCAAAACAGGTCGGTGTCATTCAGCTCACCCCCCAGACAGCGGGAATTCGCATAAAATCTCTCCTAGGCTTGCCGGGAGAGGGAGTATCAAGCTGAACCTCCATACAGTCTAGGGGGAAACCAGAGACACCTGACCTCCAACCCCTCCTCCCAGTAGCAGCCAAAAGGAAACCTGGCTAGCCAGCGCTGGGGGAGGGGCAAGCAGAAAAAATCAAAGTGATAGAGTGCCAGGGATCCCAGCGGCCTGCAGCAGGGCCCGGAGAGCCAGGCCAACTGATTCGCGTGGCCTGCCCTGCGGCTACAGAAGGCGTGGCGCCTCAGTGAAGCCATTAATTGGCAAGCAGGGAGGTTAGGGAAGGCCATTAGGTGGAATCCCACCAACCAAGCCCACACGGACCCTTGGGCCGAGCACGGGTTCTCAGAAGGGGAAGGAAGCGGTACAGTCCCATCCCCCACAGCGGACACCCCGCCGAGGCAGTCAGCGGCCAGCATCCGGGAAAGCTGAAGGATACACCGCCACTCTCCTTCAGAGTGCGACATCAAAACAGGTCGGTGTCATTCAGCTCACCCCCCAGACAGAGGGAATTCGCATAAAATCTCTCCTAGGCTTGCCGGGAGAGGGAGTATCAAGCTGAACCTCCATACAGTCTAGGGGGAAACCAGAGACACCTGACCTCCAACCCCTCCTCCCAGTAGCAGCCAAAAGGAAACCTGGCTAGCCAGCGCTGGGGGAGGGGCAAGCAGAAAAAATCAAAGTGATAGAGTGCCAGGGATCCCAGCAGCCTGCAGCAGGGCCCGGAGAGCCAGGCCAACTGATTCGCGTGGCCTGCCCTGCGGCTACAGAAGGCGTGGCGCCTCAGTGAAGCCATTAATTGGCAAGCAGGGAGGTTAGGGAAGGCCATTAGGTGGAATCCCACCAGCCAAGCCCACACGGACCCTTGGGCCGAGCACCGGTTCTCAGAAGGGGAAGGAAGCGGTACAGTCCCATCCCCCACAGCGGACACCCCGCCTAGGCAGTCAGCAGCCAGCATCCGGGAAAGCTGAAGGATACACCGCCACTCTCCTTCAGAGTGCGACATCAAAACAGGTCGGTGTCATTCAGCTCACCCCCCAGACAGCGGGAATTCGCATAAAATCTCTCCTAGGCTTGCCGGGAGAGGGAGTATCAAGCTGAACCTCCATACAGTCTAGGGGGAAACCAGAGACACCTGACCTCCAACCCCTCCTCCTAGTAGCAGCCAAAAGGAAACCTGGCTAGCCAGCGCTGGGGGAGGGGCAAGCAGAAAAAATCAAAGTGATAGAGTGCCAGGGATCCCAGCAGCCTGCAGCAGGGCCCGGAGAGCCAGGCCAACTGATTCGCGTGGCCTGCCCTGCGGCTACAGAAGGCGTGGCGCCTCAGTGAAGCCATTAATTGGCAAGCAGGGAGGTTAGGGAAGGCCATTAGGTGGAATCCCACCAACCAAGCCCACACGGACCCTTGGGCCGAGCACGGGTTCTCAGAAGGGGAAGGAAGCGGTACAGTCCCATCCCCCACAGCGGACACCCCGCCGAGGCAGTCAGCGGCCAGCATCCGGGAAAGCTGAAGGATACACCGCCACTCTCCTTCAGAGTGCGACATCAAAACAGGTCGGTGTCATTCAGCTCACCCCCCAGACAGCGGGAATTCGCATAAAATCTCTCCTAGGCTTGCCGGGAGAGGGAGTATCAAGCTGAGCCTCCATACAGGCCAGGGGGAAACCAGAGACACCTGACCTCCAACCCCTCCTCCCAGTAGCAGCCAAAAGGAAACCTGGCTAGCCAGCGCTGGGGGAGGGGCAAGCAGAAAAAATCAAAGTGATAGAGTGCCAGGGATCCCAGCAGCCTGCAGCAGGGCCCCGGAGATCCAGGCCAACTGATTCGCGTGGCCTGCCCTGTGGCTACAGAAGGCGTGGCGCCTCAGTGAAGCCATTAATTGGCAAGCAGGGAGGTTAGGGAAGGCCATTAGGTGGAATCCCACCAGCCAAGCCCACACGGACCCTTGGGCCGAGCACGGGTTCTCAGAAGGGGAAGGAAGCGGTACAGTCCCATCCCCCACAGCGGACACCCCGCCGAGGCAGTCAGCGGCCAGCATCCGGGAAAGCTGAAGGATACACCGCCACTCTCCTTCAGAGTGCGACATCAAAACAGGTCGGTGTCATTCAGCTCACCCCCCAGACAGCGGGAATTCGCATAAAATCTCTCCTAGGCTTGCCGGGAGAGGGAGTATCAAGCTGAACCTCCATACAGTCTAGGGGGAAACCAGAGACACCTGACCTCCAACCCCTCCTCCCAGTAGCAGCCAAAAGGAAACCTGGCTAGCCAGCGCTGGGGGAGGGGCAAGCAGAAAAAATCAAAGTGATAGAGTGCCAGGGATCCCAGCGGCCTGCAGCAGGGCCCGGAGAGCCAGGCCAACTGATTCGCGTGGCCTGCCCTGCGGCTACAGAAGGCGTGGCGCCTCAGTGAAGCCATTAATTGGCAAGCAGGGAGGTTAGGGAAGGCCATTAGGTGGAATCCCACCAACCAAGCCCACACGGACCCTTGGGCCGAGCACGGGTTCTCAGAAGGGGAAGGAAGCGGTACAGTCCCATCCCCCACAGCGGACACCCCGCCGAGGCAGTCAGCGGCCAGCATCCGGGAAAGCTGAAGGATACACCGCCACTCTCCTTCAGAGTGCGACATCAAAACAGGTCGGTGTCATTCAGCTCACCCCCCAGACAGCGGGAATTCGCATAAAATCTCTCCTAGGCTTGCCGGGAGAGGGAGTATCAAGCTGAGCCTCCATACAGTCTAGGGGGAAACCAGAGACACCTGACCTCCAACCCCTCCTCCCAGTAGCAGCCAAAAGGAAACCTGGCTAGCCAGCGCTGGGGGAGGGGCAAGCAGAAAAAATCAAAGTGATAGAGTGCCAGGGATCCCAGCAGCCTGCAGCAGGGCCCAGAGAGCCAGGCCAACTGATTCGCGTGGCCTGCCCTGCGGCTACAGAAGGCGTGGCGCCTCAGTGAAGCCATTAATTGGCAAGCAGGGAGGTTAGGGAAGGCCATTAGGTGGAATCCCACCAGTCAAGCCCACACGGACCCTTGGGCCGAGCACGGGTTCTCAGAAGGGGAAGGAAGCGGTACAGTCCCATCCCCCACAGCGGACACCCCGCCGAGGCAGTCAGCGGCCAGCATCCGGGAAAGCTGAAGGATACACCGCCACTCTCCTTCAGAGTGCGACATCAAAACAGGTCGGTGTCATTCAGCTCACCCCCCAGACAGCGGGAATTCGCATAAAATCTCTCCTAGGCTTGCCGGGAGAGGGAGTATCAAGCTGAACCTCCATACAGTCTAGGGGGAAACCAGAGACACCTGACCTCCAACCCCTCCTCCCAGTAGCAGCCAAAAGGAAACCTGGCTAGCCAGCGCTGGGGGAGGGGCAAGCAGAAAAAATCAAAGTGATAGAGTGCCAGGGATCCCAGCGGCCTGCAGCAGGGCCCGGAGAGCCAGGCCAACTGATTCGCGTGGCCTGCCCTGCGGCTACAGAAGGCGTGGCGCCTCAGTGAAGCCATTAATTGGCAAGCAGGGAGGTTAGGGAAGGCCATTAGGTGGAATCCCACCAACCAAGCCCACACGGACCCTTGGGCCGAGCACGGGTTCTCAGAAGGGGAAGGAAGCGGTACAGTCCCATCCCCCACAGCGGACACCCCGCCGAGGCAGTCAGCGGCCAGCATCCGGGAAAGCTGAAGGATACACCGCCACTCTCCTTCAGAGTGCGACATCAAAACAGGTCGGTGTCATTCAGCTCACCCCCCAGACAGCGGGAATTCGCATAAAATCTCTCCTAGGCTTGCCGGGAGAGGGAGTATCAAGCTGAGCCTCCATACAGGCCAGGGGGAAACCAGAGACACCTGACCTCCAACCCCTCCTCCCAGTAGCAGCCAAAAGGAAACCTGGCTAGCCAGCGCTGGGGGAGGGGCAAGCAGAAAAAATCAAAGTGATAGAGTGCCAGGGATCCCAGCAGCCTGCAGCAGGGCCCCGGAGATCCAGGCCAACTGATTCGCGTGGCCTGCCCTGTGGCTACAGAAGGCGTGGCGCCTCAGTGAAGCCATTAATTGGCAAGCAGGGAGGTTAGGGAAGGCCATTAGGTGGAATCCCACCAGCCAAGCCCACACGGACCCTTGGGCCGAGCACGGGTTCTCAGAAGGGGAAGGAAGCGGTACAGTCCCATCCCCCACAGCGGACACCCCGCCGAGGCAGTCAGCGGCCAGCATCCGGGAAAGCTGAAGGATACACCGCCACTCTCCTTCAGAGTGCGACATCAAAACAGGTCGGTGTCATTCAGCTCACCCCCCAGACAGCGGGAATTCGCATAAAATCTCTCCTAGGCTTGCCGGGAGAGGGAGTATCAAGCTGAACCTCCATACAGTCTAGGGGGAAACCAGAGACACCTGACCTCCAACCCCTCCTCCCAGTAGCAGCCAAAAGGAAACCTGGCTAGCCAGCGCTGGGGGAGGGGCAAGCAGAAAAAATCAAAGTGATAGAGTGCCAGGGATCCCAGCGGCCTGCAGCAGGGCCCCGGAGAGCCAGGCCAACTGATTCGCGTGGCCTGCCCTGCGGCTACAGAAGGCGTGGCGCCTCAGTGAAGCCATTAATTGGCAAGCAGGGAGGTTAGGGAAGGCCATTAGGTGGAATCCCACCAACCAAGCCCACACGGACCCTTGGGCCGAGCACGGGTTCTCAGAAGGGGAAGGAAGCGGTACAGTCCCATCCCCCACAGCGGACACCCCGCCGAGGCAGTCAGCGGCCAGCATCCGGGAAAGCTGAAGGATACACCGCCACTCTCCTTCAGAGTGCGACATCAAAACAGGTCGGTGTCATTCAGCTCACCCCCCAGACAGCGGGAATTCGCATAAAATCTCTCCTAGGCTTGCCGGGAGAGGGAGTATCAAGCTGAGCCTCCATACAGTCTAGGGGGAAACCAGAGACACCTGACCTCCAACCCCTCCTCCCAGTAGCAGCCAAAAGGAAACCTGGCTAGCCAGCGCTGGGGGAGGGGCAAGCAGAAAAAATCAAAGTGATAGAGTGCCAGGGATCCCAGCAGCCTGCAGCAGGGCCCGGAGAGCCAGGCCAACTGATTCGCGTGGCCTGCCCTGCGGCTACAGAAGGCGTGGCGCCTCAGTGAAGCCATTAATTGGCAAGCAGGGAGGTTAGGGAAGGCCATTAGGTGGAATCCCACCAGCCAAGCCCACACGGACCCTTGGGCCGAGCACGGGTTCTCAGAAGGGGAAGGAAGCGGTACAGTCCCATCCCCCACAGCGGACACCCCGCCGAGGCAGTCAGCGGCCAGCATCCGGGAAAGCTGAAGGATACACCGCCACTCTCCTTCAGAGTGCGACATCAAAACAGGTCGGTGTCATTCAGCTCACCCCCCAGACAGCGGGAATTCGCATAAAATCTCTCCTAGGCTTGCCGGGAGAGGGAGTATCAAGCTGAACCTCCATACAGTCTAGGGGGAAACCAGAGACACCTGACCTCCAACCCCTCCTCCCAGTAGCAGCCAAAAGGAAACCTGGCTAGCCAGCGCTGGGGGAGGGGCAAGCAGAAAAAATCAAAGTGATAGAGTGCCAGGGATCCCAGCGGCCTGCAGCAGGGCCCCGGAGAGCCAGGCCAACTGATTCGCGTGGCCTGCCCTGCGGCTACAGAAGGCGTGGCGCCTCAGTGAAGCCATTAATTGGCAAGCAGGGAGGTTAGGGAAGGCCATTAGGTGGAATCCCACCAACCAAGCCCACACGGACCCTTGGGCCGAGCACGGGTTCTCAGAAGGGGAAGGAAGCGGTACAGTCCCATCCCCCACAGCGGACACCCCGCCGAGGCAGTCAGCGGCCAGCATCCGGGAAAGCTGAAGGATACACCGCCACTCTCCTTCAGAGTGCGACATCAAAACAGGTCGGTGTCATTCAGCTCACCCCCCAGACAGCGGGAATTCGCATAAAATCTCTCCTAGGCTTGCCGGGAGAGGGAGTATCAAGCTGAGCCTCCATACAGTCTAGGGGGAAACCAGAGACACCTGACCTCCAACCCCTCCTCCCAGTAGCAGCCAAAAGGAAACCTGGCTAGCCAGCGCTGGGGGAGGGGCAAGCAGAAAAAATCAAAGTGATAGAGTGCCAGGGATCCCAGCAGCCTGCAGCAGGGCCCAGAGAGCCAGGCCAACTGATTCGCGTGGCCTGCCCTGCGGCTACAGAAGGCGTGGCGCCTCAGTGAAGCCATTAATTGGCAAGCAGGGAGGTTAGGGAAGGCCATTAGGTGGAATCCCACCAGTCAAGCCCACACGGACCCTTGGGCCGAGCACGGGTTCTCAGAAGGGGAAGGAAGCGGTACAGTCCCATCCCCCACAGCGGACACCCCGCCGAGGCAGTCAGCGGCCAGCATCCGGGAAAGCTGAAGGATACACCGCCACTCTCCTTCAGAGTGCGACATCAAAACAGGTCGGTGTCATTCAGCTCACCCCCCAGACAGCGGGAATTCGCATAAAATCTCTCCTAGGCTTGCCGGGAGAGGGAGTATCAAGCTGAACCTCCATACAGTCTAGGGGGAAACCAGAGACACCTGACCTCCAACCCCTCCTCCCAGTAGCAGCCAAAAGGAAACCTGGCTAGCCAGCGCTGGGGGAGGGGCAAGCAGAAAAAATCAAAGTGATAGAGTGCCAGGGATCCCAGCGGCCTGCAGCAGGGCCCGGAGAGCCAGGCCAACTGATTCGCGTGGCCTGCCCTGCGGCTACAGAAGGCGTGGCGCCTCAGTGAAGCCATTAATTGGCAAGCAGGGAGGTTAGGGAAGGCCATTAGGTGGAATCCCACCAACCAAGCCCACACGGACCCTTGGGCCGAGCACGGGTTCTCAGAAGGGGAAGGAAGCGGTACAGTCCCATCCCCCACAGCGGACACCCCGCCGAGGCAGTCAGCGGCCAGCATCCGGGAAAGCTGAAGGATACACCGCCACTCTCCTTCAGAGTGCGACATCAAAACAGGTCGGTGTCATTCAGCTCACCCCCCAGACAGCGGGAATTCGCATAAAATCTCTCCTAGGCTTGCCGGGAGAGGGAGTATCAAGCTGAGCCTCCATACAGGCCAGGGGGAAACCAGAGACACCTGACCTCCAACCCCTCCTCCCAGTAGCAGCCAAAAGGAAACCTGGCTAGCCAGCGCTGGGGGAGGGGCAAGCAGAAAAAATCAAAGTGATAGAGTGCCAGGGATCCCAGCAGCCTGCAGCAGGGCCCCGGAGATCCAGGCCAACTGATTCGCGTGGCCTGCCCTGTGGCTACAGAAGGCGTGGCGCCTCAGTGAAGCCATTAATTGGCAAGCAGGGAGGTTAGGGAAGGCCATTAGGTGGAATCCCACCAGCCAAGCCCACACGGACCCTTGGGCCAAGCACGGGTTCTCAGAAGGGGAAGGAAGCGGTACAGTCCCATCCCCCACAGCGGACACCCCGCCGAGGCAGTCAGCGGCCAGCATCCGGGAAAGCTGAAGGATACACCGCCACTCTCCTTCAGAGTGCGACATCAAAACAGGTCGGTGTCATTCAGCTCACCCCCCAGACAGCGGGAATTCGCATAAAATCTCTCCTAGGCTTGCCGGGAGAGGGAGTATCAAGCTGAACCTCCATACAGTCTAGGGGGAAACCAGAGACACCTGACCTCCAACCCCTCCTCCCAGTAGCAGCCAAAAGGAAACCTGGCTAGCCAGCGCTGGGGGAGGGGCAAGCAGAAAAAATCAAAGTGATAGAGTGCCAGGGATCCCAGCGGCCTGCAGCAGGGCCCGGAGAGCCAGGCCAACTGATTCGCGTGGCCTGCCCTGCGGCTACAGAAGGCGTGGCGCCTCAGTGAAGCCATTAATTGGCAAGCAGGGAGGTTAGGGAAGGCCATTAGGTGGAATCCCACCAGTCAAGCCCACACGGACCCTTGGGCCGAGCACGGGTTCTCAGAAGGGGAAGGAAGCGGTACAGTCCCATCCCCCACAGCGGACACCCCGCCGAGGCAGTCAGCGGCCAGCATCCGGGAAAGCTGAAGGATACACCGCCACTCTCCTTCAGAGTGCGACATCAAAACAGGTCGGTGTCATTCAGCTCACCCCCCAGACAGCGGGAATTCGCATAAAATCTCTCCTAGGCTTGCCGGGAGAGGGAGTATCAAGCTGAACCTCCATACAGTCTAGGGGGAAACCAGAGACACCTGACCTCCAACCCCTCCTCCCAGTAGCAGCCAAAAGGAAACCTGGCTAGCCAGCGCTGGGGGAGGGGCAAGCAGAAAAAATCAAAGTGATAGAGTGCCAGGGATCCCAGCGGCCTGCAGCAGGGCCCGGAGAGCCAGGCCAACTGATTCGCGTGGCCTGCCCTGCGGCTACAGAAGGCGTGGCGCCTCAGTGAAGCCATTAATTGGCAAGCAGGGAGGTTAGGGAAGGCCATTAGGTGGAATCCCACCAACCAAGCCCACACGGACCCTTGGGCCGAGCACGGGTTCTCAGAAGGGGAAGGAAGCGGTACAGTCCCATCCCCCACAGCGGACACCCCGCCGAGGCAGTCAGCGGCCAGCATCCGGGAAAGCTGAAGGATACACCGCCACTCTCCTTCAGAGTGCGACATCAAAACAGGTCGGTGTCATTCAGCTCACCCCCCAGACAGCGGGAATTCGCATAAAATCTCTCCTAGGCTTGCCAGGAGAGGGAGTATCAAGCTGAGCCTCCATACAGGCCAGGGGGAAACCAGAGACACCTGACCTCCAACCCCTCCTCCCAGTAGCAGCCAAAAGGAAACCTGGCTAGCCAGCGCTGGGGGAGGGGCAAGCAGAAAAAATCAAAGTGATAGAGTGCCAGGGATCCCAGCAGCCTGCAGCAG
The DNA here is from genome assembly GCF_045843805.1 of Urocitellus parryii. Classification (NCBI taxonomy): domain Eukaryota; kingdom Metazoa; phylum Chordata; class Mammalia; order Rodentia; family Sciuridae; genus Urocitellus; species Urocitellus parryii. Next base: position 119,256,388 of record NC_135531.1, read on the forward strand.
GGCCCCGGAGATCCAGGCCAACTGATTCGCGTGGCCTGCCCTGTGGCTACAGAAGGCGTGGCGCCTCAGTGAAGCCATTAATTGGCAAGCAGGGAGGTTAGGGAAGGCCATTAGGTGGAATCCCACCAGCCAAGCCCACACGGACCCTTGGGCCGAGCACGGGTTCTCAGAAGGGGAAGGAAGCGGTACAGTCCCATCCCCCACAGCGGACACCCCGCCGAGGCAGTCAGCGGCCAGCATCCGGGAAAGCTGAAGGATACACCGCCACTCTCCTTCAGAGTGCGACATCAAAACAGGTCGGTGTCATTCAGCTCACCCCCCAGACAGCGGGAATTCGCATAAAATCTCTCCTAGGCTTGCCGGGAGAGGGAGTATCAAGCTGAACCTCCATACAGTCTAGGGGGAAACCAGAGACACCTGACCTCCAACCCCTCCTCCCAGTAGCAGCCAAAAGGAAACCTGGCTAGCCAGCGCTGGGGGAGGGGCAAGCAGAAAAAATCAAAGTGATAGAGTGCCAGGGATCCCAGCGGCCTGCAGCAGGGCCCCGGAGAGCCAGGCCAACTGATTCGCGTGGCCTGCCCTGCGGCTACAGAAGGCGTGGCGCCTCAGTGAAGCCATTAATTGGCAAGCAGGGAGGTTAGGGAAGGCCATTAGGTGGAATCCCACCAGCCAAGCCCACACGGACCCTTGGGCCGAGCACGGGTTCTCAGAAGGGGAAGGAAGCGGTACAGTCCCATCCCCCACAGCGGACACCCCGCCGAGGCAGTCAGCGGCCAGCATCCGGGAAAGCTGAAGGATACACCGCCACTCTCCTTCAGAGTGCGACATCAAAACAGGTCGGTGTCATTCAGCTCACCCCCCAGACAGCGGGAATTCGCATAAAATCTCTCCTAGGCTTGCCGGGAGAGGGAGTATCAAGCTGAGCCTCCATACAGGCCAGGGGGAAACCAGAGACACCTGACCTCCAACCCCTCCTCCCAGTAGCAGCCAAAAGGAAACCTGGCTAGCCAGCGCTGGGGGAGGGGCAAGCAGAAAAAATCAAAGTGATAGAGTGCCAGGGATCCCAGCAGCCTGCAGCAGGGCCCGGAGAGCCAGGCCAACTGATTCGCGTGGCCTGCCCTGCGGCTACAGAAGGCGTGGCGCCTCAGTGAAGCCATTAATTGGCAAGCAGGAAGGTTAGGGAAGGCCATTAGGTGGAATCCCACCAACCAAGCCCACACGGACCCTTGGGCCGAGCACGGGTTCTCAGAAGGGGAAGGAAGCGGTACAGTCCCATCCCCCACAGCGGACACCCCGCCGAGGCAGTCAGCGGCCAGCATCCGGGAAAGCTGAAGGATACACCGCCACTCTCCTTCAGAGTGCGACATCAAAACAGGTCGGTGTCATTCAGCTCACCCCCCAGACAGCGGGAATTCGCATAAAATCTCTCCTAGGCTTGCCGGGAGAGGGAGTATCAAGCTGAACCTCCATACAGTCTAGGGGGAAACCAGAGACACCTGACCTCCAACCCCTCCTCCCAGTAGCAGCCAAAAGGAAACCTGGCTAGCCAGCGCTGGGGGAGGGGCAAGCCAAAAAAATCAAAGTGATAGAGTGCCAGGGATCCCAGCGGCCTGCAGCAGGGCCCGGAGAGCCAGGCCAACTGATTCGCGTGGCCTGCCCTGCGGCTACAGAAGGCGTGGCGCCTCAGTGAAGCCATTAATTGGCAAGCAGGGAGGTTAGGGAAGGCCATTAGGTGGAATCCCACCAGCCAAGCCCACACGGACCCTTGGGCCGAGCACGGGTTCTCAGAAGGGGAAGGAAGCGGTACAGTCCCATCCCCCACAGCGGACACCCCGCCGAGGCAGTCAGCGGCCAGCATCCGGGAAAGCTGAAGGATACACCGCCACTCTCCTTCAGAGTGCGACATCAAAACAGGTCGGTGTCATTCAGCTCACCCCCCAGACAGCGGGAATTCGCATAAAATCTCTCCTAGGCTTGCCGGGAGAGGGAGTATCAAGCTGAGCCTCCATACAGGCCAGGGGGAAACCAGAGACACCTGACCTCCAACCCCTCCTCCCAGTAGCAGCCAAAAGGAAACCTGGCTAGCCAGCGCTGGGGGAGGGGCAAGCAGAAAAAATCAAAGTGATAGAGTGCCAGGGATCCCAGCAGCCTGCAGCAGGGCCCGGAGAGCCAGGCCAACTGATTCGCGTGGCCTGCCCTGCGGCTACAGAAGGCGTGGCGCCTCAGTGAAGCCATTAATTGGCAAGCAGGGAGGTTAGGGAAGGCCATTAGGTGGAATCCCACCAACCAAGCCCACACGGACCCTTGGGCCGAGCACGGGTTCTCAGAAGGGGAAGGAAGCGGTACAGTCCCATCCCCCACAGCGGACACCCCGCCGAGGCAGTCAGCGGCCAGCATCCGGGAAAGCTGAAGGATACACCGCCACTCTCCTTCAGAGTGCGACATCAAAACAGGTCGGTGTCATTCAGCTCACCCCCCAGACAGCGGGAATTCGCATAAAATCTCTCCTAGGCTTGCCGGGAGAGGGAGTATCAAGCTGAACCTCCATACAGTCTAGGGGGAAACCAGAGACACCTGACCTCCAACCCCTCCTCCCAGTAGCAGCCAAAAGGAAACCTGGCTAGCCAGCGCTGGGGGAGGGGCAAGCAGAAAAAATCAAAGTGATAGAGTGCCAGGGATCCCAGCGGCCTGCAGCAGGGCCCGGAGAGCCAGGCCAACTGATTCGCGTGGCCTGCCCTGCGGCTACAGAAGGCGTGGCGCCTCAGTGAAGCCATTAATTGGCAAGCAGGGAGGTTAGGGAAGGCCATTAGGTGGAATCCCACCAACCAAGCCCACACGGACCCTTGGGCCGAGCACGGGTTCTCAGAAGGGGAAGGAAGCGGTACAGTCCCATCCCCCACAGCGGACACCCCGCCGAGGCAGTCAGCGGCCAGCATCCGGGAAAGCTGAAGGATACACCGCCACTCTCCTTCAGAGTGCGACATCAAAACAGGTCGGTGTCATTCAGCTCACCCCCCAGACAGCGGGAATTCGCATAAAATCTCTCCTAGGCTTGCCGGGAGAGGGAGTATCAAGCTGAGCCTCCATACAGGCCAGGGGGAAACCAGAGACACCTGACCTCCAACCCCTCCTCCCAGTAGCAGCCAAAAGGAAACCTGGCTAGCCAGCGCTGGGGGAGGGGCAAGCAGAAAAAATCAAAGTGATAGAGTGCCAGGGATCCCAGCAGCCTGCAGCAGGGCCCGGAGATCCAGGCCAACTGATTCGCGTGGCCTGCCCTGTGGCTACAGAAGGCGTGGCGCCTCAGTGAAGCCATTAATTGGCAAGCAGGGAGGTTAGGGAAGGCCATTAGGTGGAATCCCACCAGCCAAGCCCACACGGACCCTTGGGCCGAGCACGGGTTCTCAGAAGGGGAAGGAAGCGGTACAGTCCCATCCCCCACAGCGGACACCCCGCCGAGGCAGTCAGCGGCCAGCATCCGGGAAAGCTGAAGGATACACCGCCACTCTCCTTCAGAGTGCGACATCAAAACAGGTCGGTGTCATTCAGCTCACCCCCCAGACAGCGGGAATTCGCATAAAATCTCTCCTAGGCTTGCCGGGAGAGGGAGTATCAAGCTGAGCCTCCATACAGGCCAGGGGGAAACCAGAGACACCTGACCTCCAACCCCTCCTCCCAGTAGCAGCCAAAAGGAAACCTGGCTAGCCAGCGCTGGGGGAGGGGCAAGCAGAAAAAATCAAAGTGATAGAGTGCCAGGGATCCCAGCAGCCTGCAGCAGGGCCCCGGAGATCCAGGCCAACTGATTCGCGTGGCCTGCCCTGTGGCTACAGAAGGCGTGGCGCCTCAGTGAAGCCATTAATTGGCAAGCAGGGAGGTTAGGGAAGGCCATTAGGTGGAATCCCACCAGCCAAGCCCACACGGACCCTTGGGCCGAGCACGGGTTCTCAGAAGGGGAAGGAAGCGGTACAGTCCCATCCCCCACAGCGGACACCCCACCGAGGCAGTCAGCGGCCAGCATCCGGGAAAGCTGAAGGATACACCGCCACTCTCCTTCAGAGTGCGACATCAAAACAGGTCGGTGTCATTCAGCTCACCCCCCAGACAGCGGGAATTCGCATAAAATCTCTCCTAGGCTTGCCGGGAGAGGGAGTATCAAGCTGAACCTCCATACAGTCTAGGGGGAAACCAGAGACACCTGACCTCCAACCCCTCCTCCCAGTAGCAGCCAAAAGGAAACCTGGCTAGCCAGCGCTGGGGGAGGGGCAAGCAGAAAAAATCCAAGTGATAGAGTGCCAGGGATCCCAGCAGCCTGCAGCAGGGCCCCGGAGAGCCAGGCCAACTGATTCGCGTGGCCTGCCCTGCGGCTACAGAAGGCGTGGCGCCTCAGTGAAGCCATTAATTGGCAAGCAGGGAGGTTAGGGAAGGCCATTAGGTGGAATCCCACCAGCCAAGCCCACACGGACCCTTGGGCCGAGCACGGGTTCTCAGAAGGGGAAGGAAGCGGTACAGTCCCATCCCCCACAGCGGACACCCCGCCGAGGCAGTCAGCGGCCAGCATCCGGGAAAGCTGAAGGATACACCGCCACTCTCCTTCAGATTGCGACATCAAAACAGGTCGGTGTCATTCAGCTCACCCCCCAGACAGCGGGAATTCGCATAAAATCTCTCCTAGGCTTGCCGGGAGAGGGAGTATCAAGCTGAACCTCCATACAGTCTAGGGGGAAACCAGAGACACCTGACCTCCAACCCCTCCTCCCAGTAGCAGCCAAAAGGAAACCTGGCTAGCCAGCGCTGGGGGAGGGGCAAGCAGAAAAAATCAAAGTGATAGAGTGCCAGGGATCCCAGCAGCCTGCAGCAGGGCCCGGAGAGCCAGGCCAACTGATTCGCGTGGCCTGCCCTGCGGCTACAGAAGGCGTGGCGCCTCAGTGAAGCCATTAATTGGCAAGCAGGGAGGTTAGGGAAGGCCGTTAGGTGGAATCCCACCAACCAAGCCCACACGGACCCTTGGGCCGAGCACGGGTTCTCAGAAGGGGAAGGAAGCGGTACAGTCCCATCCCCCACAGCGGACACCCCGCCGAGGCAGTCAGCGGCCAGCATCCGGGAAAGCTGAAGGATATACCGCCACTCTCCTTCAGAGTGCGACATCAAAACAGGTCGGTGTCATTCAGCTCACCCCCCAGACAGCGGGAATTCGCATAAAATCTCTCCTAGGCTTGCCGGGAGAGGGAGTATCAAGCTGAACCTCCATACAGTCTAGGGGGAAACCAGAGACACCTGACCTCCAACCCCTCCTCCCAGTAGCAGCCAAAAGGAAACCTGGCTAGCCAGCGCTGGGGGAGGGGCAAGCAGAAAAAATCAAAGTGATAGAGTGCCAGGGATCCCAGCGGCCTGCAGCAGGGCCCGGAGAGCCAGGCCAACTGATTCGCGTGGCCTGCCCTGCGGCTACAGAAGGCGTGGCGCCTCAGTGAAGCCATTAATTGGCAAGCAGGGAGGTTAGGGAAGGCCATTAGGTGGAATCCCACCAACCAAGCCCACACGGACCCTTGGGCCGAGCACGGGTTCTCAGAAGGGGAAGGAAGCGGTACAGTCCCATCCCCCACAGCGGACACCCCGCCGAGGCAGTCAGCGGCCAGCATCCGGGAAAGCTGAAGGATACACCGCCACTCTCCTTCAGAGTGCGACATCAAAACAGGTCGGTGTCATTCAGCTCACCCCCCAGACAGCGGGAATTCGCATAAAATCTCTCCTAGGCTTGCCGGGAGAGGGAGTATCAAGCTGAGCCTCCATACAGGCCAGGGGGAAACCAGAGACACCTGACCTCCAACCCCTCCTCCCAGTAGCAGCCAAAAGGAAACCTGGCTAGCCAGCGCTGGGGGAGGGGCAAGCAGAAAAAATCAAAGTGATAGAGTGCCAGGGATCCCAGCAGCCTGCAGCAGGGCCCCGGAGATCCAGGCCAACTGATTCGCGTGGCCTGCCCTGTGGCTACAGAAGGCGTGGCGCCTCAGTGAAGCCATTAATTGGCAAGCAGGGAGGTTAGGGAAGGCCATTAGGTGGAATCCCACCAGCCAAGCCCACACGGACCCTTGGGCCGAGCACGGGTTCTCAGAAGGGGAAGGAAGCGGTACAGTCCCATCCCCCACAGCGGACACTCCACCGAGGCAGTCAGCGGCCAGCATCCGGGAAAGCTGAAGGATACACCGCCACTCTCCTTCAGAGTGCAACATCAAAACAGCGGACACTCCATCCAGGCAGTCAGTGGACACCATCCGGGAAAGCTGAAGAATACACCACCACTCTCCAACAGCTTGCAACATCAAAACAGCCAGCAGCAGGACCCCGGAGATCCAGGCCAACTGATTCGCGCGGCCTGCCCCGCAGCTACAGAAGGCGTGGCGCCTCAGAGAAGCCATTAATTAGCAAGCAGGGAGGTTAGGGACTGCCATTAGGTGGAATCCCGCCAGCCAAGCCCACCGCCCACGCCCGGAACAGGCCCAGCGATCTGCCAGCATTGTAGTCACGACACCCCAATTGGAATAGGGACAGAGCAGAGCCGCCTTCCACTCCCGGAACAGGCCCAGAGAGCCGCCAGCGTGGTAGACACGTCACCCCAATTGGAGTAGGGGCACAGCCGCCGCCTGCACCTGCAAGGGAGACTTTTCAAGTATACAAGAGCAACATAAATAAATAGGGGGTAAATTTCAAAACACAACAGTTGCACCAAGCAGAAAGAAACGCGAGCAGTATGAAAAGACAAGGAAAGAAAGGTCCACAAGCAATGCAGGTCAACTCAACTTTAGAAGAGGTAATAGCTGCAACAGATGGAATATCAGATAAAGAGTTCAGGATATATATGCTTCAGATGATCTGGAGTCTCAAGGAAGACATGAGACAGCAAAATCAGACAATGAAAGATCACATTGACAAACAAATCCAGGAAGTAAAAGATCAATTTCACAGGGAGATAGAGGTAATAAAAAACAAACAAATTGAAATTCTAGAAATGCAGGAAACAATAAGCCAACTTAAAAACTCAATTGAGAATACTACCAGCAGAGTAGATCACTTAGAAGAGAGAACATCAGACAATGAAGACAAAGTATTTCAACTGGAAAAGAACATAGACAGCTCAGCAAGTCTGCTAAGAAACCATGAGCAGAACATCCAAGAATTATGGGACAATATCAAAAGACCAAATTTAAGAGTCATTGGGATACAGGAAGGCACAGAGCTCCATTCCAAAGGAATAAACAGTCTATTCAGTGAAATAATACGAGAAAACTTCCCAGAATTGAAGATTGAGACAGAATCCCAAATCCTAGAAGCCTACAGGACGCCGAATGTGCAAAATCATAAGAGATCCACACCTAGACACATTATAATGAAGATGTCCAACATACAGAATAAGGAGAGAATTTTAAAAGCTGCAAGAGAAAGAAAGCAGATTACATTTAGGGGTAAACCAATCAGGATAACAGCTGATCTCTCAACACAGACTCTGAAAGCTAGAAGATCCTGGAATAACATATTTCAAACACTGAAAGACAATGGGCTCCAACCAAGAATTGTGTATCCGGCGAAATTAAGCTTCAGGTTAGAAGATGAAATTAAAACCTTCCACAATAAACAAAAGTTAAAAGAATTCGCAGCTAGAAAACCATCTCTTCAAAAAATCCTTGGCAAAACATTACAGGAAGAGGAAATGGAAAACAACATTGAAAACCAACAATGGGAGGTAGGACAGTAAAGGGGGTAAGTAGTCAAAGAGGATAACAAATCAGGTTTAGTAACATCAATAAACAAATATGGATAGAAGAACAAACCATATCTCAATAATAACCCTAAATGTTAATGGCTTAAACTCACCAATTAAGAGACATAGGCTAGTAGAATGGATCAAAAAACAAGACCCAACAATATGCTGTCTACAGGAGACGCATTTGATAGGAAAAGATATACATAGACTGAAGGTGAAAGGTTGGGAAAAATCATATCACTCATATGGACCGCGGAAACAAGCAGGAGTGTCCATACTCATATCTAATAAAATAGATTTCAAGCCAAAGCTAATCAAAAGGGATATAGAAGGACACTTCATACTGCTCAAGGGAACCATACACCAACAAGACATAACAATCATAAATATATATGCCCCAAATAATGGTGCAGCTGTATTCATCAAGCAAACTCTTCTCAAGTTCAAGAGTCTAATAGACCAACATACAATAATCATGGGAGACTTCAACACACCTCTCTCACCACTGGACAGATCTTCCAAACAAAAGTTAAATAAGGAAACTATAGAACTCAATAACACAATTAACAACCTAGACTTAATTGACATATACAGACTATACCACCCAACATCAAGTAGCTACACTTTTTTCTCAGCAGCACATGGAACCTTCTCAAAAATAGACCATATACTATGTCACAGGGCAACTCTTAGACAATACAAAGGGGTAGAGATAATACCATGCATCTTATCTGATCATAATGGAATGAAACTGAAAATCAATGATAAAAGAAGAAAGGAAAAAGCAAGCATCACCTGGAGAATGAACAATAGGTTGCTGAGTGATCAATGGGTTTTAGAAGACATCAAGGAGGAAATTAAAAAATTCCTAGAGTTAAATGAAAACACAGACACAACATATCGGAATCTATGGGACACATTGAAAGCAGTTCTAAGAGGAAAATTCATTGCTTGGAGTTCATTCCTCAAAAAAAGAAAAAACCAACAAATAAATGATCTCATACTTCATCTCAAAATCCTAGAAAAAGAAGAGCAAAACAACAGCAAAAGAAGTAGAAGGCAAGAAATAATTAAAATCAGAGCTGAAATTAATGAAATTGAAACAAAAGAAACAATTGAAAAAATTGACAAAACTAAAAGCTGGTTCTTTGAAAAAATAAATAAAATTGACAGACCCTTAGCCATGCTAACGAAGAGAAGAAGAGAGAGAACCCAAATTACTAGCATACGGGATGAAAAAGACAATATCACAACAGACACTTCAGAAATACAGAAGATAATCAGAAATTACTTTGAATCCTTATACTCCAATAAAATAGAAGATAGTGAAGGCATAGATAAATTCCTTGAGTCCTATGATCTGCCCAGATTGAGCCAGGAGGATATAGACAACCTAAACAGACCAATAACAATAGAGGAAATAGAAGAAACCATCAAAAGACTACCAACTAAGAAAAGCCCAGGACCGGATGGGTATACAGCAGAGTTTTACAAAACCTTTAAAGAGGAACTAACACCAATACTTTTCAAGCTATTTCAGGAAATAGAAAAAGAGGGAGAACTTCCAAATTCATTCTACGAGGCCAACATCACCCTGATTCCGAAACCAGACAAAGACACATCAAAGAAGGAAAACTACAGACCAATATCTCTAATGAACCTTGACGCAAAAATCCTCAATAAAATTCTGGCGAATCGGATTCAAATACATATCAAAAAAATTATACATCATGATCAAGTAGGATTCATCCCTGGGATGCAAGGCTGGTTTAATATACGGAAATCAATAAATGTTATTCACCACATCAATAGACTTAAAAATAAGAACCATATGATCATCTCAATAGATGCAGAAAAAGCATTTGACAAAGTACAGCATCCCTTTATGTTCAAAACGCTAGAAAAATTAGGGATAACAGGATCATACCTCAACATTGTAAAAGCAATATATGATAAGCCACAGGCCAGCATCATTCTGAATGGAGAAAAATTGAAGGCATTCCCTCTAAGATCTGGTACAAGACAGGGATGCCCTCTCTCACCACTTCTGTTCAACATAGTCCTCGAAACACTGGCCAGAGCAATTAGACAGTCAAAAGAAATTAAAGGCATAAAAATAGGAAAAGAAGAACTTAAATTATCACTATTTGCAGATGATATGATTCTATACCTAGCAGACCCAAAAGGGTCTACAAAGAAGCTATTAGAGCTAATAAATGAATTCAGCAAAGTGGCAGGATATAAGATCAACACGCATAAATCAAAGGCGTTCCTGTATATGAGCGACAAATCCTCTGAAACGGAAATGAGGACAACTACTCCATTCACAATATCCCCCCAAAAAATAAAATACTTGGGAATCAACCTAACAAAAGAGGTGAAAGATTTATACAATGAAAATTACAGAACCCTAAAGAAAGACATAGAAGAAGACCTTAGAAGATGGAAAAACATACCCTGCTCATGGATAGGCAGAACTAACATCATCAAAATGGCGATATTACCAAAAGTTCTCTATAAGTTCAATGCAATGCCAATCAAAATCCCAACAGCATATCTTGTAGAAATAGATAAAAGAATCATGAAATTCATATGGAATAATAAAAGACCCAGAATAGCAAAAACAATACTAAGCAGGAAGTGTGAATCAGGCGGTATAGCGATACCAGACTTCAAACTATACTACAGAGCAATAGTAACAAAAACAGCATGGTACTGGTACCAAAACAGGCGGGTGGACCAATGGTACAGAATAGAGGACACAGCAACCAATCCACAAAACTACAACTATCTTATTTTTGATAAAGGGGCTAAAAGCATGCAATGGAGGAAGGATAGCATCTTCAACAAATGGTGCTGGGAAAACTGGAAATCCATTTGCACCAAAATGAATCTGAATCCCTATCTCTCGCCGTGCACAAAAGTTAACTCAAAATGGATCAAGGAGCTTGATATTAAATCTGAGACACGGCATCTGATAGAAGAAAAAGTTGGTTATGATCTACACGCTGTGAGATCGGGCTCCAAATTCCTCAATAGGACACCCATAGCGCTAGAGTTAACAAATAGAATCAACAAATGGGACTTACTCAAACTAAAAAGTTTTTTCTCAGCAAAAGAAACAATAAGAGAGATAAATAGGGAGCCTACATCCTGGGAACAAATCTTTACTCCACACACTTCAGATAGAGCCCTAATAACCAGAATATACAAAGAACTCAAAAAATTAGACAATAAGATAACAAATAACCCAATCAATAAATGGGCCAAGGACCTGAACAGACACTTCTCAGAGGAGGACATACAATCAATCAACAAGTACATGAAAAAATGCTCACCATCGCTAGCAGTCAGAGAAATGCAAATCAAAACTACCCTAAGATACCATCTCACTCCAGTAAGACTGGCAGCCTTTAGGAAGTCAAACAACAATAAGTGCTGGAGAGGATGCGGGGAAAAGGGCACTCTTGTTCATTGCTGGTGGGACTGCAAATTGGTGCAGCCAATTTGGAAAGCAGTATGGAGATTTCTCGGAAAGCTGGGAATGGAACCACCATTTGACCCAGCTATTCCCCTTCTCGGTCTATTCCCTAAAGCCCTAACAAGAGCATGCTACAGGGACACTGCTACATCGATGTTCATAGCAGCTCAATTCACGATAGCAAGACTGTGGAACCAGCCTAGATGCCCTTCAATAGATGAATGGATAAAAAAAATGTGGCATTTATACACTATGGAGTATTACTCTGCATTAAAAAATGACAAAATTATAGAATTTGGAGGGAAATGGATGGCATTAGAGCAGATTATGCTAAGTGAAGCTAGTCAATCTTTAAAAAACAAATACCAAATGACTCCTTTGATATAAGGGGTGTAAACAAGGACAGGGTAGGGACGAAGAGCTTGAGAAGAATATTTACAGTAAACAGGGATGAGAGGTGGGAGGGAAAGGGAGTGAGAAGGGAAATTGCATGGAAATGGAAGGCGATCCTCAGGGTTATACAAAATGTCATATAAGAGGTAAGGAGGGGTAAGTCAAGAGAATACAAATGGAAGACATGATTTACAGTAGAAGGGGTAGAGAGAGAAAAGGGGAGGGGAGGGGAGGGGAGGGGAGGGGGGATAGTAGACAATAGGACAGACAGCAGAATACATCAGACACTAGAAAGGCAATATGTCAATCAATGGAAGGGTAACTGATGTGATACAGCAATTTGTATACGGGGTAAAAGCGGGAGTTCATAATCCAAAAAAAAAAAAAAAAAAAAAAAACAAGGAACCAACTTTTTGTTTTGTCAATTTTTTCAATTATTTCTTTTGTTTCAATTTAACTGATTTCAGCTCTGATTTTAATTATTCCCTATCTTCTGCTGCTTTTGGTGTTGATTTTTTTCTCCTTTTGCTAGGGCTTTGAGATGTAATGTTAAGTCATTTATTTGTTGACTTTTTCTTCTTTTAAGGCATGAACTCCATGCAATGAACTTTCCTCTTCTTACTGCCTTCATAGTTATAAATTCTTTTATCTTTTGTTTATCATGGAAGGTTTTTATTTCATAATCAAAACTAAAGCTTAATTTTAAGATTCTTGGTTGGCATCCATTTTCTTTCAGAGTTTGGTATATGCTGTTTCAGGATCTCCTGGCTTATAGGGTCTGGGTTGAAAAATCTATTGAGATATAAATTGGTCTCCCTCTATATGTGATCTGATCCTGTCTCTTGCAGCCTTTAACATACTATGCTTTTTCTGTATGCTAGGCATTTTCATTATAATGTGCCTTGTTGTAGATCTGTTGTAATTTTGTACATTTGGTATCTTATAAGCCTTTTATATTTGATTTTCTAATCCATTCTTCATGTTTGGGAAATTTTCTGATATGATCTCATTGAAGAGATTGTGCATTCCTTTGGTTTGAAACTCTGTGCTTCCTCTATCACAGTAACTCTTTGATTTGGTGTTTGAATTCTGTCCCATAATTCTTGAATGTTCTGATCATGGTTCCTTACCATCTTCATTGTGTGGCCAATTTTATTTTCCAGATTGTGTACTTTGTCTTCATTATCTGACATTCTGTCTTCCGAGTGATCTACTCTGTTGGTCATGCTTTCTATGGAGTTTTTAATTTGGCTTATTGTATCCTTCATTTCAAGTATTTCTGATTTTTATTTTTTTAGAATCTCTATCTCCTTCTTGAAGTAATTTTTTTCTACCTGTATTTTCTCCCTTATATCTATGTCAGTTTGATCAATAGATGACTGTATTTGCTCCCTTATCTCTTTATTGGTGTCATTAATAGTTGCCTGTATTTATTGTCTTATCTGTTTGTTGGAGTGATCAATTTTTGCCTTTGTTTGCTCCTTTAGGTAATTCCTTAATTCACAGATCATTTTAATTATGAACCTTCTGAATTCCTTCTGACGTTTCATCAACTGTGCTGTCCATGGGTTCTGTTATTGCAGTATCCTGGTCTGTTTGGGGTACTTTCCTCCCTTGTTTCTTCATGTTGTCTGTGTGTCTTTCTTTCTTGCAGTGTGGATCTGTGGTATTACAGTTTCTTCCTTATAATCTTGTAGTATCTGTGCAGATTATCTGTACTTCACCTTGCTGTTGGCCCTCCCGACCCTGCCAGTGACCCACGAAGAATGCTATTGCAATTAACTGTGGATTACAGTGGAAGGGCCCCAAGATGGATGCAACATCTTTCAGAAGATGGGGTTGAAAAGGAGGGCCTTATGCTAGCTTTGGGATGACTGCTCCTAGATGCAGCTGCTTCTAGGCCCTGTCTCTTGTTGTAAGGTAGAGGCTGCTGTGTGGGGAATGCTATGGCAATGGCTGCAGTGACCCAAGATAGAGGTGGGTTAAGCCTGGGCTCCCAGTTGGGGGTGGGGTGGGCCTGGGCCTACCCTGGGCCTGGCTTCTTGTAGTCAGCAATGGAGGTCCTGAGCCAGGCCTGAGCTTCAGCAGGGGTCTGCTGGTGGCGGGATATACCTCGGCCTGGTGCTGAGGATCAAACCCAGTGCCTCACATATGACTGTTTCTACAGTTTCCTTTTTTTTTTCTATTAGATGTATTTGTTGGCTCAGTGATAGCATGTTCTTTGAACATAGTTAGAATAACTTCTTTGAATTCTGTATGCTAAACTCAACATCTGTGTTGACCACCCAAAGTAGTTGCACTGAACTGAGAAAGCAGAGATCAGACCAGTTTCTACAGACCCCCTTGTTTTTTGAAGGTGGGTATGGATCACATTTATTACTTTTTGGATTAAAGCTAAATACTATTAATAGTATGATTAGCAACTTTGGATTCTGCTTGGTTTTTTTTTTAATTTGCTATTGTTTTATTTTATTAATTTGCTCTGACGTACATGACAGATTCTTTCTCCCTATTGGTGTATAACAACTAATATTCCTGCTTATATTTTTCCTCTGCTTCCCTAGATATATCCTCTGCATCTGTGTGGTGTTGTACTCAGCCACTAATATGGGCAGAAGTTATCAATGCTTAGACACATTAATCCTACAATGCACTTTCTTTTTACCACCCAGGCTATATTTGCATTGAGGAATACATGAAAATTCTCTGAAACTTCTCAAAATTTCCTTGGCTTTCACTTTTACTGGGTTGTCTTGAATCTCTCACATCCATGTATTGTTCAGTCATTAGCCAGATGTGTGGTAAGTTTATTATCTCAGCTTTTCCATGGATCTCTCACCTCCATGTCTTGTTAGTGTGCTGAGTACCTGCTTCAATTTGACAATTTTTGAGTTCCACTTCCTCAGGTCAATAAATTCATAGTGTGTATAAGATTGTGCTTCCCTGCTTTGTGGCAGAATGTTCTGTCTTGCTGGGAAACAGAATGCTTCTTGGGATCCCATTTATGCCCTTTGGTTTTTGTTTGGTTTGGTTTGTTTTCTAATCATCAGGTATCATAATCCCATATTACCCATTGCTTAATGACTTTAAGACTTTGACATCATATGGTGTGTTTATAGACAGAAAGGAGGATGAGTCCATTTCAGTAACTAGGAAAATGATATTATGTGGAAATCTAATTGATCAGGTTTTCTATGTAAATGTCTAAGGCTACAGAGCATCAATCTTTCTTTGAGGCATTCCAAATTTTCTCATTATTTTAGAGTGTCAACTTCTACCTAGTATATTTTAATTATCAGGTGAGCATCACCTCACCCTAGTCCATCTTTTCTGAAGTCCCCATATTTCTAGGAGATATTGACATTCACATCAATTCAAGCCTATAGTGAAATTAGTAGATATATTGATTGAAGTAGATATTGAATTTTACTATTGATAACACCCCAATAGTACTATAATCAAAGCATTTATTTAGAATCAAATATACTTTGGGAAAACTTTAAAAGTTTGGGCTAAAAGTAACTCATAAGGCACAATTCTACTTATTCTAGGGCTTACAGTCCACTACAAGAAAGTAGTGGATATCTTACAATATCATATATTATAAGATATATGATAATGCATTTCAGCCAGTGTTAAAAACCTGATGAATGAGTAGAGCAAGCATTATGACTTAACAGAAGGTTATGTGATTTACAAGGGAAGAGACTGAATCATTAAGTACAAAGTTTTCAAATCTCTCTCATAGGAGAGAGGTAGAAAAACAAGGCCTAAAGCAGGAAGATCTAAGGTAAAAAGGATAATGATGGAGCTTTGTCATGAACAATAGCTGATACTCTCCATTATTATTGAAAACAATAGGAAATGGTGGTGACTGCAATGTACTGGAGAATAAATGACTTTAGGAAGATGAGTTATTGGTGTCAATTTTTACTGTTTATTGTCCTAAAAGAATGCAAACTCGTATTGTCAGGCTACTTAATTTAAAAAAAAAATGGAAATCTAAATTGTTTTGTACTAAATTCCCCAAATTCTAAATGCTGGCAACCAACTATTTCATTGTATCATGGAGGCCACAGAAATTATGTTTGAGAGTGAATTTGACATGCAAGGTACCAGTCTGTGACCTCAGAGTTCTCAAATTCTGAAAGATGGATTAAGTTTGTGGCAGGGAAATTAGTCTTAAGCATATTCTGCACCAGAAATAATAACTTAATGACTTAGCGAAGTCAGCTAGGCTGTTTCCCTGTAGCCTTTGATGATTGCTATTGCAACTTAATAAGCATAAAATAGTGGAATCACCTTTATATCCTTTAGAAAGCAGATGCATTTGAATGTTATTTAGAGATTCATGGATGAAAGTTGTAAACAGAATCATTATTTTAATGTACTTAGTGTTTGGTTTCAGGGCTCTTCAAGTTTGTAAAATTAACATTTTTTAAAAGGAGAGGGGAAAAATAACTTCCTTGCAAATACCAACTCAGTGTTGCACAACAGATTGCAATGTCTCCACAGGGGCTGCAAGCCCATCAGTGCGCATCATACCCAAATATTTTACCAAGTTAAAATGCATGTTATTTACCAAGCAGATTGTAACATCTTTGGTAAGTCTTTAAATCTATAGTTTCAATATCTGTTCCAACCTTTTAAAATGTACATTGTCCTCAGTTAATCTAATATCAAGTAAGTTCTTTAATTGCAATTGTGCCTTAGAAAATAGATTGTTGTTGCATTTGAACTGCCTTATTGCTTTGTAGATTTGAGTGTAAATCTTTTAAGTTTGCCTTCTTATGTCAAAATGTAACTTCCAATTATAAAAAAGTAATAAAGACATAGAAAATTCTCAGATCTTTATGTATCTAGAAGTATATTGGCAATAACCTTTTGATTAGTTAAGTGTAAATGAATTAAAACCACATGTATACTATTTCCTTCAAATAAATATGGAATTCAAATAAATATGGGGCACTATTAAATGAAGAAATGAAGTATTTCTGCTAACCCTGAAATATATGAATACCGAAGAAGCACTTTCCCTACATAAGTATGGATATTAATATAGACAATTCCTTTTCTAGTGTACCTATATGTTTATGCATGTAATATGAGCCTTTACATGTATGTGTGTTTGTGTATGCAGCAGTTTGTCTAGAAAATGGAGCTAAATCAATTTTGGTAATTGTTTTTTGGTAACATTTATGATGTTTATGTAGTTAACATGTCCCCAAGTTGCTGGTCTTCACTTTCTCTTCATTTAGTTTGCAAGTTAGATAATATCTAAAACGTCTAAGTTAACACATAAAGTAATTAGTGCAATTTTGGCTTCTAAATCTTTTATTATAAGTTTTTGAATCTTAACTTGCTCTAAGTTGTATCACACTTAATCAAACTCCTAAATGAATAATATTATTTTTGGAGAATTTGTTTTTTAAAAAAATATTTTCTTAGTTGTAGATGGACACATGTGAGGCAATCTCTCTACCACTGAGTCACAATTTGTTTTCAAAGAAATCCTAACAGTGGTTGTGATTTCATCTGCTTTGATCTCTTGAATTTTTCTTTGTACCACTTTTTCTTCGTTAAATTTATAACTGTTCTTTGGAAAAAATATAGAAATCAAATTAAGATAGAATTTAAATGGAAAAAGTAATGCCTCAGTAATTATCTTTAATATAAAACACCTTATTTTGTGCAAAGGCCTCTCAAACTTCTTTAATGCTTAAAATCAACTAAAATATATTGTTTAACTATTTTTGAATACAAAGTCAAATTCTGAGACCATTCATTCTGTCAGTTGTTTAATATCACTAATTCAAGTTCAGTGAGTGAAAATCTATGTAATTGATGCTTTCTGGGAAACATTTTCAATGTGTATATTGCAATTAAACACTATATAACAAGCCTTATTTTCTCATCAATCTTAAACACTTTTTAAATGTGTTCCTAAAAATATCTGAGGAAACTAAATATAAGTCAGAAGTATAGTGTGTGTGTGTTTGTTTTTTGAGTGGATTCCTTTTGTTACTTAAAATATCCTTGGATTTCAGTTCTGATGGCTCCTACTCTTATTAAAATGGAAATAAGAATATAACAGTTAAAATTAGTAAAGACAAGTGAAGCCTACAAATCTTTATTTTAAGTAATCTCTGAATTTTTCTTATTTTAGTTTTGTTTTGTTTCTGAATTCTTAACTCTACATGTGTAATATAGACATCTTTTTGCCACAAATCCATATTTTTACTCTGTATTCCAAAGAGACTGAACTCTTGTCTTGCAAAAAGTTATTCCTTACACATCTGATTTTGCTGGAAGCAAACATACTTATAAATGAAGTATTGTCTACTTCTAAGTCTTGGGAAACTTTTCTGGCTTCAAACTCTCAGAGGTTCTATGCTTCTCTAGAAACATCAATTTGAATTACTACTGAGATTAGTATATTTGATTAGAAATTGTAGCTCAGTGACATTTTACATAGTGAGTCATTGTATAGGGACAGATTTGGTTAACTTTGGGTAGTCAAAATGCTTGGAAATACAATATAGTTTTCACATCATCTTTTGTAGAAGTGGAGTTTCTTCGGACATATATGGAGAGGGGTTGATTACTAGTTGGGCTAGTGGGAGCTGGATGTGGTGGCACACACCTATAATTCCAGTGGCTCAGGAGGCTGAGATAGTAGGATCACGAATTCAGGGCCAGCTTCAGCAATTTAGCAAGGTCCTAAGCAACTTCGTGAGACCCTGTTTCAAAAAAAAAAAAAAAAAAAAACAAAAAAACAGAAAAGGCTGGGAATATAGCTAAGTGGTAAAGCCCCTCTGAGTTAAATCTCCAGGAAAGCAAAAAAAATTAAAGAATTAGGCTAGTTGGTAGGACCCTGT
This sequence comes from Urocitellus parryii, assembly GCF_045843805.1. Classification (NCBI taxonomy): domain Eukaryota; kingdom Metazoa; phylum Chordata; class Mammalia; order Rodentia; family Sciuridae; genus Urocitellus; species Urocitellus parryii. Next base: position 119,274,890 of record NC_135531.1, read on the forward strand.
CCAAGAAATACTCACAAACACTCAAAATATAATTTTTATTATCCATCATCTTTAAACTTTGTTCAGTGGAATAAAATCCCTTGCCTCTATATGGAAACTCTAGCTATTCATGATTTTTCTGCTCATCTAGATAATGCGTCCATTCTAACATCACTTTAAGTTGTGAACATAGTTTCAGCTTTTAGAATGTGAAATTTAAGATATTAATGAAACTACTTAATTTTGTTTCAAAGATAAAGATAGTAAAAGCTAAAGTTTCTGATTGGGTAATGAAACTTAAATCTGACTCTCTCCTGGGGTATTTTCACAGGTGTTTCATAGGTTTCTTGCAGCGGACTTGACAAGGAGGCTAGTGCTGTGCTTTGTTCCTGGTGTTATCTTTTGTTAGTTCCTCAGCTCTTAGTGTTTGATGGTATACAAGTGGATTGTTTCTTCTGAGATCTTTTACTGTTTTACTTTTCATGTATCACTTATCTCTCCCAAGGGAAATTCACACAGCTTCCTTGGATAAGTTTAGAACTGATCTTGATGCTGTAACACACTGATCCCAATGCAGACCACACAATCTTGGATCTTATCACAAAAGAAAGTAGTCATCAGGCTTGATGACTCACACTTGTAATCCCAGCAGCTCAGGAGGCTGAGGCAGGAAGATCTCAGGTTTGAAGCCAGCCTCAACAACTTAGTGAGTCTTTAAGCAACTTAGAGAGATCCTATCTCTAAATAGAAAATAAAAAGGGCTGGAGATGTGGCTCATTGGGTAAGCACCCTTGGGTTTAATCCCTGTTACAAACAAACAAAAAACAAAAGAAAGAAAGAAAGAAAAACAAAGAAAGAAAGAAGCTAGTCAATTTACATCTTGCTCTGAAGATTTTCTCCTTTGAGAGTCAGATGCAAATTCCTAGCTGCTTTGGTTTTCTCAGATGAGAGTCAGACATTAGAGAATAGAGAACACAGATTGAGATCTAAATAGTTACCTGAAACTTTCATTGCTTTACAGAATGTGAAGGTGAGGCACATCTCTCTTATTTCCTTCACTGAGAGTACAAATAAACACAAGGCACTGTACAAGAATTTCATGTGAATTTTAAATGAATGTTTTTCTCTATGAAATTTTTCTTTTTTTCATTATTACTAATTCAATTATATATTCATGAACTTTGGAAAGGATCCTGAGGACACTGGACTGCAAATTTGGGGTGTGTCTATTTATAGATATTTGGTCAACATTCTTAAATGTATCTTGAGTTTGTTTCATTTTTTTAAGAAAAAGTTGTAAAAAGTTTGCAAAACACCAATCAGATGGTGCCAGGTTTATGGAGAAATATAGACAAACACTGGCAAGAAAAACTTTAACTTTGTACAATTAAGAATTTAAAGATTTTCTTTTAAAAAATAAATTTTTCTACTCATTACCTTTAGGAAGTTGACCGATAGTTCAAAACATGGGTAAAACTCATGGCTTTATCGAAAATCTAGGGGAAATTACCTTTCTAATGACCTATGGAAATAACCTTCATCTTCTTATAATCAAGAAGAAATTCAAATCAGATTCTGTATTCATGTTGAATATTAACATTCTGAATATTCTCTGCAATGTGGAACACACTGTCTATTTAGCAATTTATTTAAGGTAGTTGTTTGGAATTAATTGAAATAACGAAAATCATACTATTTATATCTGAGTAATTGTCACAGATTTTGAAATGAAAATAATCTACACAGATCATTTAGTCCAACTACTTAGTTTTATTGATAAATACATAATTACCATAACAATAATATCCATATTTACACAGAGCTTTTCAGAAGATGGGAGCCCAGAGAAATTGTTAGTCTCTTTCAAGGTCAAAGAGACCTGCACCAGAACCCACATTTCCAAGTCCCCAGCCTCCATCTTTATATTGCACAGTAATTGGTACATGTAATTCAACTTGGCAAACTGAATGGTAAAACTGAAATATTTATGCCATAAAGGAAATGAATTTATAAAGAAATAGGCCAGCAACTGCAAAGATAATGACTATTAACATAATGAAAAATATAATGACAACTTCCATTTAATTTCAGGAGCAAACCCAACAACATCTATATAAATGAAAGGAGACATTTGTGATGGGGTGTGGATACACAGGCCTCCATATCGGATTTTTTAGTTCTAAGGAAATGAATGTATGATTTTCTACAAAAGACACAGAAGATCATTTAGAAATAGATCTCTGTTTATAATGTTTAATTTCTAATTTTTCATCAACACTGTCATAAAAATGAGTATTCAATCAATCAGCACATGAATAAGCAGGGTGGAGAAAACATGTATTGCTTTTTATGACCTGGATTCTTCTCTCATTTTGATTTTGCTTACCTATGCAGGACTTAATGAAAATCATTCTTCACCAGCCCTCTTGTTATTACTGATACTCTTAATGTAGGTTCTGAGTCAGACTGTTCAATAGGTGAAGAGAGTAAAAATGAAACATAAAATAGCTAGAGAGAAACATACTGTAAATACCTGGGGAATTTTTAAAAACTGGGTTTGCAAGCTACTTATGTGCAAATGAAGGCATTTAATTGTAATGTGTCTTCTGTGATAAATGGGGAAAAAAGTCTTGAATAAATTTCCCATTATAAAATGAGAAATTGTCATGCTTTGCCCTTTTCATTTGCTCCTTGAGAAAGGTGAACTTATCTAAAAAAATTTATACCAGCAGAGCTGCTTTTATTCAGCTAATGAACTGCAGTAACTTGGGAATGGCACTATGTTGGATGGTATTAAAGGGAAGGAATAATAACACTTCTACATTATTAAATTAATAATAGAACTTTCTAAAACTTAATTTCATTCTCAATCAATTTTTCCTAGAAAATAATGAGTGACAGGTTGGAGAGGGCACAGGAGTTGCAACTGGTTTGAGCTCTGGCCCAGAGAACCACTCAGTTTCTCAAAAGAGACCACAGGTGCCCAGGGGAGTAGGTCATTTTCAGATTAGAAGTTTGCTTTTTTGAGTTCAGGGTTAAAGAAACACTAATGTACCAGGAGCTATTTGCTGAGGTGTCAGCATAGCAGACATTGCCTTCTGGAGAAGAGACAATTCATTAAGGGTTGTGCTCAATCTTACGCTGTAACAGACAAGATATAAAATCGTTATATTAAGAGGAGACAATGAGATTTCTTTTGAGTGTCACAGCTTCTGTTACTGCTCACACACAGGAAACTTCTACACAGGGAAAAAGAGAGGAGATTAAGTGTGACAAGCACACAAGACACTTGGCAAACAATGGAAGAGTAAAGGGCACAGGTACTTATGAGAGGAAAAAAACCCGATTTCTAATTTCACAATCAATTTTGTATCCATATTTTCCATTATGATTAGTGTATTTATGTTGCTACTGAAATCACCTCTGTCATCATTCTTTTTACCTGTGATCAGCAATGCAAATGAAAATGGACTTCTTTTTCCTGTTCATATTACACTGCAAGTTTACATGTACAGAAATTGTTCAAAGCAACCTTTATACATGACATTGTTTTCTTCTAATAATACGTGCTGCAGATAATCTTTAAATTTACTGAGAATCCTTGACTAAGGAATACAATAAAAATCAATTGTAGAGAAGAAAACCAAGTGCTGCATTTCATATGAGCAGGTTGGCTTTACCAGGCAGTGGCTTTATTGTTTTGCTCCAGGCTAAGGTTAACATTGGATAGTGCAAGTTTTGATTTTTCTACTGCAGTAGGCTAGTTTCATGTACATAAACTCAAGGAGTGATATCATTCATGAGGTGGTATTAGTTTAAGTGAAACCACAAAAACATTTTTTTGTGAGAAAAAGGTTTGAGTGGGCCACACAAAATTAATATTAAATTTTCTGTCGTCTACCTCATTACTTTGGTAGATGACTTACATTAAAGGCAGTGAAGCAAGGAATCAGAAACCTGGGTCTTTGCCATTTCTGCAGTGCTGCAGATACACAATTTATACAGAAATTATGTATGTTGAGTGTGCTTGCTTAGAATATCTGTGCATTGGACTAGAAACTATGCCTTTATTATAATTCTTCAAGGTGTTGCTCTTTCAAATTATGAGTGGAAATCATTGTTATTAATAAGCAAAACCAGAAAATACTAAAAAGTCATTATTTATACATTATACACAATATTAGCATGTATGCACAAGAAGAGGTACAACATTTAATCTTCTTTTGAAAATCCTGAAAAAAATGATGTAACATTTATTTCTTTGGAAATCAACTCAGTTTATTATAGTCATACGAAAATCAGTGATGCTTCATTTTTTTAAAATAGAAGTAGGTTTATAGTCTTCCTTGAGAAAAGACAATATTTCCTCTATTTAGGGAGGAAATGTGCTTCAAATTGTTTTTGTCAGACATTTTTAGGGATCCACATACTTGCTAAATTCATATGCATTGGCCATAATTTTATAACTTCTGAAGTGGTTGAATAAATTAACCTGTTAAAGAAAAGTGAGCCTGATTCCCACATATGATATTTCTCTATAACTTCTTTTAATTCTGTAGCATGTATTAATTTATATTTATTTTCTGAACTGAAAATCTCTAATAACTCTTGTTTCTGTAACTATTGTTAATTTTCTCATTAACAAAATCATGTAATATTTACATACCCAGAAAAGAAGATTAATTAAAAATTGTGGAGAGCAGGCTTGTCCTGCTCTGAGTTATTCTAGGATGTGTAAACAGTAGCTTCCAGTTGTGCCTCACCCTGAGTTATAAAGTTTGCTAGGAGTTACTTCAGTTTTAGTACAGTGCTAAGGCAGAACTTATCTGGGAGAATAGATAATCCCTGTATATTGGACATACAAAACTTATTGAAAAGAGTAACCCCCAGCTTCACATCACCATCATAAGGCACAAACTGATAAAAGAATTAATTTTGCCAATTAAAATTAACCACATGGCTGGGTATTGTGGCACATACCTGTCCTTTAAATGGCTCCGGAGCCTGAGGCAGGAGGATGGCGAATTCAAAGCCAGTGTCAGCAAAAGTTAGATGCAACTCAGTGAATCCCAGTTTCTAAGTAAAATACAAAATAGGGCTGGGGATGTGGCTCAGTGGTCAAGTGCCCCTGAGTTCAATCCCTAGTACTCTTCCCTCCAAACATGACCACCTGTAAACTTATCAAGTTAAATCAGAAGCAGATGGAGGCAAGAGCACACCAAACCCATATCAGAGAAATCAGCCCCATGAGTTTCTCAGGCACATCAGACCATCAAATGATGCAACCCTCTCAATGGAATTCAAAAGAAAAGTGCCCAAGATGATGGTAAGCAGTACATACCCAGTAGTCACCTAATCAGACCATCTGGTGAATGTTTCACAAGGTCCACAGGCAGTGAACACCCACTGTGGCCCAGGGGCTTCAAGTAAGCTTGATTGCCTACTTGAATGGCCCACTTGGGAACTGCCTGCCATCTGCACCCTTCCTCACCTTGAAAATGTCTGCTTTGAGCAACTATGTGCCTTGAACTGTTCTGTCTCCATCAAGTTCTTGTAGTGGTTGTATTTTATCTGACCACCATCAGTGATTTTGTACCTTGTCATGTCTGTGCCTTTGCTTTCAGTTCTGCCTGTTTAAACCTGGTGGCCACTGTTAACCTTCTGTATGCCATTATATGAAGTATGATGTATAATTTAAGTACTATAGCTATTGCTAATTGAGATTGGAATGGAATAAATGAACCTCTGATTACTACAGTTCCTACACCAAGTGAATCATGAGTATTCAGTGAATTAGAGCCAATGAAAATGATGTAGCTTATGAATTTGTTGTTATTTAGTGAACTCTGACATTGTAGATATACACAATTATGTCTAGTCTACGTTAATGGCATGCCTCCCTCATGACATAAATAAACAAACAAGAAAACAAGTAGGAAAACCCCTTCATCTTAAATACATGTAGTCTTTACAGATGGTCCAATAAATCAGGGAGTAACTAATCTATAGGAGTTCAGGGCTAAGAATTCACTCAGTTGTACAACGCATGTGGTAAGCAGACACAGAAAACAATAATGGCATTTTAAAAGTTAGCATAAATTGCCCTTGGTCAATCTATTGCAGGACAATATCAAAGTTGATTTCTCCTACTTAACATTTGTTCTGGAGGAAATTCTATGTCAAATGAAGGTATTTGCTAAAATTTCAAATTCTGTTTATTCTGATTATTTGATTAAATTAGGACTATACTTCTGGTTTCACTCAATCTTCACGGTTTATTTGTCACTATTTTGTACCCATATTCTCCTCAGTCTAATATCCTCTTAGGAAACTACTAATCAGGCACTCAATGGTGTCAGCTCAATTCACATACATGGTGACTGGTATAATATCCTCCATGAATATTATCATGCACACTGGGAACAATGGTACTTAATCCTGTGAGTCTCCAATGCTAGGAAACTGTTCCTGTGATTAGAAATATAGAAAGTAACCTAAACTTTATGATGCCTTTGATTTATCACTTAAAGGTAGATGTCACCTATTCCTTGTGAAATGCATATATATGTAGCTGTATGTCCTCATCCTTTCTGTTTCAAACTGAGTCTGCAACTGTAACTGTAGCTTTGAATGATTCTGAAGATTCATGATAACTTCACTGTAAGTCCTTTCAGTAAAATCATATATATGAGGTGTGTTTGTGTGTGTGTGTGTGTGTGTGTGTGTGTGTGTGTTTGAAAGAGAGAGAGAGAGAGAGATCTTCTCAGGCAAAATTTTTTCTGATGCACTTCAGAGAAAACAACTTGTCTATTTCAAGCACTCTGGTCTCTTATTTTAAAAAAAGACAATTATTTTTAAAAGACAAAAATCCACCTCTAAAGTTTGAAAACTAACTGAACATAAAACTATTAATCTAAAAACAAAAAGCAAAACTCATATATCATCTGGAACCAATTCCAGGCCTTGGAGCAAGGCTGAAGCAACCCATGGAAACAACAGACTGAAGGTGCATCTAAAAATGTGGGTCGAGAGTTAACAAAGTCTTCTTTCCATTTAGACTGATTAATTCAAGGAAGTAAACTCTGCTCACTTGTCTTTCATAAGCATTTCTGTGTCATACGGAGCCTCATTAGGAGCTCCTCAGTGCTGCTCAGACAATTTTGCGATCCAATTTGAATCTATAAAAGCTGTAACCTGTGAAAGTTATGATTCCACTTTCTTCACATTACTTGTCTGCTACACCTTAAACTGGAGTCCAAAATATCCAGGTGAAGGTGCAATAACCAGCAGAATGACATCTGTAAGAAATGTTAGAACATCTGATGTAGGTCTAGTGAGGTGGGAGGGAGACCAAGGGCCATCTGTTGACATGATATCCATGGGGGATTGTTTGTAAGGCTTGGTTTAAGCAGGCATTGGTAATCAGGTCTGCTTAGTTAAAATTCCCATCATTCAAATATAACAAATAACACAGGTATGAATGTTGTGGATTTAGGTAATGGGTCTTTGAGAGAAAGGACAAAAGTAGTTAACATCATATGAGAAAGACAGTGATAGGAAGGTTGGTGAACTCAAACTCAGGGTTTCTAGGAGGTTATGTATGCTGAAAGAATTATATCGCTTAAGCCATTAACATTTAGGGTTATTATTGAGATATGGTTTGTTCTTCTGTCCATATTTGTTTATTGATGTTACTGAACCTGATTTGTTATCCTCTTTGACTACTTTCCCCCCTTTACTGTCCTACCTCCCATTGTTGGTTATCAATGTTATTTTCCATTTCCTCTTCCTGTAATGTTTTGCCTAGTATTTTTTGAAGAGATGGTTTTCTAGCTGCGAATTCCTTTAACTTTTGTTTGTCGTGGAAGGTTTTCATTTCATCTTCTAACCTGAAGCTTAATTTCGCCGGATACACGATTCTTGGTTGGAATCCATTTTCTTTAAGCGTTTGAAATATGTTATTCCAGGATCTTCTAGCTTTTAGAGTCTGTGTTGAGAGATCAGCTGTTATCCTGATTGGTTTACCCCTAAATGTAATCTGCTTCCTTTCCCTTGTAGCTTTTAAAATTCTCTCCTTATTCTGTATGTTGGACATCTTCATTATAATGTGTCTAGGTGTGGATCTCTTATGATTTTGCACATTTGGCGTCCTGTAGGCTTCTAGGATTTGGGATTCTGTCTCATTCTTCAAGTCTGGGAAGTTTTCTCCTATTATTTCACTGAATAGATTGCTTAATCCTTTGGTTTGGAGCTCTGTGCCTTCCTGTATCCCAATGACTCTTAAGTTTGGTCTTTTGATATTATTCCATAGCTCTTGGATGTTCTGCTCATGGTTTCTTAGTAGACTTGCTGAGCTATCTATGTTCTTTTCAAGTTGAAATACTCTGTCTTCATTGTCTGATGTTCTATCTTCTAAGTGATCCACTCTGCTGGTAGTATTCTCAATTGAGTTTTTAAGTTGGTTTATTTTTTCCTGCATTTCTAGGATTTCTATTTGTTTGTTTTTTATTACCTCTATCTCCCTGTGAAATTGATCTTTTACTTCCTGGATTTGTTTGTCAATGTGATCTTTCATTATCTGATTTTGCTGTCTCATGTCTTCCTTGAGACTCCAGATCATCTGAAGCATGTATATCCTGACCTCTCTATCTGACATTCCATCTGTTGCACCTACTACCTCTTCTAAAGTTGAGTTGACCTGCATTGCCTGTGATCCTTTCTTTCCTTGTCTTTTCATACTGCTGGCGTTTCTTTCTGCTTGGTGAAACTGTTGTGTTTTGAAATTTTCTCTCTATTTATTTATATTGCTCTTGAATAGTTGAAAAATCACCCTTGCAGGGCAGGTAGTGGCTGTGATCCTCCTCCAATTGGTGTGATCCGTCTACCACGCTGGCAGGCCCTAGTTCTGCTCTGCTGGTCGGTCAAAGGTCCGCCTACCCAGCAGGCACGAGGAGCACCTCTGTCACTCCGCAGGTTGCTGGGCCTAACCTCCCGATGGGTCGAAGGTTCGCCTAGCTTGCAGTCACTGGGGGAGGGGCCGGTTCCGCCCCTCAGCAGGCCGCTCGGCCCATCTGCCGGTGGTCACAGTCCCGCCTACCTGCAGACACTGGGGGAGGGGACGGGCCTGCCCCTCAGTGAGCCACCGGCCCTGTCCTACTTGTGGGTCCTGTCCGCGTTCCCTGCAGGCACGTGTAGCTATTCTGTCACTCGGCAGGTTGCTGGACCTGACCCGCCCGTGGGTTGCAGGTTTGCCTAGCTTGTAGGCACTGGGGAGGAGAGATATTAGAAGGGGAGGGAAGAAGTCACTAAAGAGAATGAGTATAGGCAGGTAGAATTCAAGGAAGGGGGAATAGGAAAATTGAGAAGAAGTGAGAAGACAAAAGAAAAAAAAAGTGAAAAGAAAGAAAGAAGAAACGAAAAAAATAAAACTTTAAAACCAAAAAAAAAAAAAAAATTTTATAATGATAATAAAAAATGGAAATTAAAGTTTAAAAAATAATAGTAATACTAATAAAATAAAAAGAGTTTAAAAAAATTGAAACCATTAATAAGAAAGTTAAAGAACAACAACTACAACAACAACAAAAAGTGAAAAAAAAAATACTAATAATAATCATTAAAAAAAAATAATAATAATAATAAATGCAGTCATATAGCTCGATTAGCTTCTCTTCCAGTTGGTGGAGCTATGCCCACTGGGCCAGGCTTCTCTTCTTGATAGGTGGGAGCCAATCACTGTGCCTCAGCTCTTCTTCCCAGACTGTGCGGGTCTCCAATCCTGAGTGCCTAGGACCTTCTCTTGTGGTTCCTCAAGCCAGGCCCCGCTCACCTGTGACACTCACCACAATACTGACTACACGCCAGGTCTGCTGCTCCTGGGAGCCCTGTTTTCATGGGTGCCTGGGCACACCCTTTCTGTTTGCCTCCCTCAGACCCCAAGTTTGTAGGGTTTGGGGCTGAGGGCCCCCAGCGAACTTGTTTGCCCTCAGGTAGCAACTCCCCTGGTAGCTGGTGCAAGGGACCTCTGTTGTCAGCACTGGTGGAAGTAATAGCCGGGAGATCTGCACTGCAGGTCCCACATCTCTCCTGATTCCCTGGGTCCGGCTATGGTGCTCAGTTGGCTTTTACCTCTGTGAGTTCAGGTGGGCCGACTAGTTATTTCAGTGGGATCGTTAGTGCTGAGTCACTAGAAGGAGGCGAACCAGAGCTTGAATGCAGCTGATTCGTGCTCAGTGTGCGTTTTCTGAGGGGCCCAGGCTGTGCGCCCTAGCTCCACGTCAGCTCAACTTTGCCTAGTGATCCTGAGCAAGCAGACTTTAGATAATTTACAGCTCCCTATATCCGCACAATTGAAGAGGTCAGAGACTTGATCTCTCCGCGTCTGCCGCCATGTTAGACCACCTCAGTGACATTCATGTTGCCCTTACAGTTTCCTGGCATAAGCAAGATCTTGGGATTATACAAACTGCTGCTTCTGTTTCCCGTCCAGTTTTCTAGAACTGAAACCCTTCTGTCATCGCCTCCACCTCTGGGCCGCGCTCGGGCGCCGCGCTTGTCCGCGGCCTTAGCAGCGCCGCCGTGACCTCCGCCGCTCCTTGGCTAGGTGCCTGGTTCCCGGGGTCCAAGCTGCTGCCGCCGCGGCTCCTGGCTCCCGGAGTCCGAGCTGCTGCCGCCGCGGATCTCCAGTTCCCACCTCCGGAGCACGGGTCCCCTCGCAGGGGAATGCCGAACGACCCCAGAACAGGCTCTGCTCAAAGGTGCAGCAGGGAACAAGCGACCGTGGTCTCTCGCGGCGGCGCTCGGTCGTGGTCCCGCCTTTGGAGGACAGGACTCGGCAGGCAGCCCAGTTCCAGTCTCTAGGTGCGGCAGCTGGACTATGTAGTCAGAGCCATTAAGACAGCATGCATAAAGCAAATGGCAGCTCCCGCGGAGTGGATTTTCAGCCCCGAAACCACAGCCCAGCCCACAATACCCATCCACTAACTCTCCCTGTATAGAAAATATTCAAAAACAAAAAAAAAAGGAAAAAAAGGAGGGAGTGTACTGAGCTTTCTTGTCTCAGGTACTTACAATCCGCTGCTGATTACGCATTCAGCTTCTCTGCCGGGAGCGAAGTGAAAGAGGCAGCAGATGGGTGCAAAGCGCCCGCGGCTCTGAGCAGAAAAACGTCTCTCTTTCACTTTCTTTGTTTTTTCTGCTGCTTGGCAAGGTGGTCCGCTACAGATTAATGGTGAAAGGTGCTCTAACAAGCTGCGTGAAATCTCGATTAAAGCCGCTGCTCAGAGCCCCACGCTCAGCACTTCAGCGACCCCCGTACCCAGCGGCCATCTCCCTATGGGTCGCAGGTTCTCCTAGCTTGCAGGCACTGGGGGAGGGGCCGGTTCCGCCCCTCAGCAGGCCGCTGGGCCCGATCTGCTGGTGTTCACAGTCCCGCCTACCTTGCAGACACTGGGGGAGGGGATCTTTTTTTTTTTTTTTAATCTTATATATTTATCAGAGAATCTTTACGAAGGCCTAGAAAGAATAAAATCTAAATACCTAAACATAAAATATTCATCAGATGAAAAAGAGTATCACGTTGAGTCTTAAAGGAGAATAAGCTTCAACTTCGTTATTTTTCAAATATGTATACAACTAAATGAATGAAATGTAAATTTCCTTTAGTAGTGAAAAAATATTGAGTGGTAAATCTTGTTTAGCCATTAACTTGTGTGGCCTTTTCTTCTATTTCTTAGCAAAGTTCTCTGCCTTGAAATCTTATCTGAAAAATAACATTTGAACAATCAAACTCTTATTTCCTGAAAGCCTATAGATTTTTAATGGCCAGAGGCTGTTGAAATGGGTGACTATTAATATGGATAAATCAACACGCATAAATCAAAGGCATTCCTGTATATGAGCGACAAATCCTCTGAAACGGAAATGAGGACAACTACTCCATTCACAATATCCCCCCAAAAAATAAAATACTTGGGAATCAACCTAACAAAAGAGGTGAAAGTTTTATACAATGAAAATTACAGAACCCTAAAGAAAGACATAGAAGAAGACCTTAGAAGATGGAAAAATATACCCTGCTCATGGATAGGCAGAACTAACATCATCAAAATGGCGATATTACCAAAAGTCCTATATAAGTTCAATGCAATGCCAATCAAAATCCCAACAGCATATCTTATAGAAATCGATAAAAGAATCATGAAATTCATATGGAATAATAAAAGACCCAGAATAGCAAAAACAATACTAAGCAGGAAGTGTGAATCAGGCGGTATAGCGATACCAGACTTCAAACTATACTACAGAGCAATAGTAACAAAAACAGCATGGTACTGGTACCAAAACAGGCGGGTGGACCAATGGTACAGAATAGAGGACTCAGTAACCAAGCCACAAAACTACAACTATCTTATTTTTGATAAAGGGGCTAAAAGCATGCAATGGAGGAAGGATAGCATCTTCAACAAATGGTGCTGGGAAAACTGGAAATCCATTTGCACCAAAATGAATCTGAATCCCTATCTCTCGCCGCGCACAAAAGTTAACTCAAAATGGATCAAGGAGCTTGATATTAAATCAGAGACATGGCATCTGATAGAAGAAAAAGTTGGATATGATCTACACGCTGTGGGATCGGGCTCCAAATTCCTCAATAGGACACCCATAGCGCTAGAGTTAACAAATAGAATCAACAAATGGGACTTACTCAAACTAAAAAGTTTTTTCTCAGCAAAAGAAACAATAAGAGAGATAAACAGGGAGCCTACATCCTGGGAACAAATCTTTACTCCACACACTTCAGATAGAGCCCTAATAACCAGAATATACAAAGAACTCAAAAAATTAGACAATAAGATAACAAATAACCCAATCAATAAATGGGCCAAGGACCTGAACAGACACTTCTCAGAGGAGGACATACAATCAATCAACAAGTACATGAAAAAATGCTCACCATCGCTAGCAGTCAGAGAAATGCAAATCAAAACTACCCTAAGATACCATCTCACTCCAGTAAGACTGGCAGCCATTAGGAAGTCAAACAACAATAAGTGCTGGAGAGGATGCGGGGAAAAGGGCACTCTTGTTCATTGCTGGTGGGACTGCAAATTAGTGCAGCCAATTTGGAAAGCAGTATGGAGATTTCTCGGAAAGCTGGGAATGGAACCACCATTCGACCCAGCTATTCCCCTTCTCGGTCTATTCCCTAAAGCCCTAACAAGAGCATGCTACAGGGACACTGCAACATCGATGTTCATAGCAGCTCAATTCACGATAGCAAGACTGTGGAACCAGCCTAGATGCCCTTCAATAGATGAATGGATAAAAAAAATGTGGCATTTATATACTATGGAGTATTATTCTGCATTAAAAAATGACAAAATCATAGAATTTGGAGGGAAATGGATGGCATTAGAGCAGATTATGCTAAGTGAAGCTAGTCAATCTTTAAAAAACAAATACCAAATGACTCCTTTGATATAAGGGGAGTAAACAAGGACAGGGTAGGGACGAAGAGCTTGAGAAGAAGATTTACATTAAACAGGGATGAGAGGTGGGAGGGAAAGGGAGTGAGAAGGGAAATCGCATGGTAATGGAAGGCGATCCTCAGGGTTATACAAAAATGACATATAAGAGGAAAGGAGGGGTAAGACAAGATAATACAAATGGAAGAAATGATTTACAGTAGAAGGGGTAGAGAGAGAAAAGGGGAAGGGAGGGGAGGGGAGGGGAGGGGAGGGGAGGGGAGATAGTAGAGAATAGGACAGACAGCAGAATACATCAGACAAGAGAAAGGCAATATGTCAATCAATGGAAGGGTAACTGATGTGATACAGCAATCTGTATACGGGGTAAAATTGGGAGTTCATAACCCACTTGAATCAAACTGTGAAATATGATGTATTAAGAACTATGTAATGTTTTGAATGACCAACAATAAAAAAAAATAAATTAAAAAAAAAAGAATTATATCGCTAATCAAAAGTCTTTCCCACAAGTTCAGTCAGTACTATTGGTAATCTATGGATATCCAGAATCTATAATCTGGAATTAGGTCACTAGGGTTTAAATTCAAGTTCAGAAACTTACAGAAAATTTTCAGGCAAGCAAGTTGTTTAACTTACCTCTGAAACAAGATTATAAAAATTATGTAATCAATCTGAATTATCTATAGCACAATATGGCAGATATTACTTAAATGTTGCTTTGGTAAGAATTATTTCTGCTTTTGGTTTATACAGAAGGTATAGGGCTGGAGTGATTATAATCGAAGAAATCATGGGAAATATAATGATCTTTGGGGATCTAGTACTGCTAAGGAGTTTTCTACTCTCACAAATAAGGAGAGACAGTAACCAGGATGAAGTATTTGTAGTGGACATCTTGGTCTAAATCTTTTCTTCTAACCAAACTTAAATATATTGTGTACTCTCACTGTTCTCTCACAGATGCTTCTGTTTTCTCTCTTCCTGTTTGCCTTGTTCTATTTTCATCAATTATTTCTGTCCATCTAAGTTTCATAGATATAATCTTCCTTGCCTTCTCAGAGAGCCAGTCATTTGTGTATGTGGTATGTGTTGTGTAACTGTAGCTGAAAAGAAGCATAAACTTTGAAAGAATTAAAAAACTCTTCTAGAGAAATAATATTTACAGAAAAACTGAGCAGAAGGTACTGAAAAATCCCACATACCTCATATCACTTCCGCCACACACTCTCCTCTATAATTTACATCATTTATCAGAAAAGTCAGTTTTTAACAACTGATAACCCAATATCATTGCTTTATCATTACCTAGGGTCCATGGTTTACATCAGTGGGCACTCATTGTGATGAATGGTTCTATGAATTTTGATAAATGTACAGTATCATACACTATATTTTCACTGCCCTTATTCTCTACCTGTTCATCCCTCCCTCCTTCTCCTGAAAGCCCTAGTAACCACAAAGTGTTTTACTGTCTCTATAATTTTGTTCTTCCAAGAATATCATATAGTTGGAATGAAAAGTAATACACAATTTTCATATCATCTTCTTTGCCTTAGGAAAATCCATTTATGGTTCTTCCATGTCTTTCTGTGGCACGATAGCACATTTTCTTTTATTGTTGAGTAATATTCTGTTGGATGGATATATTACAGTGCTACCTGGGACCAGTGAGGATGTCCTTTAGTAGGTGAGTGGATAAATAAAACTCTTGACATTTGGTTGTTTTCAAGTTTTGTCAAATATGAGTAAAGCTACTATAAACATCTATGCGCAGGTTTTTGCATGGATGTAAGTTTTCAACTCATTTGAGTAAACACAAAAGTGCAATTGTAGGATCATATGGAGAGAGAATTTTTAGTTTTGTAAAAAACTGCCAAATTGTTTCCCAAATTGCTGTACCATTTTGGACTCCCACCAGCCATGATGAGAGATCCTGTTGCTACACATTCTTGTCAGCATTCAGTGTTCGGTGTTCATTCATTGTTTTTAACAACTTACTTTCTTGATGTTGTAGTGAATGCAGTCAGTTGCAATAATGAAAAGACATGGGACATTCAGCAACTTAAACTTAACTCAATGTCATTTAATCATCCATTGTGTCATGACAGGTGGCCCCTAGTCTTTTAGTCATTAAGGGAGCCAGGCTAAAAATGGCCCTGTCATCTTTAGCAGCTCTTCTTCCAAAGTCACTCTTCTCATCAATATTCTTGGCAGGAAAAAGGTAGAAAGACATATTGAATGGGTACAACCATTTCTTTAAAAAGTTACCATCTTAGTGTTTTGAACATGTAAAGGTTCTGTATTTTGTTAAATGATTTTTCTGCACCTATTTTGAGATGATGATATGATCCTTATCTTTGAGTCTATTGATGTGATGAATTACATTTATCAATTTCCTTATGTTGAACCAACCTTGCATCCCTGGGATGAATCCCACTTGATCATGGTACACAATCTTTTTGATATGTTTTTGTATTCCATTTCCTCAAATGAATTGTAGAGTACTGGTATTAGTTCTTCTTTAAAGGTCTAGTAGAACTTGGCTGTGTATCCATCCGGTCCTGGGCTTTTCTTGGTTTGTAAGCTTCTGATGCTATCTTTTATTTCATCACTTGATATTGGTCTGTTTAAATTGTGTATATCTTCCAGATTCAATCTGGGCAAATTATATGACTTAAGAAATTTGTTGATGCCTTCAATGTCTTCTATTTTATTGGAATATAAGTTTTAAAAATAATTTCTAATTATTTTCTGTATTTCTGTAGTGTCTGTTGTGATATTAATTTTTCAGGGTTATGCTAATAATTTGAGATTTCTCTCTCTTTTTTGGTTAGTGCAGCTAAGGGTCTGTCAATTTAATTATTTTTTCAAAGAACCAACTTTTGGTTTGTCAATTTTTTCAATTGTTTCTTTTGTTTCAATTTCATTGATTTCAGCTCTAAAAGACATTTCTGTATATCAGTGACAAATCCTCTGAGAAGGAAATGAGGAAAACTACCCATTACAATAATCTCAAAAAAAAAGATACTTGGGAATCAACTTAAAGAAAGAGGTGAAAGATCTATACAATTAAAACTACAGAACCCTAAAGAAAGATATAAAAGAAGACCTTAGAAGTTGGAAAGATCTACCTTGCTCTTGGATAGGCAGAATTAATATTATCAAAATGACTAAAATACCAAAAGCAGTATACAGATTCAATACAAATCCAATCAAAATTTCAATGACATGCCTTATAGAAATAGAAAAAGCAATCATGAAATTTATCTGGAAAAATAAGAGATCTAAAATAGCTAAAGCAATCCTTAGCAAGAAGAGTGAAGCAGGTGGCATCACTATACCAGACCTTAATCTATACTACAGAGCAATAGTAACAAAAACAGCATGGTATTGTCACCAAAACAGACCAGTAGACCAATGGTACAGAGTAGAGGACACAGAGACTAACCCACAAAATTACAATTGTCTTATATTAGATAAAGGTTCCAAAAACATGCACTGGAGAAAAGATAGCCTCTTCAACAAATGGTGCTGGGAAAACCAGAAATCCATATGCAACAAAATGAAATTAAACCCCTTTCTTTCACCATGCACACAATTGAATTCAAAGTGGATCAAGGACATAAGAATTAACCAGGGATTCTGTGTCTAATAGAAGAAAAAGTAGGCCATAATATCCATCATGTGGGATTAGGCCCCAACTTCCTTAATAAGACTCCTATAGCACAAGTATTAAAACCAAGAATCAATAAATGGGATGAAATCAAACTAAAAAGTTTCTTCTCAGCAAAAGAAACAATAAGTGAGGTGAATAGAGAGCCTACATCCTGGGAGCAAATTTTTACCCCTCACATATAAGATAAAACACTAATCTCTAGGGTATATAAGGAACTCCAAAAGCTAAGCACCAAAGAAGCCACAAATAACCCAATCAACAAATGGGCCAAGGACCTGAAAAGATACTTCTCAGAAGAGGATATACCATCAATCAAAAAATATATAAAAAAATCTTCATCATCTCTAGCATTTAGAGAAATGCAAATCAAAACTACTCTAAGATATCATCTCACTCCAGTCAGAATGGCAGCTATTATGAAGACAAAGAACAATAAGTGTTGGCAAGGATGTGGAGAAAAAGGTACACTCATACACTGCTGGTAGGACTCAAATTGGTGCAGCCAATATGGAAAGCAGTATGGAGATTCCTTGGAAATCTGGGAATGGAACCAGCATTTTACCCAGCTATCCCTCTTCTTGGTCTACACTCAAAGGACTTAAAAACAGCATACTAAGGGACACGGACACATCAATGTTTATAGCAGCACAATTCACAATAGCTAAAAGGTGAAGCCAACTTAGATGCCCTTCAGTGGATGAATGGATAAAAAAATGTGGCATATATACAGAATGGAATTTTCGTCAGCAATAAAAGAGAATAAAATCATGGCATTTGCAGGTAAATGGATGGCATTGGAGAAGAAAATGCTAAGTAAAGTTAGCCAATCCCAGAAATACAAATGTCAAATGTTTTCTCTGATATAATGAAGCTGACTCATAGTAGGATAGAGGGGGGGAGTATGGGAGGAATAGATGAATTCTAGATAAGGCAGTGGGGTGGGAAGGAATGGGAGAGGGAAGGGGATTAGCAAGGATGGTGGAGTGTGATCATTATCCAAAGTACATGTATGAAGACATGAATTGGTGTCAACATACTTTATATACAACAAGAGATATAAAAAATTGGGCTGTATATGTATAATAAGAATTGTAATGCAATGTGCTGTTGTTTATTTTTTAAAAAATCAATAAAAAAGAGAATTAAAAAAAGAAAGTTTCCATCTTAAGAGTTGTGCAAACCTCTTCTATCTTAGTATTGGTATAAACCACTCCTAAGTGTGAAAACTAGTCACATGACCTTACCTATCTGCAAAGGCAGCTGGAACTATCTTCTCTGCATATGTAGTGGCTTCTTAGAAGCAACTCTGTTGCGTAGCAAATCAGGAAACTATTGGAGGATATTTAACTATCCTCTCCACATTTGCTGAAATAATTCATTATATCCGTTGTGATTGAATGATTTTTATCATTTTCTCACTGAAGGCACTAATTGGCAATGCAGTTAAAATACAAAAAGAAGCAAGGACTTCCTTGAACCAATGATAATTGGGTACAACTTTGTCCATAAGGTATTTGGAAGTTTGGCTACTGTCACCAGATCTCCTTAGTAATACCCTTCCCAGAGGCTAATACAAGATGGTTGAGAACTAAATTTGTTTATCTTCCAGAAAACAGTGGTTCTGAGGAGGAAAAAGCTAATCTGAATTAATTGACAAAAAAGCAAATAATATGCTTTTTAGCATATTGGTTCTTGTAAGGTGTGGTGGAGAGGGAGTAGAATAATTATTACAGACTTCAAAATCCAATCATCTCTGTGTACTCATGTTGCTGTTCTCCTTCATATGCACACAGTAATTTAGGTTTTGTTTTGACAGGAACATAGAGATATTCATAAACTGAGAAGCAATATTTAGAGATTTAGTGAGTATCTTATCAGATATAAATAATAAGTGCCCTAAGTTGTTGAAAGCATGGTTTAGAAAATATTCCAGTGTTTATCAGTTGGCTGGAATCATGAGGATTATTTATAAAGTTTAAATAAAACCATGCTTTTAAAAGATAATCAAAATATGCATTTAATTGACAGATACTCCAAATCTATTATACTTAAAAACAAACAAAACTAATTGGGTTGGGGATACAACTCAGTGGTAGAGCACATACTTATCATGTGTGAAGCCCAGAGTTTCATTTCTAGCACAGCACAAAAGAACAAAAATGCTCAAACGTTATTTAACAACACAAAGGGCATTAGAAAGTATCAATTAACAATATTAATGTCATTTTGCCCTTGCTGCCTAATATCAAATATTTTAATTTGATATGTTTCTGTTTCACTGTTTAGAAGAAGTTAGGAAAGGGAGAGATGTGTGGAGGGAGGGAGGGAGAAAGAAAGAAGAGATTGATTAAAAATAGATGTGTAGATTTTAATATTACCAAATACTTGTTAGCTGATATCTATGTAGTAATTGTTCTTCAACATGTTAGCAATTCTCTAAAATCATCAAGCTATAGGCAGGTGCTGTATCCAATTTATAATCTGTAGTTGGTTTATGCCAAAACTCTATTCATGATTTAAAAATCTGCCCTTTTCTTGAGACTCCTCTCTATTTTAGAATTATTTGGTTGAGTTTGCATAAGCACTACCTGAACAATTGTGAGTTTCTATGGTAATATATCATAAATATATGCTGGGAGACTTCAAAAGTAATAATGATATTTAAAATTATCGCAGACCACCATCGTATCTTTTGTCTCTCTCTTATGGATAAAAACGATTATTGAAATGAATCACCATTTGATTCTTAAAACCAACGTTTGGATGAGACATTTAAGCATTAGCAAAATTTAATCTATGTATCAGTTTTGAATAATCAGTCATTAATATTATATATGTAACAGTCGATGTGTTTGTTAAAGCTAGTTACTTTTCTCAGATTTGGTTTTGAAACTTTACCTTTTGAGATCTAGAAAGAATTTTTAAATGTGTCCAGTATTTATTTTCTCAGAATGAACAATTTTTATGCATAGTATGAGAGCCAAAAGAAATATGTTTTGACCTTGCATTTATTCTTGTGCTATCTAGCTGGTTCTTGAATCCACAGATGTTGGCAGCTCTATTTTTGTTATTATGACAATGTCTCTTTAACATTTGTCTTTTTAAGGGCCATTCAACTCTGAGACTGTATCCAAATGTATGGAGGAGACAGTGCAGTGGTATGACATATAACACAGTGCTCTATTGTGGTGCTGCCTGTGCATATCCCTGTCTACTAGGTTTTCGTCTGTATATTCTACCAGACTCACTCACACCATCTTCCTTACTTAAAACAACATGGCAGATTTAAGACCCTTTAGTATTTTCATTGTTATACTGTGAACTAAAGAAAAGCTTTTCACAATTAAGTTCGGTTTGAAAAGGGCCAACCTATTCAATAAGGCTATATATGAGTGACTAACTTCTGAGTGTTAAGAGTGTTTTCTCCTTGAGTTCACATGATGGATCCTGATTCTGATATTGCTTTTCTATTGAGTGGAGCATTGTTCCCCAGAGTTCAGGAGGTTACAGAGTTCATGTTTATGGGAGCAGGCATTTCATAGATGACATCTTTCACACAGCTACGAGAAGAATCTTGGAAATAAAAAATAAAAACTCAATTATAAGCTAGCTGGTTCAGTTGTTTTCACACAAAAAAGAAGTTTTTAAGCTTCTTGGTATGTGTTTTAAAAACATATTTCCTATACAACATAATTATTTTTAATGTCCTGGATCAGATTTTGTGCAAAATACATTAACCAGAAGGCAAGTAAAATTGCAGTCTTTGCAATTTCTTAGAAAATAATGATATAGAATCTTGTTTTAATCTTTTTTTTTCTGGTATGCACTCTCTATACTGGATGATTAAATGGTAGCTCCCCCAACACAGGAGGGTGATATTTGAGGTTCATTCCCAGCCTCAATTGACTCATTCTCTATTTATTAATATAGTTATATAAGATGAAAAAGATCAACAGCCACTCAATAGTTCCTTCAATAACTCTAGGAATTTACAAGCAATGGTAGAGAGCGCTATATACCATATTGATACATTCTTCATATATTACTGCATACATTCATTAAATATGTATTAACTAAAACCAGAAAGAATAAGGACACTTGAGTTTCTTTCTGTTCTTTTGCCTAATTATATTCCCTTTTATACCTTAAAAAATAAGTAAAATAAGTAAAAAAAAATCATTTAGATTTTCAAAACCTCTTCACAAATGACTTATCTAGCTGATCTTCAAAATAACCCCCCAAGAGAACAAATATTAATAGGATCAGTCCCTTTTTTTTACAGATAATGGGGTCCCAGATAAAATTGTATGAGTTACACAGACAATAAAGGACAAAGCAGATATTGAATATACATTGTTTTAGTCAAGTTTTTTCCCCTCTGTAAAAAAAGACCTGACAAGAATAGATTTAGAGAAGAAAAAGTTTCTTTGGTGTTCACAGTTTCAGAGGTTTCAGTCCATAGATGATTGACTCCATTGCTTTGGGCCTGAGGTGCAGTAAAACATGATGGCAAAAGGGTGTGGAGGGGGGAATAGCCCAGGACATGGCAATCAGGGAGCAGAGAGACAGCTCAACTCACCAGGGACAAAAATATAAACCCCAAAGACACACGCCCAATGACCCATTTCCTTCAGCCATATTAGCTGACTATAGTCACCTCCTAGTTAATCCATTACTGATTAGGTTACAGCTATCATAATTTAACCATTTTACCTCAGGATATTCTTGCACATTCTCACATGTGAACTTCTGGGGGACACCTCTCATCTAAACAATAATAAACATCTTGTATTGAACTTACCTCTTCTTTAAAAAAAAAAATGAAAACTTCTTCCTGTGCTCAAACGTTGGGCTCTTTCCTTTGTGCAGCTAAGTTGTGTTAATAGTCTACACTCAAGGTGACACATGTTATTGATTCTAAAACCCCTTAACAATATTTTTCATCATTCTATTTAAAATGTTTTCTTCATAATTATCCCTGATTTTCAAATATTCTAATGCAAGCACCTAATTTTATTTTTTATTCACCTTGAGCATGTCATTCTCTCTCCTTCCCTCCTCATCTACCTACTCCCATCTATCTATCCATTTGTCTAGCCATCTAGCCATTCTTCTTTGGCCTTCTTTTTTTTTTAAATGTCGTGCTTTTCTATTTCTTCTGACTCAGATTCTTTAATTTCCTTCCTTACCCATACTAGAAAATAAAACCATTATTTATCAGAGAATAACTCTTCATAGGGGCAACTATAGATCACTATCGGGAAAGATCACAGAGAAAAATCAGCAAAATGAAGAAGCTGGGGTGAATTCCAGGAAAAACTAGGCACAATCTTCAAGTCCTCTCCTTCCAGTGGGATTTCATGGGACGTGCTTAATTCACCAAGCCCAAGGAGTGACAACATATGCAAAGTAATGTCAACCAGGGAAGCTCCCTCAGGTTGTGGTACCCAGAGGTTTTATTGAGTGACAGTTGCATGGGCAGCACCCATGTTACTTTCCTTGTCTACTTAAACTTCATCTTCCTAGGATAAAAACAGACATTCACTATAAGTGATGTTGTTAACACAAAATATTTTATCAAATTGGTACTGCATGGCCTCAGGGATACAAAACTACTTTATCCTGCGAAATATATTATGTTTAGAGGTCATTTCTCAGGAGCTAGTCAATGCTCAGTCATGAAGACAGGCCATTTTCTAATTTTTTTTTTAATGTACAGGGATTGAGCAACTGAGCCTGCTGAGAGTTAATCCTGTCCTACATCTACTTCACTCATAACCACTTCTGTTTTATGCATTGACCCTGATTATTTCTGACTGGATCAAGGGTGACAATGCCTAACCTAAATTTCATATGAGGCAACTTGGAAAAAATAGATTAAAAAAATAAGGGTTGCATTCCATAAATAGTTCTTTACCTTTTCCAGATTCTCAAATATGATTCTGACTTTTCCGTAGTTACCAAAGGGCCCTGGCTGTTTTTTGCCTGGGTGTTATAACTGCTTCATAATTGATCTTCTTGTCTCCAAACTGAACAGCTGTGTGCACAGTACTCTGCTCCCCACCTGGCCTGACACTGCAGCTCTAATTCATTCTTTATATGGCTCAACACATTCCATTGTTAAAAGGCATCTTTGATCATTTTACTCTCCTTGTCAAAAACCTTTTATAGTTCTCGGTTGCTTACAGATGAAAATTCACTGCCCTAAGCCTGCCATTCAATTCTCTTCTCAGTCTGTATCAAACTTGCACTTTTGAGATGTGTCTCTCTTTATTTTGCTTAGGATACATATTTCATTTTGAAATAATTTTAAAGTTTTTTTTACATAGAAAACATATTTCAACCTTTCTCATTATGGATTCTGGATTTTGCTTTGTTTTTTGTATTTATTCTCATGGTGCTTATGTTTGATCTTATGGAGGAAATTACTATCTAACCAACACCATACATGTACCTTCCTAAATTTAAATATTTTTTGAAATATAGATTTAAAGTTACATTATGATTTTGATTACCTGGAATTGGTTTTTGGATGTGTATTTTGATAGCATACAATTTATTTATTCCAAATTTTAAAAATATCATTTATTGAAACCCTATTTTATTATCTGGTAATACTACATGTATCACAAAATTAGTTCATGAATATAGAGGTCTGCCTCTTAACTTTCCATTGTTTTTCATCAACATATTTACATATTTTAATGCCAAGATCACTTCTAAAGTTTAACAACTTTATATATATTGATACCGCATATTTCAAGTGATCTGTAATTGTCTTTTAAAAAAGATTTTCAACTCTCCTAGCACATGTTATTTCCTTGCATGATATTTAAAATGAACTTAATCTGTTTAATTGTAACTCATTGAAATTACATTTGGGATTGTATCAGTATCATGGCTTATTTTATGAAGAATAGAAAATTAACATTTTGTTTTTCATACACATATATGGTATACTATTATGGATAATTAAGTTTATATCCTTTGGTAAAGTTTTATAATTTTATTTTTTATGTACTTGCTGGATTTATCCTAGGATACTTCTTTCTAAAATCAATTTTGTTTATTTAGGAATGGGATGCATAAAATTATATTTTGCTGGTATACAAGAAAGCCATTACTTTTCTCCTAAATAAATCTTGGATCAGAAATATTGCATTCGAAATCTCATCTATTTTTGGTTAGCATTAGAGGAAAGACAATTTATTAGAATAATTTATTGGAACACTTCAAAATCAGACTCAACATAGCAACATCTGCACATCTCTGAGGGTTGAGGCAACAGGAACATTTGGCAGTCTTGTCAGAAAAGATAATTGTGGAGTGAATGATTTCCAATTTCTTTGATATATTTTTATTGTATATATTTGAGGTGTACAACATGCTGTTTTCATATACACATATATAGTAAAATGATCACTATCATCAAGTCAATTAACACCTCATTTCACATACTTACATTTTTCTTTTTGTTATGGTAAGAATACCTAGAACTACTGTGTCAGTAAATTTCAAGCATACAATAAAATATTATACATACTGTACTTTAGATATCTGAAATTATACATCCTATATAACTGCAACTTTGTGCTCTTTGTCCTAGATTGAACACTCTGCACACTCAAGTGCACCCACACACACACACACACACACACACACACACACACGCACACACACACACATACACAAATGACATCTACCTCTATTTTGTGGCATTTGGCTATTTTTTTCCATAAGATTTCACATACAGAAGAGATCACATGGTATATTTCTTTCTGTCTCATTTCATTTAACTAGCATAACATCCTTTGGGTTCATCCATAGCATTACAAATGGTAGGATCTCTTTCTTTATTAAGATGAATATCATTCCACTCTATATGCATTGTATTCAATTGAGATAACCCATATAGATATCTCACAATTTCTTTATCCATTCATCTATTTGTGGACACTTCAAATATTTCCATATCTTAGATGTTGTGAATAATACTGTAATATCCACAAAAAGAATAGAGGAATTTCTGGATCAGATAGTCGTTCCATTTTTAATGTTTTGAGGAACCTCCATACTATTCTCCATAATGGGCATACTAACTTATATTCCCACCAACAGTGAGCAAGGGTTTCCTTTCTTCACACCCTTACTAGTACCTGTTAATCTCTTGTATTTTTTATAACAGTCATCCAAACAGGTATGAAGAGATATCTCATTTTGGTTTTAGTTTGCACTTGTCTGATGATCAGTAATGTTGAGCATGTTTTCATACAGTGTTCTTTTACAGCTGCTTGGTTCACTGGTTGTTATTACTCAATTACCTGTATTCCATGAATGAAGTATACCCTACCCAGGTGCACACTCATGTGACAAAGACAAAGTCATTGTTCAAAGCTATCAGATTAATCAGAACCTTGAAATAAATGTTTGAGAGCAAATAAAACTGAGCTGGGTAAACATTACCTGCTCTCTATTAACAACTGTTTCAAGTTGACATTTTAGATGCAAATTTGCTGTATTAGAGACACTCTGGCCTAAAGAAATATTTCTGCATGGACTTCACCCTTTGTTAAGAGTTTTCATAGAATAATCTCTTTCCTCTTTTGAAAGTGAGCAGATTGGATTATTACAAGACAATCGAACTAATTGATGCAGTATAACATTCACCATGTTCCATAGAGACATAATCTGAGTCTGTATAAAGAGTCTGTATAAAGCAGATAAAATCATAAAACCCCCCATTCTGAATCCAGAGAACTGCTACTTAGCAATGTCTTTGAGCCAGGAGCCTAAGTAGAGCTTGTTCCTCATCGACTACCACCCTGCTGTCTTCTAATTCTATTCCATTTCTGCAGTGCTGACTTCTTACACTCCCCCATGCCACCACTTCTATAGTAGTTAACTTTGAATCATGTTTTTTTTTTTTTTTTTAATTTTGGGGATTGACCAGTCTATTCACTGAAAAAAAGTATGATTCAAATAAGAAAATAACTTTTTTGGCAAATAAGAAGAAAGACTTTCCAAACAGTTCACATCTACTTGACACAAGAGAAACTCTTGAACTATACTTTGAAGTGCCAGATCAGAAAACGTTGGACTACAAGTATCAAAACAATTACAATTAGGAAAGAGAAATCATGAGAAGAGTGATGAAGAGAACAGGGGGCATAGATGACTTTTCAGTTTGACTGACATGACACCCCCGTTCAGGAAAGCAGGTGAACAATGGAGTCCCTTTTAAACCAGAAATTAGACCTGTGATTTCTGTTCTTAGCAGAGTCCAACATTAACCCGTTTTACTGACTTTCTCAATGTTTTCCTTTAGGCTTTTTTGTATACAAATGCATTTTAAATCTAGTGAGGGGGCATAAGCAAAATATATGGAGATAGACACAAGCTTTAGCACATGAATATTTAAATACCACTAAAACAAGTGTTACTAATGCTAAAATAACAACTAATATTTTAAGCACTTTACTATGTACTAGGCACTATGCTAAGCATTTGTTATGCATAATTTGTTAAATTTGTCACTCATATTGAAGAATATCAGTAAAACTTGACAATTATGTTGTAAGCTCAATAACTGCCATTACACGCGTGTAAAGTATGGTATCTCATGAAGTCACCACCCGTTCATTCAAGAATGATTCACTGTCTTACTATGTGACAGCTCTAGTAGTAGATGAAATAAAGTAGTTAAAGTGCCAGGGCCAGGCAAATTCTATGCTCTTGGCCAATTACAACTTAAAACTTTGATTTCTGCTAAAATGAGGTTTGTAGTTTAAGAGACAGAGCTATTTTTGTACTGAAGAAGTATGAAGGAAAATGTCTAAGGAAGAGATGACATTTGAGCTGAGAAGGCTGTAAAATATGAGTCAAATTTAGATAGGAATCAGGGAGATAAAAATAGCATTCCATGGTGAGGAAATTAAGTGAGCAAAACTAGGAAGCCTGAGAACACAAGATGTGAGCAGGTCTGGATGGGCAGCCCAGCTCTGCCATAGCATAAAGTATAGGAAACTTTGTGATCAGTTCACTGAGACTCTTAGCACTAGGGTGAGTTTCATAATGTATTTAGTAGAATTCAAAAAATCATTGAAGTGGGTTTATTCCTAATTTTTTAATGGTACACTATAGTTGTCCACATGATGGGATTTGTTGTTATATTTGTACATAAAAAGAGTACAACAATATAATTTGGTCAATTTCACTTCCCAGATCTTCGTTCTTCTCTCCCTGCTTCCCATGCTTAGTCCATTTCCTCTACTAATCTCCCTTTGATTTTCATGAAATCTCTGACTTCTCACCATTCTTTTTCTTTTTCTTCTCTAGCTACTGAAGTAGTGTGTGTGTGTGTGTGTATATATATATATATATATATATATATATATATATATATATATCTCAAGTGCATTGCCAAAGAGGTTCTACTCTGGAAGTAGTATAGTCAGAAATTATTATATGGAGAAAAATTAAAAGCAGATATATCAGTTAAGAGACAACAATTAGAATTCAGAGATATGATGTTAGAGTTTACATTAGAATGACACCTGTGGGATTAAGGAAGGAACATATGTGAAAGGTATTAAGAAATACAAACGCGGCGGCTTGATAGCTAGGAAATGTAGTGAGAGAATGAAAAATCATATCTTTAAAAAGTTAACATCTACAAACAAACAAACAAACCCCTTTCATTCTAATGAAAATCATGCTGCAAAGTTTATTTGTTAATCTTGCATCTCAGTGCCCAATGTATCTTTTATAAGGCATTTATTGTGTATTTCTTCTCTTTCAGAGAATATTTTTCCAGTTCCATTTATTAAAGAATTAAATGAACTCCTTTTCTCTCTCTCATAAGTAGTCTAATAGTTTAATATCCTCCATTCAACTTTCATTGAGATGGTTTTATGAACAAATATTAGCCTTCTGTACTTTAAGCTTGCACAGGATCTCATGAATTTTTATTTTTAATTAAAAACTGACTCAATGATTGCTAATCCTTTTATATTATTCTTTAGTCTGTTTGCATCAACTAAGAATCTTACATTCTACCAATTTCATTCCTTTTTTCTCCATTTGAACTTTCAATGCAGTCCTATGGTTAAATCTCATATTAAAAATATTCTTTTCAAAACTAGCAAATATTTGTTTGTATCAAATATTTTCTTGGGAGTTACAAAAACAAAGGCTTTCTGTTTAAATTTATACACACACACACACACACACACACACGCACGCACACACATATATATAGCAAACACAAATGATTTCTTTAACAATAAAAGAATGAAATTAATTATCCTTTATTTAGGAGGTTTTACAGTGGAGAAATAACATCATCTCTGTTTTGAAATTACTTTATTAACACAACCCACACAGGACCCAGGCTCTCAGTAGGCCTGGTCCACCCCTCCCCCAGCAAGGCAGACAACCACCAGAGTCTAACCTCTGACGCAGGACAGCCCCTTCTTACCAGCAGACTACTGTGGGAGGTCAAGCCAGGCAGCCTAGATCCACTCACACTGGCCTCAGCAGGGCCCAGGCACACAACATGTTGGTCCACCCCTCCCCTGGCAGGCAGAGACCACCAGAGCTTAGCCTTTGGTGCAAGACCACCCCTTCAGACCTGCAAACTTCTGGGGGAGGTCAATCCCAGGGAATAGATCCACCTACACCAGCCTGACCCAGATACACTCACATCAGCCTCTGAGGGCCCGGGTGGGGTACACAGTGGGCCTGGTCCACCCGTTTCCCAGTGGGGCAGACATTCACCAGAGCCTAGCTTCTGGTGCAAGGTTTCCTCCTCTGACCAGCAGACTACCACCCGAGGACAACCCCAGTGGCCCAGATCTACCCAATCCAACTTACGCAGGTCCCAGATTCAGGATGCAGTAGCATCCATTGAGAGACACCAGCGTCAAGGTGAGGTAAGACAATCTGTACACGTACTACAAGAATATAAGGAAGAAACTGTAATATCTCAGATCCATACTGAAAAAAAAAGAAGAAGACACATAGACAACATGAACTAAAAAGGGAAGAAAATGTCCCAAACAAACCAAGATACTATAATAACAGAAGCCATGGACAGCAAAGTTGATGAAATATCAGAGAAGGAGTTCAGAAGGTTCATAATTAAAATTATCTTTGAATTAAAGAATGACCTAAAAGAGCAAATACAGGCAAAAATTTATCACTCCAACAATGAGATAAGAGAGCAAATACAGGTAGCAAAAGATTACTTCAAGAGAGAGATAGAGACCCTGAAAAAAAGTCAGAAATCCTTAAAATGAAGGATACAATAAATCAAAAACTCAATAGAAAGCATAAGCAACAGACTAGATCACTTGGAAGAAAGAATGTCAGATAATGAAGACAAAGTATATAATCTGGAAAATAAAGTTGATCACACAGTGAAGATAGGTAGAAACCATGAACAGAACATCCAAAAATTATGGGACAGCATCAAAAGACCAAATCTAAGAGTTATTGGGATAGAGAAAGGCACAGATTTTCAAACCAAAGGAATGAACAATCTCTTCAATAAGATAATAACAGAATATTTCCCAAGCATGAAGAACGAATTGGAAAACCAAATACGAGAGGCTTACAGGACACCAAATGTACAAAATTACAACAGATCTACACCAAGGCACATTATAATGAAAATGTCTAGCATACAGAATAAGAATAGAATCTTAAAAGCCACAAGAGAGAGGAATCAGATCACATATAAGGGGAGAACAATTTGTATCTCAGAAGATTTTTCAACTTAGACCCTCAAAGCCAGGAGATCTTGGAACAACATATACCAAGCTCTGAAAGAAAATGGATGCCAACCAAGAATCTTATATTCAGAAAAACTAAGTTTTAGTTTTGATGATGAAATAAAAACCTTCCAAGATAAACAAAAGTTAAAACAAGTGAATACACTTTCTTCTCAACAGCACATGGATTCTTCTCTAATTCCACAAAGCAACTTTTAGCAATATAAAAATATAGAGATACTAGCCTGCATACTATAAGATCATAAAAATGAAATTAGAAATCCATGATAAAGTAAGAAATAAAATCCACTTCAACACCTGGAGACTAAGTAATATGCTACTGAGTGAACAATGGATTGCAGAAGACATCAAGGAAGAGATTAAAAAACTTTTAGAGGTGAATGAGGACATAGATACAACATATTGAAATCTCTGGGACCCTATGAAAGCAGTCCTAAGAGGAAAGTTCATTGCATGGAGCTCATTCCTTAAAAGAAGGAAAAGTCAACAAATAAATGACTTAACATTACATTCAAAGCCTTAGAAAAAGAACAAATTAACACCAAAGCAGCAGAAGACAGGGATAATTAAAATCAGAGCTGAAATCAATGAAATTGAAACAAAAGAAACACTTAAAAAATTGACAGAACAAAAAGTTGGTTCTTTAAAAAAATAAATAAAATTGACAGACCCTTAGTCATGCTAATGAAGAGAAGGAGAGAAAAAACTCAAATCACTAACATACATGATGTAAAAGGAAATATCACAACAAACACTACATAAATACAGAAGATAATTAGAAATTATTTTTAAAACTTGTATTCCAATATGATTGAAAATATTGAAGGCATCGACAAATTTCTAAAGTCGTATGATTTGCACAAATTAAATGAGGATAATATACACAATACAAACGGATCAATTTCAAGTGACTAAATAGCAGATGCCATCAAAAGGATATCAATCAAGAAAAACCCAGGACTGGATGGTTACACAGCCAAGTTCTATAAGACCTTTAAAGAAGAACGAATTCTCTACAATTTATTTGAGGAAATAGAAAAAGAGGAACACTTCTAAACTCATGCTATGAGGCCAATATCACCCCGATTCCAAAACCAAACAAAGACACATAAAAGAAAGAAAACTTCAGATCAATATCTCTAATGAACATAGATGCAAAAATTCTCAATAAAATTCTGGCAAATTAAATACAAAAACATATCAAAAAGATCATGCACCAAGATCAAGTGGGATTCATCCCAGGGATGCAAGGTTGGTGCAACGTTAGAAAAAATTAATAAATGTAATTCATCACATCAATAGACTCAAAGATAAGAATCATTTGATCATCTCAATAGACACAGAAAAAGCATTTGACAAAATACAACACCTCTTTTTAAAAAATTATTTCTTACATACATGACAATAGTGGAGAATATAGCACCTCTTTATGTTCAAAACACTAGAAAAACTAGGGATATCAGGAACATATCTCAACATCATAAAGGCTATCTATGCTAAGCCCCAGGCCAACATCATTCTAAATGGAGACAAATTGAAAGCATTCCCTCTAAAAACTGGAACAAGACAGGGATGCCCCCTTTCACAACTTCTATTTAACATAGTTCTTGAAACACCAGCCAGAGCAATTAGATAGATAAAAGAAATTAAAGGGATATAGATAGGTAAAGAAGAACTCAAATTAGCAACATTTGCTGACAAAATGATTCTATACCTAGAAGACCCAAAAAGCTCCTCCAGAACTTCTAGATCTAGTAAATGAATTCAGCAAAGTGGCAGGGTATAAAACCAACAACCATAAATCAAAGGCATTTATGCATACCAGTGATAAATCCTCTGAGAAGGAAGATGAGTAAAACTACCCCATTTACAATAGCTTCAAAAAAAAAAAAAAGAGAGAGAGAGAGAGATACTTGGGAAACATCTTAAAGAAAGAGTTGAAAGATCTATACAATGAAATCTACAGAACCCTAAAGAAAAAACTCAAAGAATACCTTAGAAAATGGAAAGATCTACCTTGCTCTTGGATAGGCAGAATTAATATTATCAAAATGACTATACTACCAAAAGCACTTTATGAAATTAATGCAATTCTGATCGAAATACCAATGGAATGCATCTTAGAAATAGAAAAAGCAATCATGGAATTCATCTGGAAAAATAAGAGACCCAGAATAGCTAAAGCAATCCTTACCAGGAAGAGTGAAGCAGGTGGTATTGCTATACAAGACATTAAACTATACTACACAGCAATAGTAACAAAAACAGCATGGTATTGGCACGAAAACAGGCCAGTAGACCAATGGTATATAATAAAGGACACAGAGAATAACCCACAAAACTACAATTATCTTATATTAGAAAAAGGTGCCAAAAACATGCACTGAGAAAAAGATAGCATCAACAAATGGTGCTGGGAAAACTGGAAATTCATATGCAATAAAATGAAATTAAAATCCCTATCTCTCACCCAACAGAAAACTCAAATTAAAGTGGATCAAGGGACTTAGGAATAAAACCAGAGACCCTGTGTCTAATAGAAGAGAAAGTAGGCCCTAATCTTCATCATGTGGGATTAGGCCCCAACTTCCTTAATAAGACTCCTTTGGCACAAGAATTAAAATCAAGAATCCATAAATGGGATGTACTCAAACTAAAAAGATTCTTCTCAGTTAAAGAAACATCAGTGAGGTAAATAGAGAGCCTACATCTTGGGAGCAAGTTTTTACCCCTCACATATCAGATAGAGCACTGATTTCTAAGGTATATGAAGAACTCAAAAAGCTGAACACCAAAAAATACAAACGACTCAATCAATAAATGGGCCAAGGACCTGAACAGACACTTCTCAGAAGATGATGTACAATCAATCAACTAATATATGAAAAAATGTTCATCATCATTAGCAATTAGAAAAATGCAAATCAAAACCACTCTAAGATTTCATCTTACTCCAGTCAGAGTGGCAGCTATTATGAAGACAAACAACAATAAATGTTGGCAAGGATGTGGGGAAAAAGGTATACTCATACACTGCTGGTGGATCTGCAAATTGGTGCAGCCAATATGGAAATCAGTATGGATATTTCTTGGAAAATTGAGAATGGAACCACCATTTGACCCAGCTATCCCTCTCCTTGGTCTATACCCAGAGGACTTAAAAACAGCATACTACAGGGACACAGCCTCATCAATGCTTATAGCAGCACAATTCACAATAGCTAAACTGTGGAGCCAACATAGATGCCCTTCAATAGATAAATGGATAAAAAAAGTGACATATATACACAATGATATATTACTTAGCAATAAAAAAGAATAAAATCATGGCAGTTGCAGGTAAATAGATGAGGTTAGGGAAGATAACGCTAAGAGAAGTTAGCGAATCCCAAAAAACCAAATGCCAAATGTTTTCTTTGATCGAGGGAGGCTGATTCATAGTAGGATAGGGAGGGGGATAATGGGAGGAACAGAGGAACTCTAGATAAGGCAGAGGGGTGAGAGGGGAAGGGAGGGAGCATGGGGTTAGAAATGATGGTGGAAAGTGATGATCATTAATATCCAAAGTACATGTATGAAGACACAAACTGGAATGAATATACTTTGTATACAAGCAGAGATTTGAAAAATTGTGCTGTATATGTGTAATAAGAATTATAATGCATTCGGCTGTCATATATAAATAAAACAATAAAATATTACATTATTATTATTATTATCATAGATTGAACTCAGAGGTGTTTAACCACTGAGCCACCCACAGCCTTTTTATTTTTTATTTTGAGACAGAGTCTCACTAAATTGCTTAGGAACTCACTAAGTTACTGAGGCTAGTTTTGAACTTGCAATCCTCTTGCCTCAAGCCTCCCAAGTTGCTGGGTTTACAGGTGTGTTACTGTGCCCAGCCTTGAAATCACTTTTTTGATCTTGAGGTACAAGAAGAAGTCAAAGTAAAACAAAAATTAATGCTAAATAGGGCCTCCCATGTGAT
The DNA here is from genome assembly GCF_045843805.1 of Urocitellus parryii. Classification (NCBI taxonomy): domain Eukaryota; kingdom Metazoa; phylum Chordata; class Mammalia; order Rodentia; family Sciuridae; genus Urocitellus; species Urocitellus parryii. Next base: position 119,308,817 of record NC_135531.1, read on the forward strand.
GTTCCAATTAGCAGAGAACCATTACCAAGCAAGTAATCTTGAGGGAAATTTACAAATGGAAGCTGCTAAACTCTGAGGATTTTTGATAGGAAGTTATCCAGAAGCCTTTAAGATTCATACAATACCTGCTATACCTTGAAAATATTAATTAGTCACATGATCATTAGTTCTAATTAACAAAGTCAGTGGGAAGAAGTCAGATAATGTCATCATTCATTAAAAAAATATTCAGCGAAATTAAGGGAAAGTTGGTAGCAGAGTTAGTGAGTATTATGAAGTCTGGATGAGAAGTAAGAATTATTGAAGATGTCACCATTTTTGTGATGTAATTAAATGTATGCAGTTTGTGTATATTGTATGTATTTATAAAATAGCATTCTGTACTATTATTTGCAGTTTCTTTTAAGATCAGTCCCTGGTCTGATGAACAACACATAGTTAAGGGTGTGTAGCAATCTGTTCCTTATTTATTTGGGATGACTATGTGTATTCTGGCCATTTAGATGGTGAAGAATACTGGATTTACAAAGACCAAGATAAACACAAGATTATGTCAGATAGAGTGAACAAGTCCTTATACTTTGTTGATATTAAAATAAAACATATGTGTGTGTATGTGTATATGTATACACATACACACAAAAATACATTGAGAAGACTCTTGACTACAATGAGTTATTCTGAGCAACTTTTGTGCTCTGTTTCCAGGGACTAATGGGGAACAAGTTAGGTTCAGGATGTGTGATACATGTTCTCTGTCTCTGAATATCTTTTACCATGTCTGTACCCCTCATCCTCACTCACAGGGTAGGAGATGATTTGCCTCTCTTCACCCTTCCTTGTATGCAAGGAAGAGTCTTAATGTAAGAAAATTTCTTGCTTGAATTTTGTTGTTGTTGTTGTTGTTGTTACTGTGGATTGAACCCAGGGGGCAGTTGACCATGGAGTACATACCCAGTCCTTTTTATTGTTTATTTTGGGACAGGATTCCCCTAGATGCTTATGGTCTCATTAAATTACTGAAGCTGGCCCAGAACTTGTGATCCTCCTACCTTAGCCTCCTGAGTCTCTGGTATTCTAGGTGTGCATCACCACGCCCTGTTCTTGCTTGTAATTTAATTGCTTTATTCTGAAGAGTGTGAAGATTTGAGATAAATGAGACTTGCTGGCTCAACTGCCTGGGTCAACAACATTATCAAGCCTTCTTGTCTTGATTATGTAGAGCTGTGTAGCCATAAAACAGGAATCCTTGTGGTAGCGAAGCTAAATATGATGGAGAAAATAGAAGTATGAGAGGTAATCAGGCATCCAGATATCATGAGCCATGTATAAATGGCAGAAAATTTTGTGATCAACTGTACAAGAGTTGGGGTCTTCAGGTGTTGAAAAAAGCTTGTTTTTAGCAGACAAAAATAAAAATGGCAGGGATGAATAATGTCGTTCTCTCTATGGGTGTCTAAATAAAGCCTTCCTCATGAAGCAGAAATCAGTTACACTGTGACCTCATCCATTTAAATGCATTGATTGGAAAAGATAATAGAGTATTTAATTGTGTCCCAATTTTTTGTGGAAATTCATCTCTCTTTGTACCCTAATTCTTCCTCTTTCTCTCTCCCTCTATTTCTCCCCCCATTTTTCTCTTCTCTCACACACACATATACACAGAACAGAGAATTACATTTCTTTAATTTTGAGCAAAAATGCCATTATTAACATATTTCCTAAAAATTCACTATATTCTAAAGGTGATGTCTATAAGAAACTTAGAATTAGATTTTAACACACCAGCATTAATAGTTACCCTTGTAAGAGTAGGCAGAAAGGGCAGGGTTGTTGGTGGGGCGGAGGTGACTTCACCATTTCTTATTAAGGTGGAGAGGAGATGGGGACAAGCCTTGGGTATTTCATCCAGCAAGTCAGTGAATAGAAATCATTGTGCTGGTCACATTGAACCATGATACATTCCAAAGGGACTAGGATCCTTTGATGAATGACAAGTTATTCTTAAATATTTTTCTCCTTGAATTTTTATAATCATGGTACCAGGAGACTAGATATAATTAAGGTTGAAATGAGATTTGTATTAGAAAACTGATGGCTGAGATTTAATATCTATCCCAGTTATATGACATGCGACTCAATCCTATCCCAAGTCCATTAGGATTGCTTCAAACATTCCTGTATAAAAACTACCATAGTCCTTATGATATTTTATATTACTTCTTAAAATAATTTCAGTAACATTTTTGTCTAAATTTTTTTTCTCATGACATTTTTATGAAAAATATTTTTATTATTTACATAAGAAAAACATTTATTAGCATATATATAATTTAAGGTTTATTTGGGAAAGTATGTCTAGGCTCATATGCATAATTACTGATGCTTATTTAATGCTTATTTTTTCCATCACTCTTAGACAAATAACAGTGGAAACATTTTTATATTTGTATACTGCAGTGTTTTGAACTATTTAGCAGCTTTCTTATAATAGACACAAATCCTTTCACCTTCCTATGTACTCTTCCAACCACCCCATCCCCATTTTTTTTCCCTTTGCTATCCTCCAATCCAAGCAGCTTAATTTTTAAAACTGCAGTTGGGAAGACAGCTGGTCTTTGTAGAAGATTTAACACATTGGGTATTTTGAATACAGTTTTGTAGCTGCTGGAAATGAAATATAAATAAAACAAAAAAAGAGTGAGAGAAAAAACCCACAACTAAGCCACATATGCAGTACCAGCTTTGTAAGAATTCTTTTTAGAGTGAAGAAATTATTTTTCTCTTGGTTGATGATACATACATGCAATACATTCATGGATCACATCAAGTTGATAAAACATAATTTCAAGAATATATATAGGATAGGATATGAGCAAGAGAGAATCTGCCATTTATTTTGACTCAGTAAAAATCTTCTGTGAATCCCTCTCACATTCTCATTGTAGAGATTTAAGTAACAATGTAGTTGAATTTGGATGTATTTGTATGAAACCAGGAAATGCCTAGAGAAGCATTACATCACCAGAATACAGGACAAAATCAACAAAGTGCTGGTATTCCAAAAGTTCTAGCTTGATCCCAAACTGCTGCCAATAATGCGGCCACCATTTTAGTGAATGTGGTCCTGGTGTTGCATTCTGAAATCCACAATTGATTAAGTGTAAAAACCCATGGCTAGGTTTCACTCAATTAGCACAAGCAATACTTTGGAGAGCACATATATTCAAAGTAAAATTGTAACTGAAAAATTTTGGTGTAATAATGTATCAGAGATTCTAGCCAGGTAAGATAAAGAAATAAAAGGCCTACAATTTGGAAAGAAGGAAGGAAAACTACATTTATTTGAAGATAACACAATTGTTGGTATAAAAATTCATACCAGGCCATGCATTAACCACTTTGTGCAATTCCCATTCAACATTCACAACAATGCTCTAAGGTAGGTAATACAACTTTCCCAATAGCATAGATGAGGAAACTGAGAATAGAAAGCAACTCATCCAAGGCTGTGCAGTTTGCAAGAGCAAGAGATGGCATTTAGTGCCAAACAGCTTAATTCCAGCTAAACATGAAGGCTTCATTATGCCTTTTTCTTGAGTTACAGACGCTTTTCTTGTGTTGTTGTGGGAACGTAATCATTTATTCATGATACTGTTTCTTTGGGAAAATACTTTCTGAAATTGTGGAGTATAGCCCGTATGTTACAGCAGTCAGGGAGAAGTATATTTCAGATTGTTTAGAATTGTGCTGAGTAAGCATGAAGAAAAGTTCATGGTTAACTACTTTCCTGAAATCTATCAGTACCTTCACAAAGTATTTCCCTCACTTCTATCCATGTACTGTCTTGTCTAATATCAGAAGTGGTCCTCAAGTCCCATGTGGCTTACCCAATTGCTACTCCCTCTGTTACTTGTTAACTTCTTTTTTTTTCTTATGTGCTGGGGATCTAAAGGAGTGCTTTACCACTGAGCAACAACTCCAGCCAATTTTTAATTTTTACTTAGAGACAGGGTCTAGCTAATTGGCTAAGACTGGCCTCAAACTCTAATTCCCCTGCCTCAGCCACCCAAGCCTCTGGGATTATAGGCAATCCACACCATGCGGGACTCCCTCTTTGCTTTTGCTTCACACTGTCCAGAGATTCTAGCCAGGAGATAAAAAGAAACAAAAGGTATACAGCATATTAAAAAGGGTGGGTGAAATTCTGTTTATTTGATGATGACATAATTCTACATGTAAAATGTCCTAAAATATTTACAAAAAAATACTATATTAACAAAATTTAGCAAATTCATGACATAAGCCTATTAATTCATTATAAAGCTATATTAGTCAAAACAGTATGGTACTAGCATAAGGATAACCACACAAAGCAATGGAATAAAATTAAAAATCAGCCCTCACATTTCTGTCCCATATGGTCAATTGAACAAGGTACCAAGAAAATTCACTTAAAAAATATGTTAACAAATGGTTCTGCAACAATAGCATACTCAGATGCAAAAGAATCAAGTAAGCCCCCCTTTTCATGCTACTTGCAAAAATTAACTCAATACAGGTCCAAAACATAAATATAAGAGCACTTACACTGCAGTTTTGAGCTAAAATGATGCATTTCTTTGAGAATACTGGGAGTTTGATTAAATGTTAAACATTCTCATATCATATGTATCATAATTTCTTATCACATGACTCAGAAATTGTACTCTTAGGTATTTATTCAACAGAAATGAAAACATATGTCAAAAATATGGTATAACACTTCCTTTGTACATAAATGTTCACATTAGTTTTATCCCAAATATCTAAATACTGGAAATAACTCCAATGTCCACCAACAGATGATTACATGAACAGAATCTGGTAAATCCATAAAATAAAATAAAGATAATTAATGAAAAGAAATAATCTTCTGATATTAAAATAATATGTCTATATCTCAGAAACATTAAGCTAAGTATAGAGCCAGATAGCAAAGGAGGACACACTGTATGAATCCAGATATATGCTATTCTAAAAAGTGTGGAAATCAGGTCAACAATTGATTGCAGCTAAGAGTGACTGTGGACATTGACTGAAAAAGACCACAAAGAGGCTTTCTAGGAAGTTAAAATGTTTTGTACTTTGGATGTTAGTCATAAGTGTACATATCTGTTAAAATTCACTGAATATAACCCTTAAAATTCTTATATTTTTATCTTTCAGGAACACTTTAATACAGTTGATTTAAAATGAAAGCCTAAAACAATCAAGAAAATAGAAAAGACTTAAGATCTGTGACAGCTGATTGTGGACTTAGGAACCAGATTTTAAAATCTTCTTATTTATTATTTCAGGACACTCTGACCCTATCATGGTGACTTTCCTAATGTCATCTAGCTGGTCAGGGGTAGACCCAGCATTAGCATTTAACTCTCCTGACATTTCTCATTGCTTTGTAGAAAATCTGTAATTTGGTCAATGTTTCCTCAAGATTCAAGTATTGCATTCATTCATTCATTCATTCATTAGTCTTTGGGGGGAAAAATCAAAAAAGAATAAGAAATTTTATCCTGTTTATAAATGTAGAATGAGGTAAGTATGGTTCATGTGAACACGAATATATCAAAAGCAGATATTACATTGATCCCTAGAGTGGGCTAAGAAATTTTGAGGACTTACTATTGAAAGTACTTCATGTATACAGAGATCAAGTGAGGATGTGTATCTCCAAGAACACAGTTCTGTAATTAAAATGATTATGTTAAAATAGGACTACAGATTGCAAAGTAGTGAGAAGTGAAAACAAAAAATAGGAAAAAGAAAAAGAAAGACAGGCATTAGGAAAATACAAAGACTTGTTAGAATGAAAATATTTAGTGGGATGTAATAAAGGCTTACCTGCTATTAACCTCTCTATTGTGAGTGGCTTATTTTTAGTAAGTATTAGTTTAATTTGCTCCTTTGTTGATGTTATGATATAGTTTATAAACTAATGGTTCCCAGTAAATATCTAAAGCAGTTTTAATACTAAAACTTCTTAAAATATATATCACTTTTTATATAAAATTAGTTTCTTAGAGATATGTGTATGTGTGTGTGTGTCTGTCTGTCTTTAAATCTCAAAATATTTTCTAAGCTACTTGTAATTCTACCTAGTCCAAAACTATAAGAATTTAAAATTTAGAATAGAACATAGGAATAAAAATACCCTCAGGATGTTTGTGAAAGCAGTCCAAATGAGAGGGAAGAAATAAGGGGAATGAGAGAAACTAAATAGTCTAAATCAGAAGAGATACAGAAAGATGAGAGCTTAAAGTTTTATTTACTTCATCTTTTCTAAAATACACAAAAATAAGCATGTGTTATTTATAATTTAATGAGATTAATTAGTACACTGAAAGGAGATGAGATGGCATGACTAATTGAGCAGAAAAAAGAGAAAATGTTAAAATTGCCTTTGTGCTCTGAACAGGTACAGGGTGTCCTGACATTGTGTAGAAGGGGTGACGATATTGCACCACCTTGATCTTGGCACAGGACTTTTGCAGTGGAATGGTTCCCACTCTCACCTGTACAGTGAAGTGAAGGAGGGAGAAAGGAAGGCCAATAAAAACCTCAAGGACAGAGGTCACTTGTTTCTCATTGGTTCTGCTCTCTTCACTAAAATACCCTGCAAAAAATATTGTATTCTGTTTCCCATTGTGTAAGAAATAGCAAGAGCTAGCCCATTAGGAGCAGAGTGGAATCTATGTGGGTTGTATCACAAGGGACGAAAAGTGGTTTTGCCCTGTCAAAACTGTTTGTATACTGAAATGTTTGGAAATTATTTTTTTAAATGCATGGCCTGTGGCTTAAAATCTACTCATATAAATCATGTAGTTATTTCTCTATAAAACAATTTAGTGCAAATATGTGAAAATCGGGTTGAATGATACTTTATGTGCTTTAATCATTGCAAAGTAGATCTGGAAATAGTATGAACCTGTTATCTATAGTGCAAGTGGTAAAGGAGAAATGAAAAGGGAGAGAATGAAGAACATAAGCTTTGTCACAGAATTACTAAGAAAGGACAAAGGGCTGGGCACTGTGATCTAACAGTTAGGGAGGCTGAGACAGAAGGATCTTGATTCAAAGCCAGCCTCAGCAACTCAGTGAGACCCTGACACTTAATAAAAATACACACACACAAACACACACAAAAAAAAAATGGCCAGGGAGGTGTCTTAGTGTTTAAGTGCCCCGAGTTCAACCCTGGTAATAATATCCCCCACCCCTCCTGCAAAAAACAAACAAACAAAAAATAATGGAACAAAACAATGGCAGGATGGAGAAAACAATACTAGTTTCTGAAACTATGATGGAAAAGGTAACTGTTTTATAAAAATATTTAAAATTGCACTACTTCTCTCTCTCTCTCTCTCTCTCTCTCTCTCTCTCTCTCTCTCTCTCTCTCTCTCTCTCTCTCTCCCTCCCTCCCTCCCTCCCTCTCTCTTGATGAACAACTTTTTAAACAGGCAAATGCCTTGTCTCATTCCAAATACCTACATATAATCTGAAGGAAGACAAACTTCCAACCCCTTCTCTTTTCCTTTTTCCCACTGAGTTAGAACTACTGGGTAACTTGAAATATCAGACTGATTTATTTTGTTTAAGCAAATCTATAATGTTTTCTCCAAACATCATGTAATTTCATTGTTGATTTTCTTGGGCTAACAGTTGCTGGATGGATTTCCTCCTTAGCTGGGTCACTTTTCTCTGGGTTTACTTGCTGGGTCTCAGTAGGAGAAAGCCTGTGCAGCTGCTCAGCTATCACAGGGTTAGAAGCGCTGCAGAAAAAAAAAAAAAAAAACTTAGTTTCATCATTCTTGTTTAAATGCCTGAGCCAAGCGCTTGTGCTGCCGAGAGCCTGCTTGTTTTGCAAACTGTCGCATCCTCTTTTAGATGACGTTACATATGGAGCCATAAACTCAATCTAGCAGTTTATTGGCTTCCAGTTTTTCTTCCAGCAGCATCAATCTATGGCTGAATATTTGAAATTTAATCCCTTTGGATGTTCAATAACAAGCAGTAGCCCTGATCATTTAATTTGTCTGGCATTATAGGGAAGAAAAGAGGCTAATGCTAAATAAGAGATGCTAAGGGAGAGAAATCACTGAAGCTGTTTTCTTATTGTTGTTGGAAAAAGAGACTTTGTTTCCCTTTTAGGGTGCAGGTTGGAAAAGAGTGGTTCTTTGGTTCATTGCCAGGTAAAGAGAGTATGAGATACTCATATTTTTCTAGTCCTAAAATCACTATAACTTTCTTAGGTTGTAAATAAAAATCAGATTTTAATTTTATTCTGCTCAATTTTTCATCCTCTGATGAATTAAAAACATATGCATTTTCCAAAGCTGTTTACTTGAAATGATACATCTATTTATTTACTTAGAAATTAAAACTCTATTTGAGTTATATGCAGTATGATATTTAAGTAGTCTGTTGGGAACTCAGTCATTTCTCATCAAAATGTTTTACATGCTGTTGAAACTCACAGACAAATCTGTAATATTCCAGTCATAACAGATATCATAGATAAATCTTTTTATCATGTTTTAAACTTAATTGTAAGAATTACAATATTTTCTCAGACAAATGCATTCACTTATCCGAAATGGATTGCCAGGAAAGCATAATCTCTTGCTAAGGCCCTGGATCCAGATATGAAGGCTAATATGACACTGGTGGTAGCTCCCATTAATAGGGCAGGGTCAATGTCATGCAGGCAAAAACTGATGGCTGAAACTGGTTAGTGAGGATTTGGGGTGAAGTATCCATCTGAGGACAGACAATACTGGGAGGCTGCCCAATCCAGCCCCCAGCTCAAACTCCAGGTTCCTATTCTCAGACACTGACTTTCCACTCAGATGGAATCAGCATAGATTTCTGGCTTCCCTTATATTTCCTGATTCCTGAAACGAAAACCAGAATTTACTTTTTCTACAGGTATTTAAAAATGCTTCAATATTCTTTAATTCCTCAGTTCTTTTTCATTTGGACCTATCTTTCAAAAATAACCCAAATACAGCTTGGAAATAAATATGTGAAGGTCAAACTTCATTTCCAAGTTAAAATGAGAATTCATTAGTTGTTCAAGGCATTCAGTCACTAATACTAGAGTGGGAGCTTGGGATTGAAAAATTGGGTTGAATATTAGAGATATTGACAAACATTTATTTATTTCTTAACACATCCATTAAGTCAATAACTATTTAATACACACCTACTCTATACTAAGGTATTGTACTAAGAGTTAAGAAATACGAAATTAATATGTCTGGGACAAAGCTGCTCAAAAAGTTTACATTGCACCAGCAATGAGAGGTATAGAGACAACAAAGAACATTAATGCACTATAGATATTGTGAGATAAAGAACAGCCCTTTCTATTCAAATTCTCATTTTTCTGTAACAAATGAACACAGATACAGTGACTTCACACAACACAGATTTATTCTCTTCTAGCTTTGAAGATGTTAAATGCCAAAATCAAGATGTTGAAGGGCTAGATTCTTTTTAGAGGTCTAATAGAAGCTCTGTTTCCTAGTCTTTTAGCTTCTGGAAGTTGCATTCCTTGGCTCTGAGCCTCACTTTCCATCTTCAAAGTTGGCACTGTTGCATCTCTTCTCTCTCTCTCTCTCTCTCTCTCTCTCTCTCTCTCTCTCCACCTCTTTGCACCCTCCCTCTCTGCTTCCATTATTATGTTGCCTTTTCTGACTCTGCTACTTCTGCCTTCCTAATAAGAGGGCTCTTGTAAGAATATCAGAAATGCATGGATAATGAAGGTTCATCTTCCTATGTGAAGATCCTTAAATGACATCTTCCCTTTTACAATGTGAAGTAACCTGTTCACAGTTTATGCTAATTTAGATATAAACATTTTTTTTGGGGGGGGTATTATTCAGTCTACCACAGTATGGCAGAGACCAGTGGAAGGAATGTTTTTGTTCCAAATGAAGTAGAGTCAGGACATAAAAAGAGGCTTTGCTGTGGTAGTAGTGCTTGAAATCACGAATTAGTCATTAAGTATTCACCACAGGAACAGCAACCTATTCCAGAGACAGGCAGGGTGAAACATTTTCACAGTGGAAGGCAAAGATAGACATGTTCAGAAAACTATGAGTAGTTAGGTTTGCCCAAAAGATAATTTTGAGGGAATATTCCTGAATGGATTAAGCTGGATTAGATTATTGGACCAAATCATACAGAGTTCACTTACCAAACTAAGTGGTTTAGACTAGTACTAGTACCTTCCTTGGGAACTGCCACCCTCTTGACTCCCTGGCCTCCAGCTATGTTTTCTAATTCAGAGGGGGCACTGGGCTCTATCCTTGTTCCTTTCCTAATGCTGCATCCTGGAAACATTTCCCAGGAAGTAAGCTGCTGCAATTAGAGGGACCGCTTCATTTGTTCTCCATCTCTCAGGAGTCACGGTCCCTCATTGCTTGATGTCTAATATGTTGACTTTGTTGTTTGATAAAACTGAAAAAATAAATTTTATATATGTCATAATGACTGTTGTAGCTGAAATTTGACCTCATTTCCTAATAATAATAATAATAATAATAATAATAATAAGAAGAAGAAGAAGAAGAAGAAGAAGAAGAAGGCTGGAGATATGGTTCAGTTCATCTTTGTGGGCAAACTTTATTTTTAGGGAAAAAATCTTATTAAATCTTTTCAGTATGCATATTGAAGCAAAGAAATTGGCAATTTCAAGAAGATGAAGTTGTATAAAGGTGTTTGAATTGCCTCTCTAAATAATGTAATTTTAGAAAACAAGTATATTTCCTCTGTGAGGGCCTCAGAGTGGTTGAGAGTCTAGATGCTGGGATGGGAGGCACATTGAGTCATTGTCCCAGGTTTGGACATAAGTAAACTTTGGAAGCTGTCTACCTAGGGGTTTGAAATAGGACATTTGGGAGACATCATGGCTTGTAGATTCTGCTTATATCTTATTTCTAATTAAACAGTTCTTCTTTTTGAAAGTTTTACTCTTCTCTTAGCTTGAAGCATTAGGAGAGTTTAAACATTACAGTCTGGTCGTGTTTGGACTGGTTAAAATTTAGGCAGAGACCTGTGACTAAATTTGGGTAAAGAAGTGCAGAGGGAATAGTTGGTAGTCCATGAGGGCTGATGTGTGGTCAAGAGAGAGAAACTATGAATAGAAATCTGCAGTGAGACAATAGGCTGAACAGATAAAGAAAAGCCCACTTACATTTATAGAATCAGTAATTTCTGTGAGAACTCCCAGAAATATGTGGAGAGGAAAATCCAAGGATGTTCCATTCCTTATGATCCAGTTTGATAGGGGTTAAATCAGTTTCACTTAGATATGAAAGTAAAGTATCTGGAAACTTAAAGGCCATGTATTTTTATTAACATGGCTGTTAAATTATGAGTAATATGGATGGATGCAGACATGAATTCCAACCTGTTGGTGAACCCACAATCATATGATACTAAAGAAAAAATTTCCCAGATATATATAGATTCCATTTTTTAGATCATCATCTGATTTTGTTTATCTTACATTACTATTCTCATTAAAGCCAGAATAATCACCTTCTTAGAAAAATTTAAATGACAGTAGAAACTTCTTAAACTTCCTGAATAAATTATTCAATGGTCAGACTTTAAGTATGGAGTCTTTGTGGACCATATATTTATGTTATGACTACTGTTGGACCTACATTTGTTACTATATATATCTGTATGGCTTGGGAATTTAAGGAAAGTCTCTCTTATCATTTTCTATAAATATTTGTTGTAGCTCAGTCAAAAAGACTATTTTTGCTCTGGTGATGAAGGGAGAAATTCTTCCAGATTTTTTTTTTAAACATATCATAGTCCTAACGTGTTCCAGGATGAATTTTATCTTCTGGTGGAAAAGAAAAGGGAATGACTAATTCCATATTACTCAGTTTCAAAAGTATTAACATATCCAATAATGCCAGTGTAATGCTTATATGTGATTTGCAATGTCTTCTAGCTAACAAAATCACTGGTTTTAACATTAGCAATGGTGATAGAAAGATGGCATCTCTAATAAGCTTTGCATAATTTTTAAATGGCATTGCTGTTTGGTGTCATTCAGAAAGGCATGCTGGCAGTGATATTTCTCTCTAGGGTGAAAATGCCAGTGACCCCTTTCCCTTCCAAGTAATGTCTTTTATAAAAGGAATTTATAATCTTTTCTACTTTGCAACCTCCCTGACACTACTTAACCTACTGCAGTTTGCTTTCTGACACTTCCATTCCATTGCAAGAACTTCCACCAATATCATCCTTAATAGACTAATTGCAAATTCTGTCACTTTACAGTCCTCATTGTATTTGTCGTCTCAGCCATATCTGCCCTGTTGTTTCTCTCTTCCCTAAGCTTCCATTGAACCATTTTTAAATTTCTTTCTTTTCTATTTCAAGTAATTTCTTCTGAAACTCTGCCCAGCTCCTACAGATTTGTATTCTGTAGACATTTTTTCTTCTTATGCTTTTTCTTTTTATTTATGCTAACAATTTCAAAACCTATGTCTCTCATTCAGACAGTATTTACTTGTATGTGGTGTGGCTTTATAATTTATGCCTTATGATACTAATGTAAAATTTATCCATCTCCCCCTTAAACTTAAATGAAAACACACCATTCACTCAATCTCCAATTTAAATTTATCTTGACCTATGGTGTTATGGATCCTGAGAAAATGACTAAAGTGATAACAATTTATTTGAGATGTGGAAGACTGGGATAGATAGGAAGAGGACAGAAGAAATGTGAAGCAAGGGAAGATGTAAGTCATGAGATATGATGCAGTATCATGTAGTTTCCTGTTCCAACTTTAGAAAAAAAAACTAAAGAGGAAATGTAAAGTCTTTCACAAGAAGTATCTTCTTGGGATGTAGAGTTTCTCTGACCATTGTGAAGTTGAAATCATGTCTTGAAATAGTCTATAGGAAAGAGAATGGAGGAAGAATTTATTTACCTGATGCCTTCCATAGATTTGGCTTTCCAATCCTCAGTATTCACACCAGGAGGAGTGTTATAGGTTTTGATATGAGGTGTCCCCCAAATGCTCATGTGTGAGACAATGCAAGATCATTCAGTGGTGAAATGATCAGATTATGAGAGTTGTAATCTAATCAGTGGATTAATCTAATCACATTTTCACATTGTTTTGCCTACCAAGTACTGTTATTTCTACTTCATGATATATTTCAATTGGTTTTCATTTTCTTATTTCATGCTTATCCAGAACCACAGAAATAATTTCTTATTCTCCCTAACTTGGCCTTGCATCCTATATCATCCTCCACCAGACTGTCAGAGAAGTTTTCCTAAAGTGCAAATCTTGCTATTTCACTCCACTACCTGAAAGCCAGTGCTCTCCATCAACTGTAGGAATTTGCATGGGACAAAATGTCCTCATAACCTAGACTCTGCTTAATGTTTTTAGCATTTTATCTCATCACTCCTGAAACAGAACCTCAAGATCGGAACAAGACCATTCCTTGTTGCCCTTTTCATTCATGTATTTTAAGAATAGTATCTACCTGCTATTCTTTATACTGGCTAGGCTCTATTTAAGTAACCAGATCAGTACAGATGAAATATCAATAAAATACTTAATCATTCATACATTTATTCACTGGAAAAATATTTATTGCATTGCTAGATAATATTCTATGATCTGAAGTTGTAGCAGTTAACAATGGGAACAAAAATATATCATCCTATAACTTATATTCCAGTAGAGAAAGCAGACAATAAATAAAATGTATAAAATGGTATCTAGTGAGAACTGACAAACAGAAAAAAAAAAAACAAAATAGGAAGATCAATAAGAATTGTTGAGGAATGATAATTTTAGATACAGTGGATTGTTAAAATCTTACTAAGGAGGTGACTTCTGAGTAAAGACCTGAAGAGGATAAGGGAATATTCCATGAGGCTATCTTAGAAAAAGCAGATCCGTCACAAAGAAAAGTAAGCACAAAGAAGAAAGTTATCTGTGGTGAAAATATACCTGGAATGCCTGAGGAATTGCAAGAAGACAAATGATACTGGAGCAATTAGTAAAAGGAAAATGGTAAGACTTACCTTATCAGATACGGATGTGAAGAATGTTAGATGTCTGTGGCTTTTTCTTTGGATGGAAGGGAAATGCAAAACAGAGGATTGTTTGGGACTGTGATATTGAGAGCAGATAGATAGTAAGATGGCAAAGTCTGAAGTTGGTAATGATGGATGTAAAAGGTAATAGTTAAATTGTGCATGTACTTTGAGGCTAAAACTGAAAATTAAAATAAGGGGTAAGAAATTTTGGCATTAGTAATTGAGATGGCAAGAGAGAGAGGCAGAGGTTTGGGAAAGAACAAGAGGAGCTCAGTTTGGAGTCTGTTAAGTTTGAGATTACTGAGAGTTATCCAGGTAGCATGGCAAGCATGCAGTTAGATAATTGAATCTGGATGCCATGGGAAAAGTCTTTTCCAAAAATATCCATTGGAGATTTCATAGAAATTGAGAATGGAATAGTCGCTACCAGGATCTGGAGAGAGTAGAAGAGAGGGAAGGTTGAAAAGAAGTTATATATACATATATATGTAACCTGATATAAACAATATATGTATACATGTACTGAAACATTACACAGTATCCATAAATACGTAAAACTTATGTTTTTATGTACCAGTTAAAATTAACTAAAGATGAATTATCATCATGGAGATAGTATTTAAATCCATGAAATTGAAGGGATTTCCAACTCAGAGTACAACAAAAATCCTACAATCACTAAAGAAGAGGATGTAAATAGAGAAGCTGTTCAAGGACAGCTTAAGTGCTTTTTGAAATTTAAGAATTGAGAACTCAAAAGAACCAGAATATTGAGAAGGAAGTTATAGTTAAGTAGAGAAAAAAAAAGATCATGGTATTCTGAGTTAAGATAATCTAGGCTTAAATAACATGTTGACATTAATATTTAATAGTTTAAATATAATATAAACATTTTTATCCTTCACATACTATTTGAATCAGATTTTTCAGGAAAGAGGGTGTCTGTTTTTCATAGACTGAATCAGGTGTTTATGTTCCCTCTAAATTGTGGCAGGTCCTGCTGTTCCCCAGGGTTTGCTATTTGCATTTGGCAGTTCAACAGGCAAAGGTAGTTGGAGAGAGTGTGGGTACTTAATGTATTTGGCCTGGAAGTGCTAAACATGTCACTTTTAATATTCTTCCATATTATATTACTCTGTTCTGTAGTCACACTTGTCTAAGTGAGGCTTAGAACTATGGTCTACCTGTGCACCTTATAAGAAAAAAAAAATTTAAATGTACCAATAGCTAGTAGTCTGCTTCACACTCAGATATTTTCCATGTTATGTCTCTCAGAATTGTCATTTTTCCCTACTTGCTTTCCTCTTTAATGGATAAATAAACAACATTTATTTCTGTATCTCTGATGGCTTGCATATTGACAAGGGTTCTTGAATATCTAGTATATATTGTTGAATAAGAATATGAAAGTATTAAAACTGTAAGATGTTTTAAAGTTTATAAAATAATCTGGTAGTTCAGATTTTATCTCTGTTCTTTGTTGGGTTACATGAGGCTCAGATTGGTAAATGTCTTACTCTAAATCATACAGCTAATAAATGATGAATTTAGCCCTTGAATCCAACTTTCCTGATTCCAAGAATATCAATAGTCTTGACCATTCTTCT
Source organism: Urocitellus parryii (assembly GCF_045843805.1). Taxonomy (NCBI): domain Eukaryota; kingdom Metazoa; phylum Chordata; class Mammalia; order Rodentia; family Sciuridae; genus Urocitellus; species Urocitellus parryii. The sequence goes on from NC_135531.1 coordinate 119,324,558, forward strand.
CCATTTAGATTCAATTGCAGGAGACCTAGAGTGAAAATGAAATATTTAAATGAGTAAACTCTGATATGTAATTTACTGAGAGGTTTTCTTTTTAATAACCTCTATTTTAGTATTGATCTTATATTAAGATTTTATACAGACAATGAGCTATTTTGGTACTCTAATGACATTATATTGGGTGGAGAATCTAGCGACGAAGACATTGACATTAAAATGTAAAATTATCCAGGCAATCTGGAAAAGAAAACAAATGAAATTCAGCAGAGCCGATTCAATTAAAGGACTACAGAGTAGAAGAAAATAAGCATAGACATAATATTAAAGCAATGTCTAAGAGATGTTCATGCAAATACTCAGAAAACTTCAGTGGAGAGAAACCAAATTTCACCTTGCTTCTGGTCAAGGATACAACATTGTGCTACTAAACGGGGCTCATATTCAAATTTTAGTCCTGGGTCTGGGGTACCTTTTGTGTGGAATACCCAGGGCACTATTTCATGGATTAAAAATACTCTGAAGATGTCCTTTCAAGTATCAGTAATGTTTTTCCAGGCTTAAAAACTTATCAGTTATGGTATTTGAATGCGTAAATGACAGACAACCCCAGGCTGTTTTTCTGGGTCTTTCCTTCAACTTTGCTCTTTGTGGATCAGCTTTGGCCTCTTTTCATCATAAGATTGAACTTGCAGTAGATTCTGAGTTTACACTGCCCCTCAGAACCCAGAGTAGAGTAGAGCAAAGGAGTTTGAGGTTTCTCTGCAAAAGGTCTGGCACTACTTTGGTTTGTGTGGTCTAGGGCACATAATGGACTGCTCTATCTCTTAGGGAAGCAATGTCTCCATAACCACATGGACACCCAAATGGTTTGAAAAGAAGAAAGAAGTATCTCAAAGTGTCCAGACCAGAAGGCAAGAGAATTTCAATCAGAGAGCAACATTTTAGAAAATGAATATTGAAAGCAAGATTAAGGGTTTTGATTTGTTAGTTATTCTATATTTTGAACTACAATAATGATTACAGATAGTGCACAAAATACTTTTCTTAAATGAATTAATGAGTGAATGAAAGCATATTTCAATTTGTCTAGTTACACAGAAAGGAAAATGTAAAAGAGGATATTGAAGGCAAGCAAGTAAAAGCAAAATTTAATAAACCAAGTAAAGTAATTCTCATTTTTAACTGTTCTTGGTGTAGTTCTGCTACTGACCACCTCTTGCCTACTGAACCAGCTGCTCTTCACTGCCCTGTTTGCTAAAGGATGAAGTTTCTCACTGCTCTGACTGTCCATCTAAGAATATGCACATTACTTTTAGCCATAGCCTAAGCCAGTAATAAATATGAGGGTACATCTTCCACAAAAATAATTGTGCATGCCTTTCCAAAGGCAAAACATGAAATGCATTTGTGTCATCTGCTCTTGGAGATTATCTGCACCACTGCTCTCCTCCATTAGTGTGGGTAATTGGGCAGAGACTGTACCCAATGCAAAATGGGGAATCACCGACCATAGGCAAATATCGTGTAAGGCACCTAGGAGTTATGGCTGAATTAGAGGTGTTTTTTTTTTTTTTAATTTAAAACAAAGAAAGAAAATCCTACTGTAGATTCTTTACCAGTAATTGTAGTGGATGAGGTTTAGACATATAATAATGAGAATGGTAGAATATAAAGTATATCCAAAAAATATGATGGTCAGAGTAGTAAATTTGACATGTTGTATGTACACTTATTCAAATAAGCTGCCTTTGTTCATACTGGGAATGTCTTTTTTAATAGGGGCTTCAATTTATGACTAAGTAAGAAGACCCATCTTTTAAAATTTTACATTTTAAAAGAATATTTTTGAAAATTATGAAATTTTTGTTAAAGAATCAGAGTTGATACTAGAAATCTTCATACTATTTCTCATCCTATATGTACTAGTCAACTACAACAAAATGTACAGCCACATGTTCCTAGAATATTCATACACTAAAGTTTTGTTTCTCTATACCCTTCTATGTAATCTTAATATAATATCTATAAAAATTGCTAATTTTTACTTCTTAATATTGGCCATATTCTTGCTGATCATTCACTTGTTAGACAGCTTTCCTTTGCATTTCTGATTAATAACGATTTTTCTCTAGGGAGAAAATTGGAAAGGATACTTTGGAGATATGTAATAGAAGAAAGACATCATCTTTCTATCTTTTTGGAGTCTTATTCAGAGAATCATTTCTGTACCAAGGTCTTAAAGTGTCATCCTTATATTTTCCTCTAGCAGAGTTTCAGAACTTATGTTTAGGTCTTTCATCTGTTTTGAGTTGATTTTTATACAGGATGAGAGATAGAACTTGTTTCGTGGCCTAATGTGTAGTATATTTCTAGAAAAGGTTTCATGTGCCAATGAAAATAATGCATATTTGCAGTTGTTGGGTAGAATGTTTTTTTTTCTTTAAGTATCTTTAAAGTCCATTAGATATAAAGTATATTTTTACTCTGAGGTTTCTGTGTTCATATTTTGTCTGGATGATCTATCCATAGGTGAATTCAAATGCTCCATTATTGTCACTATTGCTATGTTGGAGACTTTCTCTTCCTTTAGATCTACTAGTATTGGTTATATGAAAATGGGTGCTCTGATATTAGATGTATATATATTTGTAATTATCATATTTTCTTTATGAATTTCTCTCTTGATCATTATACAATGACCTTTTTTGTTCTTGTTTTTTTTTTCTTAAAGTATGTTTTTGTCAATTTAGCTATTCCTGCTCACTTCAGGATTCCATTTGCTTGAATTGCTAAATTTGATCCTTTCACTTTTAATCTCTGTGTGTCATTACTAATTAAGAGGGTTTCTTATATACAGTCTCCTATTGGGTCTTTTTTTAAATTATTTAGCTAGTCCGTATCTTTTAGTTGTAGAATTTACTCAATTCTACCTCCAAAGTCAATATTATTTGTTCTTTGTGGTTACACAGTTTATTATGTTGATAGTGTTTGGTTTTAAGAACTTTGAGATAGAATCATGTAGGACACTCAAGATATATTTTTAACTAAAATAATTTTAAAAATAATTTTTAAAAATTACTTGCTTTTTAAAAATATATTTTATTTAAGTTATAGGTGGACGCAATACCTTTATTTGCTTTTGTTTTTATGTAGTGCCAGGGATCAAACCCAGTGCCTTATGCATGCTAGGCAAGTGAGCTAGCACTGAGCCACAAACATGGCCCCTTGACTTGCTTTTCATTTCAACATCCAGAATACATATGTACCACAAGTCGTCTGGTCACAAATTAGCTACCTATACATGTAATGCCTTCCAACACTTTAATACTTCTTCTTAGTGCATATCATGTTGAAATTTACCCTTGCTGTGGTTGACCTATTCATGAACCATATCCAAGTCAGTTCATGCAAACTAGTTGATGGAAGTACTAATAAACACTCAGAACTCTTGCCCTTTTCCTTGTTCCTCCTACCTAATTCTTAAAATCAGAGCCACATTCTTCAAATTTGCTATCAGACAGATTATATTCTTCCCTTTTAAATAAAAATTTCAGACTTTCCACTCATTGGTTACCTTCCAGATTTCTTGAAAAAAATCCTGTCCTGAAGTGAACTTTCATTTTGGGGGATTTTCTTTCTACTCCTATTTTACCTTTATATATCTCACTTTTTATTTCTTTCCTCTCCACTGAGCTTGACTCAGTAGTCTATAATCTCAGTCTTATTTTGGAAAGTGACCTAAACTATCTTAACTACTTGTCTTGGAGAAAATCCCAACCACTATCAGTGTAACCATCTGCTTTATCTGATAATCCTATACTCAGAATTCAGTGTTGTTGAAATAATCCAAAAAATATAGCATACTAGAACCACCATACATTCTTAGGTATAACTGCCTCTTGACACCCAGTATTTCCCAGGTCATTATACTTTCCACAGTAATAATGTGTTTTTCTATAAATTTTATCATGCCTATTTCTTCTCACCAATAATCTCAGCAGAAGGTCTGGATTTCTCCCACCCACCCTACTACTCATACTTTGATAAGTCTACGTGATAGACTTTTTATGTAAATAATTTGATGAAAGATCACTTATGATTTCCATGTTAAATGCAATAAACACCATTAAATACTTATTTTAGTAGTGATTTCAATTGAAAAAAAAAAGTTGACCACATCTTTAAAGTGGCTGTTTCCTTTTCTGGCTTTTATACCTCTCCTCAAATTTTAGATATTAGAGCTCCTCCGGACAGATTCTTTCCTATTGTGACTCATCTCTCCTTTCTTCTGAGATTTTACCTATTCTTCAAATTTCTCATATCAATATGTTAAAGAATAATATTGTCTAAATAATATAGAAATTGATTCTTAATGATGCTGAATCAGAAGGGGATTGGAAATAGTAACAAAAACCAATTAATCATGGTTAGGAATAAATCAATTTTTTTCTATATGTTAGCAATGTAATTCATTAAACAATGGCTCATTCTTTCTTGAGACTCAGTCACACTCCTAATAAAATTTAATTAATTAATTTAATTAATTAATTTAATTAATATTAAATTAATTAGGAGTATTATGGTTACTTTCTATATTCTTTAGTGAGCATTACATATAAAGTTTAGCATTTCTCTAAATTAGTTCATCTGAACACAATAAGGCAAAAATACAGCTTTAATGACTTATTTATTGGACTAGCATTCTTTCCTTTTAGGAATAATTTTTTACCCTTTTAATGTGTACAGTATGGGCTAGCAATCATTATATTTTCCCAAATACTAGTAGGGATTGATTTATGATTCTCTTGACTATTCAGCTCACAAGTGCAGCCTATATTCTAAGGGCTTCCTGAGGCCAGGTGATTGTGTGCACTTTGGAATTAAAAAAAAAAATGGGAATTTTCTGCTCTGTGCTAAAGGTACAGTGAATAAAAGAAAGGAATTAAGAAACAGCAAGAAAATATTGCCACGTGAGAACCATAGACATGGTAAAGTCCTGGTTCTCTTCATCTCTCCCAAACATCACCTGTTTTTAATACCCTGTCACCACCCCACCATACCCAGTATATGGAGATGCAGGCTAAAAGCCATTCAATGGCTTTGACTCTCCTAAAGACTACTGAATCATTTTGCCCCTAGCAGGGGTCCAGGTAGAAGCATCAAAATGAGTCCTGGCTGAGAGGAGTGAATCACTGAGTCACAGCTGTTCTGAGCATTTTTAACATTGCTATTTGTGACTAAATGAGAACCCAGAAGCTGTGAAGTTACATGTCAAATTATAGATTTGTGTTTTGTTGGAAAGATTTCCCCAAAGGTCAAGCTTTTATTATGCTGTACTACATTAACCACTTTTATGTTTTACCTAAAATCTTATGCCAGCTTCCCTGATGGACTATATAAAATCCTGTTCTTTAAACACTGAAGCCAGCTTAATCATATTTCTTGTTCCTTCATTACATTTTTTGGACCATTTTTATTATTTCAACATATTTACTTCTAAATTTTTTTAAAGTTATATTCCAGCAGGCCTCTTTTATACTCAAAAAGATCAAGGTAAATCCGAGGATCCTTCTTGGAAGGGAGACTCTTAAGTGCCTGGTCTGACCAACACAGAGGAGGGTGAGCTCAAGGAACTGTACATGGTTCTAAAGACTTTTCCTTTTTCTAGTTTTGGTGGATAATTGTATCAAATACATGCTCGTAGAATTAAGCAAAATACAGTATCCATCTCAGCTGTTTTGTTTGGCATAAAATTATTCATTCAGCCAAATTCCATAGTTTTGGTCCTAACTGATAATTTGTGATTTGGGCTGTGAAGACTAACTTTTGTGCAAAATTGTGTTAAGTATCCTATTTATTCTTTCAATATTCAACAATAGCATCCTGAGACAGAGGCTATTACAGTTTTTAGTGATCCCTTTGATTCTTTTGTATTAATAAGTTGAGACATTTTAAAAAATAATTGTGATAAAACTGATCCAGGTATAAATAACTTAGTGGTAAAATAAGTAACAACAACAACAACAAAAGAGTGCTTGCTGACATATAGAAGGTCTTGTGTTTTATTCCTAGCACTATAAAAAAAAATTGGTAAAACTGACAGCAAAATGAACCATTTCAGTGTACATTTCCATGAGTTGTTGACAAATGCATACAATTGTAAAACAACCATTGAAATCAATATTTAGAATAGTCTCATCAAGTAAAAAGAAACTCTGTTGACATCTTGTAGACGAATTCCCTGCTCCCCCAGCTCCTGACAACTACCCATCTGTTCTCAGTCCTTATAGTTAGGGTTTTTCCAGAGTTTCCGAGAAATAAAATTTGTACAGTAGGGAGTCTTTGTTTTGACCATGGTCTGAGCATCACTAATTCATTCATTTTAATTCCTCAGTTGAGTTCATTATCTGGATAAATTGTAGTCTGTTTATTCATTCACCAGTTAAGGATATGTGCTGTTTCCTCATTATGATGGTTTTAGATAAAATTTTTAGAAAATTCAGACCCAGGTTAAGAATAAATATATTTTTTATTATTTAAATATGTTTTTAAATATGTTTACCTCAGTAAACATCTAGAGACTGATCGTTGGGTCATATAGCAGATGTATGTTTAACTTTAAAAGAAACCAGTGAAGATATTTTCCAAAGTGACTGCAATATTCAGTCTCCCCAGGGACAAACGATTAAGATGCTCCCCATCTTCCCCAGCATGAAGTATTATCGATGTTTTTCATTTTAACCATTCTAATATGTTTGTAAAGAAATCTTGTGATTTTTATAATTGCTTTTTTTTTGGAGGGGGGCAGGTAATAGGCCATTAACCACTGAGCCACATCTCCAGCCCTTTTTAATATTTTATTTAAAGGCAGGGTCTTGCTGAGTTGCTTATGTCCTCACCAAGTTGTTAAGGCTAGTTTTGTACTCAAATCCTCCTGCCTTAGCCTCTGGAGTGGTTGGGGTTACAGATGTGGGTCACTGTGCCAGGCTTAATTGCATTTTTTAATGATGATGATGATGATGATGATGATTAGTGTGTGGGGCTGGGGATTGAATCCAGGGACTTGTGCATGTGTGGCAAGCATTCTACCAACCCTTTTAATGACTAAATTATTAAACATATTTTTGTATTTATATTTGTTAGCCCTGTATCTTCTTTAGTCAAGAATTTGTTCAGATTTTTGGACTATTTATGGTTGAATGGTTTGCATATTCATTATTGAATATTCAGAGTTCTTTAGTTGGTCTGTATAAAAATCCTTTACCAGATTTGAGTATTGCGAATATTTTCTCTCAATATGTGATGCATTTTTTATTTTCTTAAGGGTACATGTTGAAGGAAGTAATCTTTTATGCTGATAAAGTCTAATTTGTCCGTTTTTTCTCATATAATTCACACTTTTTATGTCATAAGAACTTGTTGCCTAACTGGAAGTCATGATGATTTTTTTCCCCATGTTCATTTGGATTGATGTGTCAGTCTTTTCACCAGTAATATACTTTCTTGATTTGTACAATTCAAATAAGGTCTGGAAATCATGTTGTTTTGTTTCCCCCAATATTACTATTTACTTTCACACCTGTTTTGTTATTCTAGATTACTTGCTTTTCTCCAGCAAATTTTAGAATCAGTTTTTTTAATCCCTCCCCCCCAAAAATAATCCCACTAGATTTTCATTGGTTTTGCATTGAATTTATAAAAAAACATTGGAGAGAAATGAAATCTTAGTGTTGAGTATCCCAAACCATATTTATTCAGGTATTCTCTGCTTTCTTTCATTCGTGTTTTAGACATATTTTGATTTAGAGTTAATTCAAGCTTTTTGATAGTGTTTTAAAATTATACTTCAAAGAATTTTAATTTAACTATTTTAATTTTAATTTAACTATTCACTGCAAATATTTGGAAATAAAAGTCATTTTATTTTTTTTATATATAAGTTACCTCTTGTAGCCTTGCTAAACTTACTTATTACTTCTCTTGGAGTTTTGTTTTTGCTATAGTTACCCACGGGACCCTCTTATCTTTGACTTCCCCACGAGCCTCGGATAGAGCCTCTTATCAATATTTTGTCCCCTTTGGTTACTCCTGATCCTGCAAGCTTGGATCCTACTTGTCAGCCTGTTTTCCAGGGGGTGGGTTGTGTTGGCTGCTGTCCTACTTCATCCTCATTCTCAAGCAGGCTCTGTGTCCCAGGTCTTGGTAGCAGAGCTTTCCTAGTGATCATGCCCCTCCAGAAGATCTGGGCCCATGACAGACTCCTTTCTTTCCTCGGGTACAGAGGAAATGTTTTTTTGTTCCCATGTCCCAGCTGTGGTGAGTCTTCACATGTACTCTAGGAGATAATTTTACTGATCTTCCTTCAGTTCTTAAGGTGTTCATTCCTAAGGGAACAAGGTTCCAAGCCAGGCCTCATGCTTTTTCTCAGTAGAGTTTGCTCTGCTTTCCAAATCAGCACCACAAGGAAGCCTTTCTAGCGAGCACCCTTTGATGTTTGGGGAAAAGTTTCCAAGTAACTGTGAAGTCTCCTATTCTCCAGGGGATAGGGTTCTATGTTCTCCCAAGTCACTAAAATTTTGACTGAAAAAATTCTACCTTCGTAGATGGCAAACCTACTTTTTTCTTCCTGGGCTGTGCCTCTGATAATCCAGTGCTGAGTCACTCTGCCTTGAAGCAGCTTGTCTTTCCATAGATTCCAGGCGACTTAGTTTCTTGGGTTTTAAAGGGGTTGAATTCTAGATTTCATATTGTTTTATTCTTGATAGAATGGGAGTGGTACTTATGGAAAGCGGGGACTCTGTTTTAGTTCTGCCCATGCTTTTTTTTTTTTCTATTGTTCTATTGTAAATTAAGTTAACTTGATTTTTAACTTTTAGTAACAGATGCAAAATTAAAGAGAGGCCATTCTTTAGTATGGGCAATTGACATATGTGTCATCTTACATTCTGTTATGTAAGGCATATCCATGCCCACCCTACCTTTATATCTGGAATGAACAAAACTGGTAATTCTGACCATCTCCTGATTAGGCTTTATTCTGGACCTGCAATTTTCTTTTTTTCTGGACTATAGTTATATGATAGTACATCCTTTATATTGTGGGAGATGATTCTTATTGTTTCTATTTGAAAATTATTCCTCCAATCTGTTGGTTAAAAAAGCATCCTTTACGTTTTCTTGTATGATCCAGGTGTACCACTCTTTGGTATCTATTCAAAAGAATGCAACACATACATATTCATGTTGATAAGTCACAATACACAAATTATGGAGCCAGACTAGGTGTCTGTTAACATATAAAGAGATGAAGAACATATGGTGTGTATACTCAATGGTGTTGTATTTATCCATAAAGAAGGAGGAAATTATGTAATTTGTGGAAAAATGGATGGACCCGAAAACCTTATGTTAAGCCAATTAAGACAGACTCAGAAAGATAAGTGCAGTATGTTCTTTCATATGTGGAAGGTAGAGAGAAGAAAGGAGGAAAAAGAAAAAAAGATTTTCATGAAAATAGAAGGGAGATCATTAGGGTGGAGGAGGAGGATGTGGGAGACAGTAAAAGAAGGACAAGGGAAATACTAGGGAATTAAATTATATTATATTCAAGCCAAAAAGTATCACAGTGAGTCCCTATTCTGAAAAAAATAATATGCACCAATAAATATTTTTTTAAAAGATCTTTCTTAATATGTCTGTTGGGTACTTATCATTTTCTAAAAGTTATTATTTCTCTTGATTCAAAACTTCATTTTGAAAGTTTCCTACATATATTCTAGAGTACTTTTTTCAATGCTTAGAAAAATTGTGATTCCTATCTTTTATGAGCAGTTCGATTTCCTCCTGGGTGGAAGACACTGGCATCTATTTCAAGTTGTTTTTCTGTATCTTCCCCTTTTATTTGAAGTTTTAAGTATTTAGTGATATTATCACTGTGTGCCTGTCAAGTCGGACTTTATCTCCACTTCAGTCAATCCTGAGTTCTCAGGTATTATAAATCTTTTTTTTCAAAATGTTATTTTTCTGTGTAATTAAGAACTTGCTAATCTGATTTGCTTTTACAAGCTTGTACACCCTTCCAGCCTTATATTTCCACTCATGATGTGGTAGAAAGAACTCTGACCTATGAAGTGGGAGTCTGAATTTTATTCTAAATGTTTCCAGCAATTTTTAAATTACAGATTTACATTTTATTTTTGCTCTCTTCTAGTCAAGAAGGTGCTATATTATGAATTAAAATACATTTTAAATTTTCTTCTGAACTTGATTACTATATGCTGTTTGGATATGTTCACTTTAGAAAATTTTCCTTGATTACTAAAATTTAACTAATTTTTAGAGAAGATAAAAATAATCAGCATGTTTATTTTTAACTGTAAATAAATAAACATTTTAAAGCTTCAGCAATTCTGGTTATTGCTAGCTTTTTCACTCTAATGCTGACAGTATGCTAAAATATTACCTCAGATTTTTATCTGCCAGCAGAGAAATGATGAAACTTAATTGGCTTTCCCAGGGTTGTTAAAACAAACAGTCACATTACTTATATATTATAGCACCTTTCATGAAGAAACTTGGATTCTGGGGGGGAAAAGGTATTTTAGAGGCATTTTTATACATTTTTAAATTATTCTTTGTATTTCCCTTCTGCTCACCACTTATTTGTCACTATCCAGTTCCTTCATTTACAACAAAAAGAATTATATAATAGACTTTATATTTTAGAACAGAGAATATCATGCTCAGTGAAGTAAGTGAATCCCCAAAAACTAAAGCCGGAATGTTCTCTCTGATAAGTGGAGGCTGATAACTGGGAATAGGGAGGCATGGGGAAAATGGAGGAACTTTGACTGGGCAAAGGGGAGGGAGGGTAAGGAGGGTGCATTGGGGCAGGAAAGATGGTTGAATAAGATGAACATTATTACCCTAGATACATGTATGACTGCACATATAGTGTGACACTACATCATGCACAACCATAGAAATGTAAAGTTGTGCTGCAATCGTGTACAATGAATCAAAATTCATTCTGCTGTCATATATACCTAATTAAAATAAATAAATTAATTTTTTAAAAGAATTACAATTTAAATCTGGATTATCCTCCCAAAGTTCATGTGGTGAAAGATTAGTCCCCAGGTATAGAGCTATTGGGAGATGGTAGATACTTAGCAGGTGGGGTCCAGTTTTAGAAAGTAGCCCACTGGGAGAATTTCTTTGAGGGTATATCTTGTCCCCAGCTCCTTCTTCTCTTCCTGACTGCCATAATTTAAGCAGTTTTCCTCTGTCATAGCCTCTCTGCCATGATGTTCTGCCCCACCACAGATCCAGAAACAACGCAGCCAGTCACTTTGGACTGAGACCTCTGAAATCGTGAGTCAAAATAAATCTTTCCTCCCTTAAGTTGATTTTCTCAGGTATTTTGTTACAGCAACAGAAAGCTGACTAACACATAAAACTGGTACTAATAAGTTGATTCATTGATGTGACCATAACTGAGAATGTCATTTAGAAAAATTTGGAATTGGTTTGTGGGAGAAACTTGGAAAGGTTTGGAGATGCAGGTTAGAGAATCCTTAAATTGTTATAAGCAGAGCTTAATGAATGATGTTGGTGTAAAATCAGAAGATCAGAATGCTGCTGGGAATGCAGGCAGAAGAGGTTGTTCTGATGACATTTCAGGTAAAAATAAGGACTCTACTGAGAACTAGACTAGAAGCTAATATTCTGACAAAGAATTTGTATACATTTTGCCCATTCACTGTGCCTTTGTAGAAGGTTGAATCTAAAGGTGACAGGCAAATTAATCTGATGGAGGACATTTCAAGGCCATACAACATTCAGGCTGTACATGGCCAATGCTGGCTGCTTTTGGCCAGATTTTTTGCAATGAAAAATTGGAACAGAAACAGAATGTTAAGATTTTAAAAACTTGCATGCAGTTTGACTAGTAGAGTATTTGAAGTTCTGGCCAAGGTGTGTGTGGCTGTTAATAGAGATTAGTGCTATTAAAAAGAAGCCCTCTACTTTTGACAATAGGAAAGATGCTTTGAAGACATGTCAGGAATTGGCCAGACTCCACCCATCCCAGGCTCAGGAGTATAGTATAAACTCATTTTAAAGACTTTTTGAGGAGATACCTTCTGGGTACACAGCTCACATAGGGTTACCTGGGAAGTTGTCTCTCAGGATTCTTTTCACTACACTCAGCCATTCAGGCCTTCAGAGGCTGATGCAGCTGTGGCCCAGTTGGGCCTGACAACTGCTTGAGCTAGTAGCAGGTAGCAGACCATGATGTTGTTCCTATGATGCTGGTTTTGCAGACATGAAGAGTGCAAGAGTTGAGGGGTTAAGAGGTTTCCACCAAGATTTCAAAAGAAAGCCTAGGCAGGCAGGCAATGTATAATAGGATCCGAGTCCTTTCACACAGTCCTGAGAGGGAAATGTATGAAGCTGTGACAGTGAAGCTGATGCTGTATGGGCAACCCCAGAAAGTTAGAAATGCAAAGATTGTGGAATAACTAGTAAGGAAAGCCACAGACGGTGAGCAGAACCAGTCCAAGGGAGTAGCCACGTGAAATGCATTTGGCAAGAGAATAGGTATGGGCTACCCAAACCTTTTGGAGGTCACATTACATCAATGTGTGCTCTGGAGGCCAGACATGGAGCTACAAGATGTAATGCTGTAATGCTTACCTGCTGGGTTTCAGTCCTACTTCAGTTCCATCCTTCTTCTATTTCACCTTCCTTCCATTTTGGAACTGGAATGTTAACTGTTTATCATCTCTATATCATTGTATATTGGGAATATTTGTCTTGCTTTTTTAAATTTTTATTGGGGCAAATAGCTAAGACTTTACCTTGTGTCTCAGATATTTTAGAGCTGGATTTTTTAGCAATGCAGGAACTGTTAGTATTATGGGGACTCTTGGAAATGGAATAAATGCATTTTTAATTGTGAGATGGGCATGAGCCTTTGGGGGCTAGAGGCAGAATGTAATAATTTGAATCTGGAATGTCCCTAAAGGCTCATATGTCAAAGTTTTGGTCTTCAGCTGGTGGTGCTATGGAGAGATGGTGGAAACTTTAGGATGTGTGACCTAGGTGGAAGAAGTAGGTTACTCTGGGCATGTCATGAAGATTATAGCTTATCCTTGGACTCTTATTCTTTCTCTCCCTCTGCTCTCTAGCTGCCATAAAGAAAGTAGCTTTGCTTCATCATTCCCTCTCCACCTGGATGCTCTCTCTCGCTAAAAACCCAGAATCATAAAATAAAATGATCATGGACTAAAACCACTGAAAAACTGAGTAAAAATAAACCTTTTCTTCTTTCAGTTTATAAAAAAAAATGATTAGAAAGTGAAGAGAGCTCCATAGACTCTTTTATACTATCCCTTTCTTTCCCCTTAAATAAACATCTTGCTTTAGTGTTATATGTTTATTATAATTGAAGACCCTACATTGACATTTTTTATAATGAAAATCTATAGTTAATATTAGGATTCACCTTTATGTTATACATTCTGAGTTTTGACAAATGTATCATTGCATGCTTCTACCATTACAATAGCATATGGAATGATTCTTATCACTGCCCTAAAAACCTCCTATGCTCTCTTGATTCATTCTTTAATTCATTCTGTGAACTTCTGGCCATCCTTGATGTTGTTAAGGTCTTCATATTTTTGCATTTTACAGAGTGCCATATAGTTTGAATCATATGATATTTGATTTTTTTCAGATTGGCTTCTTTCCATTTATCAATATTTCTTTAAGAATCTCTTATGAGATTTTATGAATTCATGTGGAATACGTAATATCTTCAGAATTTATTTCTGGTTACCACTAAATAATATTCCATTATATAGATGTACCACATATGCTTATCCATTCATCTATTGAATGATGTCTTGGTTGGTTCTTAGTCTTAGCCATTATGAATGAAGCTACTATAATGATCCCCTTCTTCCTCTTTGTAAGTGACATATTATTATTCATAGCTCCCTTCAGAGTGGCCTCTTACCATTAACTAAAATCTAAACTCCACTAGGGAGTTGACTGTATCAGTGAGAGAAAATGACCCAAGGTAGCCTTTTATTGTATTTTCTACTGGATTTCCCAGTGACTCCTACTATAGCTTGATGTTAAAGGCCTATATAATAGTCACAGCCCATATATATATATATATATATATACATATATATATATATGTATATATATATATATATATATATTGTCAAAATGAATCAAAACCTCTCCTTTTAAGAAGTCTTCATTTTATAGATGTACAAAAACAATTTGGTAATTTACTGCCAAAGATTACAACTTAACTCTGCCACTAATTAAATATGCTGCTTCTTCAGGAGAAATAAATAACCACAGGGAAGTAGAATAATTACACTACAATACACTTCTGCCACAGGTAAACAGCAGCAGATTCAAATCTTTTGTGGGTTTGCCCAAAATTAAGACTATAGTGACAAGAGCTTCACTGAAAACAAAATTGAAGGATCATAGATAGAAACTCTTGCATCTACTACGTTCTTGGTAACACTGTTTGAAATTTCTCCTTCAATTCCTGTACACATTCATCTGGAATTCCATTCTCTTTTCTTGTTATTTCAACAATTTGTCCTGTGGAGTACTTACGGAAAAACTGTTGATGCCAATATTTCATTAAGATTGTTAAGCAAATGTGAGTGATAAAGAGGGAAGGAGAGAGTGAAAAATAAAGTTATTTTTGCAAAGGATATGCTTTTCCATTATAATCTGGCATAGTTCTTATAAAATATATCTTAATTTTCCCAGTTAATTATATGGAAGATATTTTAATATTTTTTTCCATGTATGTTGTTTCCGATTTTTTCACTTCCTCTCTTCCCCTTCTAAGATATAATTGTTGCAAATAGTTTAGTGGCAGGTAAATATAAGTCTACATAAAAGTATTTGTGTACTGGTAGTACTATTTTCAGGAACAATATAAAATATTATGGATAGAGAAGGAATAAGGAGGGTTGCTGCTGCTGCTGATGTTCATGGGGATGATGATGAATGCTAGAATTTCATCACCCCTTACTCTGGTCCTGGCACTGGAATTAGGGGTTTACATTAAGTTTTAAATTTGGTCTTCATGATAGATGTTTGTGGGCCTGAGGCAAAGAAGGATTGAGAAGTAGTGATCAGACCATGAGTTGTGTTTGGAATTAAACCAAGTTGACTGTGATTCCATACTAAGGTGGCAACCAGGAGGAGATTCAGGGATAATAAAGGGGAAGGTGCAGAAGAGAAGGGCAAAGAATGGATACACAATGTGGCAGATATGGCATTGTGGGTGTCCCCAGGAATGGGAACAGTGATGCCTCAATTAAACCTTGCTTGTTTTTAAGAGAGTCTTGAAAGCTGCTTCTTGTTCACCATTTTTATGATTACAAAGTATATTTTTTCATTCTGCCCATCCCTGATCTATTTCTCTACTGATTTTCATAAATGTCAAAATCTAGGTTAAAAGAACTCAAGGGCAGCACGTTTAATTTCTTTCCTCTCACATATTCCAGATTTCTCAATTATTTCCATTTATAAAGTTTCTTTGACCCTAGGGCTAGCATTTAACCTTCAATTATATTAACTTGACATAATGTAGGCTCTCTTAATTCTCCTAGACTCCTGCCTTAATCCCCACTTTGCAATTTCAACTTCAAGCACAGAGTTAAAGTAGGTATACATGGCAAAGAACTAGGCAGTTGCAGGTGCTCTTTTGAACAGCCTGGGGGAAGTTCATGAAATACCCAATAACAAAAAGAGATGATAGACATCTTTCAGAGAAGACTGGGATAGGGGAATAAGTAACAGTGTGCAGAAGATGCTGGGAGGAAAGAGCACTGTTCTGTAATTTGCTTGGGAGAAAAACAGTTTACAAGTTTTATTTTTATCAATAAATTTTATCAATTTATTTTATCAATTCTGACACATTATGAGTATGTATGCTCATGTTTACATGTGTGCGATTCTGTCATTCATGTTTCTTAATTTCTTTAAGATGACTTGTTTCCTTAGGTGAGCAGGGCAACGGAACTTTATTTTGTGGGAAATCTTTGGAACTAATCACATCCTAGTGTAGGTTCAAGTGATAATGTTAAATGAGGTAAAAATTACAGGAAATTGCAGTTAGAAAATGTTGCCTAATGAATAGGGAAAAAAATTAAAGCATCAGTTAGAAATTAAAAATTAAAATTCAAAGATGAAACTTGGAAAGATTTTGAATGTTGCATTAAACATCAAAGCAAGTATGAAGCAACTCTTACTCCCAGGAAGCCCAGGGTTTTGGACCAGCAATCATCAAAGCTGTCTGGATAAGTCTTATGGAGGAATGGTGTCTTCCCTTTAGTGGTTCTCTCATTTCCTGTTACTTGTTGGGAAGGAAATGGCTGACAGGAAAGAGGGGAAGACTTTGATTCTAGCTGCCTGATATGATGAAATTTATTCTGAACCCAGGATGCTCTTTAGCCCTTCTCTCCTACTAAATCTGATGGGGAGGGTGGGAAAGAGAAAAAGCTAAAACATTTACATGTAAACAAACAAACCCAGTAGAATCAGAAAGAAATGAATTAGCAGGAATTTTATACTTAAGGGGATAATCTTCAAATAATTCAATATACTGATTCTGAGGACTTAGATGTTAAAATAGATCCTATTTTCCTATTCTCAAGTCATTTTATAAAAACTTGCAGTGCTGCACTGGGCTCATTCAGTAGTGCCAGTATTTATAAAGACTATTAAGGATGTAGTGCTCCTTCAAAAATTTGCTTTAGTAAGAGAGTTAAATTTATACTGATACCTTTTAGGATTTTTGTTGTTGTTGTTGTTCAAGTTTAATAGAGGAGATATAAAGAAAGCCTCTCAATAGTTATATTAGGAAGATTGCCAAATAGACATACATAAAAGTCAGAGAGGCTGACCTGCCTGGGAGAGGTTAGCAACTCCCTGGCAAGCATTTTTGCCACCACCTGTCACTGAAGTGACAGTAACTGAAGGGTTGATTCTAAGAGTGGTTCTTCAGGCTCCTCCCCTTCATAGATGTTTGTCTTCATTATCTCTTTCATCTGGCGACTATTTGGCATAACTGCAGTTCTTTTTTCCTAACAGCTGGACTTTAGAATTACAGAGCCTTAGGGTTAGAAGGCATTTTTTCAGACCGCTGACTCCTAAGTGTCATTAATTCATTAATTGTTTCCCACTGCCATCCAGCCCCATGTTAGTCAGAAACTCAAAGCTCCATTGTTGGGAAAGGACCTTATTTTTTCAGAACTGAAATCGACATTTTAAGGGATGGCCGTAAGAATAGGTAGAGTGGCTAGGAAACCCTGCTCATCTAGCAGCTTGTTAAATTATCAGTTAGTCAACATGGAATGGGACATCAGAATTGCATAGCCTTCCTGCATAGCATCTGTGATGCAGAAATCTAGATGTAGAAGGGATCTGGATTCAGAATCTGAATCCCCGTAATTCCATCTGTCTCACCACAGGTATACACCCTAAGTTCACAAAGGAAATATACATAGACATCCATATGTAAAGATGTACACAAACACACACACACACACACACACACACACACACCACACACCACAAAAAAATTGCACACAACAGTCTTAGAAATCTTTTGCTGTTAACCCCAATGCCATTTCTTAATGAGCTGGTTGAATCCCATGAAGGATGTCTTTGTCTATGGAAGGTAGCCAGCCTTCTACTCTCATCTGTGTACATATATATTCTATGAAAAGGAAATTAAAACTATCCTTAGAAATTTGGGGGGAAAAAAGAGAAGCATTTTCTTTTTCTAAATAATTAGTCTGAATTAGCTACGTGGTTCTTAGTTTCAGAGCAAAGTATCCTTTGAGACAAAGGCAGAAACCTGAGAAAATTTCAAAATGTACCATAGCCAGAAAAAACAAGAAGTCATTTCTCTAGCCATTGACTTTTAATCCCACTGCATTTTGTGGTTATGATTCTACAAATCTATCCATGGTTAGTATCTCATTTCCTCTTTGTAACTTTCATATCAGACACTAGATATATAGTGATAAGCAAATATAATTACTTAGACACTAAAAACAATGAATCAGTTTTTGGCACAAGTCCTTTTGTTTATGCTAAAGAAATACATTTGAATTCCTTTCTTCACAGCTGAACTTTGTAAGGTAATTTTTGAATTGAGTTATCAATGAACATTATCAAGTTATAAGAATATTATTAGAATCGGTTCCATTATAATATTCAATAGGGAGTCTCATTTGGCTTTTCAGTTTGCTCTGTGTAACTAAAGTAAGATAATTTTCATGTTGTTCACTAGAACAATTCAATCTGAATGAATAATGAATGGTTATCCTTGGAAAACACAAAAAGGACACAATGTCTTTAGTATTAAGTTCAGTGAACCAATATTGGCACTTCAAATCTGGATCATCTTTAGTATTTTGATGTGTGACCTTTGTCAAGGCATATTAGCTTTAATAAAGGCATAATTATGTATGAATTTTACTAGATAATTTCATGAGCATACTAATTACCAAAATGATCTGCCTGAGACTTGGGAATATAAAAGTTGAAGAGATATAAGAAATTAACTTTGAAGTCGTAAGACCACATTCCACAAGTAGAGAACTTGGAAAGTTACATTTCATGGGCCGGATAGTGGAAATCTGTCATTTTCTTTAGCATTAAGTCTCTGAAACACTGTTCTCATTGACAGTCTCTCCAATAAGTAAGTTGTATTGGGAAGCAAAACCTACTATAGAGGCTAAAAAACACAGACCCTCAACAATTTCAATTGAATCTAGAGTTTCCTGTACACAAAGACAGAGACAAGAGAGAATTGTTTGGGGGTCTTGGAAGTAGAAAAAACTCAGCATCTGAGGGCAATGACATGTGGTGGCAGCAGCAAGAAGATCCTCTAGGAAAGATGATGGCAGTATAGGCCTGTGCCTAGGGTCCAGTGACCACAGCAAGGGGGTCCTCACCACATTGGTCCTAGTGTCTTTAGATATGATTCTAGCTGCCTAATCCACTGTTTTTGTTATCTGTTTTGTGAGTCTGGAAGTTATTCCAAAATATTTTTAACTAAAATATTTATTTTATATATTGTAAACTCTTTTTTTTTGTTTAAAGCAGTCAGATTTAGTTTCTGTTGCTTACTATCAAAATTCCTAACCAATTCAGCCCTAGAGAAACTACTGTGCATGATTGAAATAAGTACCTCTCAGGAACAGGAAACATTAAGAATTTTATCCAACCTTACTTCATTATCCTCATATTCTACATTCATTCTCCATTCTCTGTCCACACCAGTCCACCACTTCAGAAAAGAAAAAGGAAGAGTTGAATTCAGGGTGCTGAAAAATTGAAGTTTGACTATGCAAAATGGGTTGTTCTATACTTTTAACATACCAATTAAACATTCTTGAATTTTAAATGCTTAATATTTAGGATTATTAGGTTTCACACAGAGCGTTCATTTAGTGTATCTTTCTACATAACACAAGATGGTAAGGGAAGCTTTAGAACTGTTCTCCAGGGAGATAAACATCTCCATTTTGAAGGCTTGGAACAAAGGAAAAAGCACTGTTAGGATCTATTCACTACATTTTCAATCATTTTCACTATCTGCTTTATTAAGTATACTAATACTTAAGTGTAACATTGTTCTGGTAACAGTATCCTGTTTTCTTTTGGTTTCTCCCCCAAAGCTATGGTTTTAAGATTCTTAATAGCACTTGACAACCAGATGAATGTTATTGTCATTCATATTTTAGTTTACACCAATAAATGGCGCAGATTTTAATCCATATATATTGTATCACTAAAAAAGTATATGCTGAGGACAATGAAAACAACAACTACTAACACTGGCTAACATTGTCTGTGTACTCTGTGCCTAGCACTGTACCAGCCCCAGCACATGCCAGAGCCTGGTGACACTTTACCATCACAAGTCTGGAGAGGCATTCTCATTCCCATTTCCTAGTAATGGTCTGAAACTAGGAAGATTAAGGAATCATTGGTGTTCACAAAGTGAGTGAGAAAGCAACAAGCAATTCATATAAAATCCAATTCTGCAATTCCTGAACAAAGGCTCTTTTCCCAGAGATTCTTTTTTTTTTTTTGCAGGGTTGGGGATGGCCGTGGATTGAACTCAGTGGCACTCCACCACTGAGCCAATACCTAGCCCCCCATTTTGTATTTTATCAGAGACAGGGTCTCACTGAGTTGCTTAGTGCCTCACTATATTGCTGAGGCTGGCTCTGAACTTGGAATTCTCCTGCCTCAGCCTCCTGAGCCACTGGGATTACAGAGGAGCACCACCATGCCCGACCTCCCAGAGATTCTTTAGCAGTGTCTTTACTAAGGTGGAAGATTTAGTCAAGGGAACATGATATTATCTTTGTGACTCTTGATCCTAAATTTTTTTTTTTTTTTGCATCACAGATGATTCTTAAAACTTAATGCGATTAACAATTTAACAAAATTTATAGATAGACAATAGATATATCCATGTATATGTACATCTATATCCATCAAGATCATATATTGTCAAAAAATAATATATTAATATATATAGATTCACTAGTTCAACATTGAGTATATATGTTCAATGATAAATATATTTATTCATCAATGTTGAATAGACATATACATCAATTTTGAGCTCACTGATTATCTCTAGGTAAAGACATCTGCTTTGATACCTGCATAATGCCTGATTCATTTCAGGAGCTCAATAAGTGAATATCTGAATGTCATTACTCTTGTAGTATTCTAAAGACTACTATTGATATTTCCAGAAGGGATCTTTTGTGACACAAAGTCACACACAGGTGTGGTGTGAGCTCCCATGTGTATACACGTATACAGAAGCTTTCCCCCAGTTACCTACTATAGGAGTTTGGACACCTTGCATTCAGAACTCAGGAAAGAGGACTCTGAAGATCCCTTTTTTCTTGTGAGACTTCTTAGAATTAATTCACTAGAGCTTAGAGTAAGAAGCTGCCTTCAGCACAGGTGAGTTCATTGAGGAGTTTCTCTCATTCTGTTTGTTTTCACAGTATGTGACTCCAGCCATGAGGAACAAAGCTGTTGCCTGCAGATAAAATGCCACATAAACAAGTTGACAAGGGTAGAAAACATATGGCGAAGTTGGTGCGTGTTGCTAAATGTAAATACCATTTGAAATCATCTTTTTAATTACTTCACACTTGGCTTTGATAATGTGAAGCCAAAATATTCAATTATTCCATTAAAAAGTCAGCCAAAGAAAAAGAAAGGAAATAGGCAACTGATTACTCTGTGTGTATACATGAAGGAGAGAGGTAGAGAGAGGGAGGGAAAGGGAGACTAAAACTTCTTTGATGATTCAAACAAAATGTATGGTTGACTAAAATTCACAACTTCTAAGAAATCATTTTATTTTAACAATATAAGCACTGAGGACCAATAAAAAAGAAAATGCCCAAGGTCAAGGTGTAGTTTCTTTATTGTTGGTATGGAATTCCTTACATTCTTCTTTAATGGTCATGTATTCATTTATGTATTCAAATATTAACTGAAAGCCAACTTTTTGCTGGGCTAGATTTCAGATCCTAGAGATACAGGGGGAGAAGAGGGCATACAAGTTTCTTGCCCTTTACAGAGAACATTGGGTGAAGCGTGAAGACTCATTAACTAAACATGCATCTTCACCTTGCTTGTTGGATGTTCTAACACCATGTACTTTATCTTTATCAAGCTAGTGATGATTAAGATGCTTGATAAAGGGGGGGTACTTTGTTCTTTCACTCTGTTTTAAACCTTTTTCATATACCTGCTTGGGTACTACTTCAAAGACTGGATTAGTGGCATGAGAATTAAAACTCCAGTCAAAACTCTCACTTCCCTAGGTGAGAAGCAGAGTATGTGCCCTCACATCCGGCTCTTGAATCTTGGACACAAGTCATGTTTTCCTAAGAACTCTCTCCCTGTACATCAATTCTGAGATCATCAGGAGTTCTTCAGTTTTGTGAGCATCCTGCCTGGAAAGAAAAGTCGAATCACTCATTTTGTAGCCCATTCCAATGAGAGCTTCTCTTGGTGTGGCACAAACTTCCTCTGTCTTATTTGATGAAAATGGAGGATACAAGATAATCACTGTCTGTGTTTATCTTTTCTTTCTTTCTTTCTTTTCTTTCTTTATTTTTTCAAAGAATTCCATCTCAAACTTCTAGTCTTGTCTCAGGTAGCTTTAGGATAGGGTAGTGGTCACTGAAGTTGTTTTTCTGTCTTTTAATCTGTCCTGCAAGGACATCTTTAGAGCCTCACTTTAGGGTGTCCGGCTGCCTTGTCCTCATCTCTGATGGTTTGGTGACAATTCCCAGACAATAGAAAAAAAAATACATACACACACACACACACACACACACACACACACACACACCTTATACCTATAATCAGTAATAATTAAATACTACTCAAATATTAATATAATTAGTCCTAAGTGCTATGTGAAAAATGAAACTAGATAAGGGAGAGAGTATTTTTCCCAGGCCTAAAAGAGAGGAAGAGAAAGGAATTCCCCCCCGCCTGACACACAATCTTCCTCCAGTTCCTGCCTTAGGGGTTGACCTAGAACAAATCCAGTGGGGGATCCCTGACTGGGAAGCCTGAGAAATGCCACTGGAGGGATCAGTGCTCTGAGGAATCAAGCAGGACCAGAAGAAATGGTGTGGTTTGAGGCCCTGGGGAGTTTGTCAACCTTCTTCTCTGCTTTCCTGCTCTCTGAATTTAGATGGGGGTCCCTCAAAAATGATTGGGTTTTTAATTGTTTAATTGCTTGACGTTTCTTTTTAGAGTCAGAAGAAAATCTAGATTCCAAAGGGATGAAATTTCATCTCCCAGCTTCACAGGTACTAGGATAATAGTTTTCCCCAGGGAGATCTCCATAAGCTCTCCGTAGAAGGCCTGTGAGTTGGGACACAGAGCACACAGCAAACTCTGGTCATTCCTGTGTGTCTGTAAGACTCTGTGTGTTTCAAGTTTCACTGAATTTATTTAACCTATTAGAAAAAGTTTTTAAAATATGCAAACAGATTTGGTTCCTTTTTTTACTTTGATACCCTCTTAGTTATAAAGATAGGATAAATGTCTATACACTATGTTTCAGCCAACTTTTTTTTCTCTGCTGAGACCAAAGGAACTGACAAGAACAAATAAAGGAGGAAAAATTATTTTTGGCTCACAGTTTCAGAGGTCTCAGTCCATGGATGGCTGACTTTGCTTCTCAGGGACTGAGGTGAGGCAGAACACCATGGCAGAAATATGTGTCACAGGAAAGTAGCTGGGGACAAGGCACCAGGAAGCAGAGAGAGAGAGACAGCTTAGTTCAACAAGGACAAAAATATAAACCCTAAAGACACACCTCCAGGCACACTCTACCTGCTTACCACCTAGTTAATCCCTATGAATGGATTAACAAACAATTAGGTTAAGGCTCTCACAACCCAATCATTTCACCTGTAAATCCTCTTGCATTATCTCACACTTGGAACTTTTAAGGGATACCTTGTAAATAAACCATAACACACAAGAGTCTTCAATAATACTATCAAGCAGAAAAAGAAAACAGTGACTTTTATGTTTCTAATGAGTATTATGGCTTTATTGTAATTCAATACTTTTGAATTAAAATATAGATCTAATTATGCATAATTCAAATTATTAAAAAAAATTTAGAATTTAATATTAATATAGACAGGTTTGTATCTTAATGTCTTTCTATTCCATATAGCACTCTCACATTAATGATACTTTTATAGTTTAGATTGATCCTTTTTAGGCTAAAAATATCTTATAGAAGTTCATGGTCTTCAGGATAGTCACTTTATGAAGGCTTTGAAGTGTGAATTTTATGCACAACCATTTCTGTCATACTACTCAGATTAAAGTGGATTACTTAAGCCATAAGAGGAGTAGATGTCAAAATTGTCATCAATTTTTCCATTGTTATTTAAAAATATCCACACACATATATAACTATCTTATACTTCTTCATTCCTAGATCCCTTTTATTTTGGTCTTCTTTCTAGGAAGAACAACTATTTTTTTCTGTGTAGAGATTCCTTATATATATATGAGTTTTTTTCTGCATTTGGCCCAACAATTTTAGTTTCTTTAATTAGCTTTTTATTAAAATAAGTGTTCAAATTCAAGTTATGTCACTCATATAACTCAAACCCCACTTATCCTCCTTCCTAAGGGAAAAGAAAAACAAAACAAAATAAAACAACTCCACTCACCCTTCTACTTAAGGGGGAAAAAATACAACTTTCATAGAGACAGCTCATTTTGTAGCTTAAGCAAGTGAACTTTGGGGCCTGTTTTAGCAGCTGGGGAGAGTAAAAGGCAACACACAGTTCCTATGTTTAAAGAGATCACAGCAACTAAAAAATGTAGGGCAACTTGTTTAAAATATTAACTTAAGACCGCCAAATTATAATTATTGCTATTAATCATAGGTCATTCATATTATGTGCTCCAAGACTACTATCTATCAAAACTCTTTTCATTTTGGAAAACTGAGACTTCATTTCCTAAAACAATACTTCACCATTCCCTCTTACCCTGATCCCCTGTCAATCATTATTCTTTCCTTTGTCGTTATTAATTTACTCTATGTACCTCACATGAGTGGAATCATGTAGAACCTGTTATTTGTGACTGGTTTAATTCATTTACTATGATGTCGTCAGAGTTCATTCATGTTATGACCTGTTTCAGAATATCATTCAACTTTGTTATTTATTTATTTATTTTTAATTTTTGTATTAATTAGTTATACATGAGTAGAATGCATTTATGCACTTTGATATATCATTCATAGATGGGATATAATTTCTCATTTTTTCAGAGTGTATATGTTGCAGAATCATATTGGTCATGTATGTAGTCACTTATATATATACAATAATAATGTCTGTTTCATACTACTCATTTTCCTATTCCTACTCTTCCCCATCCCCTCCTGTCACTTCCCTCTACCTAATCTAAGGTAATGCTATTCTTCCCTAGTGTCTTATTGTGAATTATCATCCACATATTAGACAAAACATTTGGCCTTTGCTTTTGTGGGATTAGCTTATTTTGCTTAGTATTATATTCTTCAACTCCAACCATTTACTGGCATATGCCATAATTTTATTCTTCTTTAAGGCTGATTAATATTCCATTGAGTATGTGTACCACATTTTCTTTATCCATTCATGGTGTCTCACTCTGTTGCCTAGGTTGGTCTTGATCCCTATTTGTATATTGAGTGTTAATTATATAGAGGTACTTCAGGAATTTTATTTCTGTCTGATATACAGAAACTCTCTTTATTCTAATTCATCTCCAGATAGTATAACTTGTGCAGTCATATTAGAGTTAAAAATAGTGAAGGAATTACTTTTATGAAACAAAAAAGGATCTTAAAAAATTTTCCTTGTAATTGATTAGGATACCACCTGGAAACATTATGGTGCTCTAGTGTTTCAAGTTCACTGTTTAATTAAAGTGCATGAATTATAGGTAAGAATAAATTACTCTTTTACACACAGCAATTTTACAGCAATATTCTCTTAAGATTATAATAGTAGAATTTACTATTTGTATGGGACTGTAAATATATGGGGCTTTGCTGATGATCCTCTATTACATTTTTGCAGAAAGAGTCTGATGGAAAGGAATCCTGCTCCAAATGCAGAAATTACTGATGAAGCTGCTCTTAATGAAAGGTAAATAGCTAACAGCCTCCAAGCCTTTTCTTGCTTTATGATTTTTCAATAATATGTAGGGTTATGATTATAAATCATCGTCCATTACATTTTGATAGAATCAGATCATTATCTCTTTCTTTTCTTAAAATGGAGGAAAAAAAACTGTAATTTGTCTTGATTACCTGAGAATTGTGTCTTAGAAATATAGTTTTCTATTCCAATACTTCTCAAAGTTCAGTGTTCACAAGTTCATCTGGGGGACCTATTTAAAATGCTGACCCCTACCATCAGATTTTAATACTGCATTTTTGACTCAGCCCTAAAAATCTGTAGTTTAACAAGCACCACACAGAATTCTGAGATAACCTGAGCACAAAGAGCATTTTAGGTAACAATTCATCACCTCCTTCACATATAGGATTAGAATAATGAGTCCTAGCCTAATGAACTGACATGACCAAGATCTAATCGATACTTGGTGACTAAGCTTGGATTTGAAGGATTTGAAGCTAATCTGTTCTTCCAAAACCATATAAAAGTTGTCAATTTTCAAATAATTAAAGTACATGTCAATTAGGATATGCTAAAATCACTTCAATATTTATTTCTTTCAGGAAACTTTAGAATCTTTAAAGAGATTTTGCTTTGTAAGTAAAAACTTGGATTCTCATTGTGAAAGTCATAGAATCTAAACTTTGAGTTAGCTAGAATCAAGATGAAATCCATATTCTATGGTGGAAGTTTCTTTATTGAAAACATTGGCTACATGCATTTTTTGGTTTATTTTCTTAGAGACATTAAGTGCCCCCTGTTGGAGATATTTATGTTGATTTGGATACCAGATACATGACATTTGGGCTTACATATTTGGGCCCAGAGCAATTTCCTGGCATTGAATAGTGGCTCTAGTACTTATATACACTATAACTTGGGGAAGTTCATTATCTTTTCTGGGCCTTGGTCTTATTTGTAAAATGAGTATATTGATAAAACTTATATCTCATAGACTGTGATGAGAATTAGATGACTCATATAAATAATTTGAATAGTGCCAGAAACTTACATAAACAAAGTAAACAATTAAGTACACTCACCCAAATGACTACATAACTTATCCATGTAATTGTGGGTCACGCATCTCTTCATATATGCTATCATACCTGGAAGTTATGAGTAATACAATCTTATTCAAGGTGTGATGAAAATTATTATGCAAGTTAGTACTTGCAAAATATTGTAAAAATGTAAAAACATACAATGAAAATATTATTTTTTTCTGAAAGGAATGTGGAATGAAGGAAAAGGAAATTTGTTTTCTGAGTAACATTTCTTTTCTTCTTCACATTAGTAGATTTCATTCTAGGTACTAACAATAATTTATCTATGGAAAATCCCTTTTTCCCTCAAGAGAGAATTTTGAAGAAAAATTCCAATTGAGTCTAATATATTTTTGGCCCTTAGTCTCCTTGGCTTCACTACATGGTGTCTACCTGATTCATTTAGAGTCATTGCTAATTAAATTGAAGGTAGAACATCAATCACCTGCATCCATGTTCTAATGTTTGTGAAAACACTAGAGGAGCAGTAACTTTAGAAAATACTCTTCTAACTATTTCCATACCATCTTGCCTCTAACAACCCAAAACTTGTATATTATTGAGATAGGATAGTTTGTAATTCTGATCCTTTTAATTTGCTTTAACAAAAAGGAAACTTCTGTTATTAGTGTTCAGTAATTCTGCCATTTGTTATTTGACAATTCTTGAAACTGATTTGTAATATGTATTTGTTTTTCCCTTGATCCTACTTAATGTGTCAATAGAGGATGTAATTTAATCTATTTTTCTCATTTGATTATTATTATCAATCATATTCAGAAACTAGAAAACTGGATTGTTTTCCTATGAGTATAAATGCCAGGTTTCTCTGGATATGCTAGGTGTAAGATTATACCACTACTGTTACCTTAGAGTCTTCAAGTCACAATTTCTAAAGCATCCATGTTTAAAAGTTCTGCGCATTGTTTGTTAAAACTCGAAACCTTAGGCCCCCAACCTCACAGGATTCTGGTTTAATATATCTGGGTTGGTCCCAGATACCTGCATTTATATTAAAATCCAGGCAATGTGTAGGGATGTGGTCCTGGAAAATTACTTAGAGAAACTACAAGACTAAACTTAATCCCGTTTTAGGAAACCATTTGTCACATCTTACTCTCAAGGGTGAGTTTCAGAACTCACTTTGGAGACAGGTTCCCTTTTTATTTTAAGATAGATGGTTCTGATGTGGGTTGCTACCCTGGGCTGTAGCACGGGGTAGTTCAAAGAACATCCTCTGTGTTACTTTAACCTTGACTTTCATCAGCTGGGTAACCCTTGGGAAAGTCACTTAGGTTCTCTGAGTTTCACTTCCTTTTCTATAAATAACAGTATAAATGACTGTCAGAGGCTGTTGGGAGGATTAAGAGAAATAAGAGCTGTCTGAAAAGATGTTGCTGTAGTGCCTGGTATATCTTGAAAAATCAATATATGTTAGTTCTTTTCCCATCTATCTGCCACATTTCTGCCACTTATCTGTCTTGAGTCTCTGAGTCTTCATGACCTCTGCCTCTTCGATATTTACTTGCATTTAAGCCACTTTTATGCCTTACTCTCTTGCTCAGTGTGACCTTGGATGTTAGGTTCTGAATCTTTCATCTCTCATACCCCAGTTGTCTAAATAAACTAACAAGTTTGACATTGCTATGCTGTTTTCATTGAGTACTGAGCTCAAGACCTAATAATTTGATTCTATTCATGCGTGTCAATTACAAAATTGTAAAGTGCAATAACGGATCTAAAGAAATCAGAGAATTAAAATATTATTTGCTAAGAATCTTTCATTTATTCTCTGAACTACATTTTCTTTATCTTAAGGAGTTTTCCTGCCTAGTAGTATCTTTTTCCTTTTGGGGAATTCTGATATATATATATATATATATATATATATATATATATATATATATATATTCTTTTATTTTTTCCTTAGTGACAGTTTAACAAAGTATCCCTTGAATAAAATGTGGAGCAACTTTCATGGTTACAATTTTAAGGAGTTCCAGTTCTCTCAAAGCCCAAAATACTCTTAGTCCACAACAACTTAAAATCCTTATAACCCCTTGCTATGTATCAAGGACCTTCTGAAAAGAATTCACTTTCAGGAATACTTTGTGATCAGAGAAACTAACTCATAGCTTTAAGAGAAAGTTTACATTTCAAAATATCAAGTCGTAATAATTCTACTTTTGGTATAATTGAGAGCTCATATCAAAAATCATTATAGAGATCCTACATTTAAAAATCTCAAGATTTTAAAACACAAGTGTATACTCTAGAAAATGTCACAAAGGATTGCATGACTTCATCTCCTCTTCTCAGAAGCCACAAATTATACTTAACTAAGCAATCACAATTTATTGAAGCATGGAGAATTTCATATGTCAAATATTGTAAATAGATCTATTTGGAATGCTTGTTGAGTCTGAGGTACATAATATGCCATTTATAGAGACACGTGTACATATCCATGTGTCTTTATATATTTGATAACTGTTTAAATCAACTATTTGTTCATTTGACATTGATGCTTTACTCATTCATTCAAGCAAATACAGCCTGCTCATTATGTGCCAAGAACAGTAATAGCTTCTACAGGGAGTGCAAGGAGAAAAGAAAGAATTTCAAGACAGAAGTACTCTCGCACACTGTGGCACTGTAAATTGCTACATATTTTTTTCAGGGCAGATGGACAGAATCTATTAAAATCTGAAATGTGTGAATGCTTTGATTCTGCACTGGCACTTCTGGGAGATTTTCCTAAAGGAAAATTTTTGTGTGTGTGTTTGTACATGCATGTGTATCTACATGAGCATGTGGATGTGATTGTGGAAAGAAATGTCTAGACAAATTTTGATTACAGCATTGTTTATAATAACAAGAAATAAGAATTAACTCAAATATCTCTTGTGAGTGTAGCTATTGAATTCCCAGGACATTGGAATACTGTGGTATACTCCTCTATAATGGGTTAATTCCATTTTATGAATGTAGCCTTAAAGTAAAAGGAGAGCTGCCTCACAATAAATGTCTTTTAAGATCTCACTTTTGTTTAAAAAGTAAAATAATAATAATAATGATAATATGCTTAAAAAGGTAGAGAACTTTAAAACTGTTGAAGATAATTATTTGTAGAGGATGAAACCAATTGTTTCATCAGGAACTTTGCTTTGTATTTTAAAAATTTACACAACAAGTATATTTTTATTTATTTTAATATATTGCATTTCTGCCCTATAATCTAACATGGGAAGAAGTTTATACTAAGTTTCATGGAGCTAAGTTATTTATTCAAGCCAAATGTTCATCAGAGGTAGTGTAACTAGAAGCCAGATTCAAATTCATAGGCCACTGTGCTTATAACTTCTTACAGTGCATATCGTTTCTGTATCCCCAGGTGACTAGAAATCCTTTGACTATTTGGCATTCTACAAGTAACATCTATCTAAAAGTCCTGGTAGATTTTTACAGCCTATAATTAAAGAGAAACTAGACCAGGAAATACAAGGTTATTGGCTAAAGTATTTAAATACTTTTTCAATCATTTACTCATTTCTAAAAAAAGTATTCATATTCATGAAAAGCAATTTTCAAGTTGGAACAAACTAACGGCCATTACTCTTCAAAAAATGTCTAAAATGTTCATGTGGTTTTTAAAAAGTAATTATTTTATTTTTAACAGAATGGGTTCGAACAATCACACTTCTGAAAGGGAAAATTATAGACACAAACTTTCAAAGATGGCAGGAATAGAGATCTCTCTTGCTTTAGAGCATTTAAATATATGATTTTTGCTTTGTCAACAATGGTACAGATGCATTTAACTGTCAGGGGACTTAAATGTATTCAAATATTATGTTTCATCTTGAACTTGACTGAAAGAGAATGAAAGAGATGGTAGTATTTATTTGAAAGGACTGCATTTACTCTTAATTTCAGTAACTTTACATGAAAGCTGTAAATTTAACCTGTCAGTGAATTGTGGTCAGATCTTTGCCTTTCTCTGGAGTTGAATTTTCTATATGGGTATATTTGAAGCCTCTACTTCTATGTCTGTAGCCTGCTTTGTGGCCTCTAAAAGCTTCCCACACTTTTGTTATTTTTCAAAGTAAAAACTAGAAATTTAGAAGTTGGTATGCCTTGCACTATCAACTTCTAAATTTTCATCATTTAATCTGCTGCTCAGAGTTCATGGCCAGCTACTAAAAGGATGTTTCTGTGACCATAAGTGATGATCTAGTAAGTTACCTATTTTCCTAAGCAGGTGGGTGGAAAGTATTTCTGTTGTAAATGGTGGCTGTAATAAATAGCAGGATTTATTCAACTAAATCCTCTTTATGTCCTGCAGAGTAAAGCAGAACTATCTTAATAGCAGGGAGTAAGGAGGTAATTTTGTTGGCAGAGTCTTGATTTTATTACCTTGCTCTCTGAACACATCTAGCTGAAAAGTGACCTTTTTGGTTCAGAGCTTGCAAAATCTCAGTATGCTATCTTGGCAGGGTACCTCCAAGGTATAGGGTGGAAATGACTCCTGCTTGGAGACACAGGTCCAAAAGACCCAGCAGTTTTCAACATAGAAGGTAGCTCCTTCTTGACTGGTGACAGAAACGTCTAGCAGGACTACAGAGTACTCAAGTAGCCTTCAGCTTTTCCCAAGGCCAACTTCTGAAGTTATCTATCTGGTGCTTCCTTCCTTTTCTGTCCTGCTCTAGAAAGTGCTGTCATTTTGATATCGTCTCAAGTAAATGTACATCAAAGCACACAGGTGCACACACTTGTACATGTGTACATCGTGTAGATAGAAACACACACATACAACCCTACCTCCCTGTCTTCTTTGAAAGCTTTGAAGCCTTGACCATGGTTCCTAGTTGATTGGTGAATGGTTTTACCTATTAATTCCCTTGTCTTGACATAACTAGCTTTGGGTATAGACATGTAAATGAACTTATGTTTATTGATTAAATATATGCCGAACTCTTTATTAGGCTTTTTATATTTTTTTTAATCTTAATAGATAAGCCTGTAAAGTAGCTAATATTGTCCTGTATATCTTAATAAAGAAATTGTGAGTCATAGAGCTTCAGCTATTCAATTCCTTAAAAGAGCTGATATCCCGACTCTGGGCCTTCTGCTTCCAGCTTCTGCACTTTCTGTTTATGACACTGCTTCCTAGGATGTGCTTAATGAATAAAGCATGGCTTTGGAGAGTGATACGTGGAGAAAGTGCTGGGAGAAAAATGTCCAGGTGTTTTCAAGGAGTGATGAGATTTTCTTTGCTATCCTTCATTTTCTGAAATGAGCCTGTATGATTTGCACTTTAGAGCAGATTATGCTAAGTGAAGTTAGCCAATCCCAAAAAATCAAATGCAGAATGTCTTCTCTGATATAAGAGAGGTGACTCAAAATGGGGAAGAGAGGAAGAGCATGGGAAGAAGATTACCTCTACATAGGGAAGAGCAGAGGGAAGGAAAGGGAGGGAGAAAGGGAATTGCATGGAAGGTGGAAGGAGATCCTCATTGTTATAGAAAATACATGTATGAAGATTTGAGAAAAAAAAGAATAGCATTACCCTAGATTAGGTAGAGAGAAGTGATGGGAGGGGAGTGAAGGGGTTGGGCAGATAGGAAGGATAGTAGAGTGAAATAGACACTATTATTAATGTGTGTATACATATATATATGACTGCATGACCAATGTGATTCTGCAACCTGTACACTCAGAAAAATGAGATATTATATATCCCATCTGATTCAAATGTATGATATGTCAAGGTCATTGTACTGTCATGTACAAAAAAATGGAAATTTTTTTTCTGATATTTTTTAGGATCAGAAACATTGTACAAGATGCAGAAGACCCATTATTTGCCTAAATTAAAAGAAGACAAAAATATAAATAGGTCTCTATAAAGTTCCAAATAGGACTAGAAGAAACAAGTCTAATATTTGAATGTAATTAAAACAAATTCAAAAAAGAGAAAACATTTTCACAACTGCTAATTGAAGCTGAAAAAAAAAGAAAAAGAAAAAGAAAAGAAATGACACTAAAAGCACTCAAATATGTTTACGTTCAGTGGGTCAGTAATTCCCATAGTAACATCACCAGGCAGATTTTGTCATCTCCTTTTCATCAAGGGTGTTGAGGTTCAGTAATGATACTTGTTTAGTCCAGTATCATTCAGCCTACAGATAACTGCACTAGAAACAATGTAAACTTGTGGGAACAAAGTTATTGTTTTTCTACATTAATTACAAGCATTTCTCACAGGGCTCACCTTATTTTAGAGTCCTGAGGCACAGGAAAATGGAGCTGAACATTACATTCAAATATTATACTTGTTTCTTCTAGTCCTATTTGGAACTTTATAGAGACCTATTTATATTTTTGTCTTCTTTTAATTTAGGCAAATAATGGGTCTTCTGCATCTTGTACAATGTTTCTGATCCTAAAAAATATCAGAAAAAAAATTTCCATTTTTTTTGTTGTTGTTTAAGTGCACTATTGGGCAGGCATGGTGGACACCACCTGTAATCCCAGGAACTCAGGAGGCAGAGGTAGGAGGATTGCAAGTTTGAAGTCAGCCTTAGCAATTTAATGAGACCTGATCTTAAAAATAAATAAACAAACAAACAAATGAACAAATAAAAGGGCTGGGGGTATAGCTTAACAGTAGAGTGCTCTTGGGTTCAGTCCCCAGAACTATGAAAAATCTTAAAAATTATGTCTATTATTATGGATAACATTTTCTATATAATGAGAAATAAAGTGTGAGGTATCCAACAATATGATCCAGAAAATTAAATGAATGTTTAGTTTGACTCTCAACTTCTGTGTAAGCTCTTGATGGCTTTGGAGTAATGGAGCTCTGCTCTGGCCAAGGAGTCTTACTGGCTGCTTCTAGCCTCCTTATGGAATTGCTTTGTGATGTGTTTAGATTAACTGCCCTGTGTTTCAGACATCAGTAGACAAATGGGTTTTCCAGTTTGTGGATTTATTTTCTATTACTTAATGATAGGAACTGGAATTGGAAGTCATATATGAGGAACCATTGAGAAAAAATACAGCAAGTCTTATTTTCCAAAAATGTGAGTCCTATAATTTAATCATTTTAGATCATTAAGTATATTCTCCTTTTTTTGTTTTGATATGTGAATAAATGCAGGAGGGGAAGTATAAGTTTTTATTGACTAGCCTTTATGTTGTTAGGGATTAGGTGACATCCAGCTCAGAGCCAGGATGTAGCAGGGATTGAGAATCGGAAAGAAACAAGGGGAATCAGTTAAAGAAATAAGGAGAATTAGAGAAAAAGAGATGGGTAGGCAAAAGGAAGTAGCTTCAGTCTTTTGCTCTGTTTTGAGTCTCAAAGCAACATGTCTGGATCTCCCTGATGATTTTGTGGCTGTGAGCTTATTTTCCTGTTGCTTTCACCATGTAAAGACAACACACTGGAATGATCTTCTAGACAGATAAAGCCAATGCTCAAGTAATTAAAATGTCACCAAGGCTTATCAAATAGAAGATGGACAGTGATGTCTGTCTCTGTTGTTCTCAAACTTGAAGGACATGTGAATAAATAACATCCTCAGCTTAAATCTTGTGTGAGTTTGCTTTAGAAATACTCAAGAATTGAAAGCAGGAGTGCATCATGGTAAGGTACTGAGCAGCAGTCACTAGCCCTATATATATGACACCAACTTAATCTACTTTGAAGTTTATTTTCTCTATCTTATTGATGGAAAAATGGAGGAAGGTTGTCCATGCAAAGAAATGGAGGTATCTTCCTTTCTATAGTTTTTCTGCACACAAAAAAAAGGACTCTCTAAAGTGAATTCTGGCCTCCTTTTGCAATCTTTGTAGCTCAGTTTTAACACTTTTAACCTGATCAAGCTAATAGACTCTATTGTACTCACTGTTAAGAGAGACACTTAAATCTAAAACTTAGCCTGGTATTTATATCAGTGTTGCTACTGAGTTAATTTTATTTTCTTGACTTTCATTTTTGCATAAAGATCAGATATTGGGGAAAATATAGATGAAAATGTGTTATTTATATGGTAGTAGAAGATAAAGTGAGAAGAGTTATAGAGTGAACCAAACTTTCCTGATTCAATAAATAAAATGATAGTTCATGGTGGATGGTAAACAGAAAGGAAACAAGGTTTGTACCTAGGAGAGGGCAAAAATAAATTTGATTCAGGGAGATACATTTTAATGAATACAATATTTTTAATTTTAGCTCTTTACAGCTTTTTACATTCTTAAGTATTCTTTTCTTTTAAAACATCTGCTTAGTCCAAATCTAGTCATGATTCTTCAGCTACAGGTAAGACCTGGAGAGGAGATACCTGATGAGCAAATATCCAAGAATGAATTTGAAGACACCATCTACAATCATTTAAGATTTGCTTTTGCCATTTAATCGAGGTTCCATAGTTTTCTAGTCATGTAAGCTGACTAGAACTTTTTAATGTATTGTGAATAAAACAATAGGGGCAATGGCCATTAAAAAAACTATTACTTTTTAATTGAACTAAACAAAGTAAATTACTTTATGGGGAAATCGTTTTGTGATTATATTTAACCCTTATCCATTACTTTTTTTAATCCACCTCATTTCTATTGATTTACTTGTTTGGAGATGGCAAATGATTGCTAGGATCAGTTATGCAAGTGGAGTTTTGAATTATCATGGTTTTAGTTAATTAGCACTCTTTTTCTTTAGGGAGCACTGTAAACTGTTTTAGTATTATCATAGAAACTTTGTATAACTCCCACTTATATATATGTATGTTCAACCTTTTCAAATCACGACAATTTAATTTTCTTAAGTCCATGTTTCTTTATTTTTTTCTTTCTTTTAGATGTTTTATAACATGTTAGCACAACTTAATCTCAGAAAAGAAAATGAATGTCATCTTAAAGTGTTAATTTGGATTCCTTGGGGGATAGCTCAAATTTTAAAATAAGCAACTAAAAGTACTCAGTAAATAAAGGTTGTAACATGTTTGCAGATATCATCCATTATCATATTTATTTATACTAAACAAATACTTATCTACCAATTAGATAGCAATAATATCTTGGAATCTGTAAATTTAGTAATGTTATTTTCATTTAGTGTGCTATTTCTGGGGAAAGATTACTCAGAAGCCTGTTTTCTGAATAGGAATATTTGTTATGAAGTTTTCTTCTGTGACCTTCCATGTCACACACTACCAGAAATCGCAATGAGATCTGGTATTGGGCGAGGTCTTTACATGTATCTGACTCTGCTCCAAGGCCTTCTGTTTAAGTCCCTCCCTTGAATGCCACAGTGTCATTAACCACACAGAGCCAACATGCTGATTTTTTTTTTTTAGTAGTTCCTGGTTTTTGACAATATAAAAAGCTACAGAGACTTTCTATAGATACAAAAAAATAAATCAACCATCATCACATTTTAAAATATACCTAATGGTTTACAGTCCCTACACATAACTTCACTGATTTACAAAATGTATAAGGCCATTATACTTACAGTGCTGATATTTATATCAAGAAATTCATAAAAATATGACATATAATAGCTGCATTCACCTAAGAATCTGGAAATAGATATATCAGTTAGTTTTATATGAGACATGGAGCTTATTTATTATCATTAATCTCCTAAGTGAACTAACTAAACCAAGCAGTGATATTTGCATATGAGGAAAATGAAGATTTATTGCAAAAGAATCTTTATTAATACATCTCTTTTCTGTGGCTCACAAATAAATTTACTCAGGATGAATTAAATTTTAGAAAGATGTTCATTTAATTTCCTGCATAACTTTAAAGTCAAATTATAATAATTAAAATGCTGATAAAGAATGTGTTCCCTGCAGGGTATAGTGGCATACACCTGTAATCCCAGTGACTGGAGAAGCTTTTGAAGTTAGCATCAGCAATTTAGTGAGGGCTATGCAACTTAGTGAGACCCTATATCAAAAATAAATAGGGTAGTGTTACAATGCCTCCATGTTCAATACTTAGTTAAAAAAAAAAAGAAAAGAAAACTAAAATAAAAAACACAGGAAAAAATGGCCCTCCAAACAAACACGAGTCCTCCCAAATAGACATTATATAAGAATTTTTTTTAAAAGCCCATTTGTGCTTGGTCCTTTCATAAATATCAATAAATATGTTTTCTTCTGAGAATATTAAATTTAATATGTCTTAATTCAGTCTTTCACAGCAGATGAAATACATTGTAATGTTTTCTATAATATTAAGTAATATGTTTAACATGAAGTTAAAATAAAAGTGAAAGTTCATTGATAAACTATAATTTTTCAGCTTAAGTGTTATAAATAAATGTAATATAATTAAGGATTTTAGTATCTTGTTTTGCAGTCCTCAATAATAAAATGACTGTAAGGAAGTTGGGTTTTAAACACTTTAGAAAAGGTATAGCTATCATTATATACCATGAGATTCTGGGAAAAAAATGTTAAAGGCTTGCAAAACTGTAATGCTGATTATACAGTAAAATGTTTCAATGGACAAGAAAATATGAACATAGTGAAGAATCCAATGTGGACCCTAAAACAATTGAATTTGGACTTAAAACAGCAGGTAAAAATGATGACTGGAAAAAATATATGAGAAAGGTTCAAAACTCAAATGGCTGAATCCTGAAGGCCAAAGCATAAGATGAAGCAAGGCTTACTCAAAGCTGACAGTAATAAGAAGGATTTGAAAGGTTTGACTGAATTTGGACAGGTAGCTCAATCAATTAAGTAAGGTTGAGGATAACTCAGTTTAAAACATAATTCCTTACTTTGACTTACTTTTGTCTTAATATTATAAAAATATATTAAGAGGGAAATTAATGAAGATTCAGACTATGACATTCTAAGATAGAGACATAAGTCATTAGCTTTCTGGATAATATGAAATTAAATATTTGGTGGACATTTTGAGTGAAATACGATAGAATGTTTTCAAAAGATTTAATTGGTTTCAGTTTTGATTGGGGGAAGAAGACAAAAGACATTATATTCTAAAGTTAATTTTAGAATAGACAGTTGTAGTCGAGAATGAGTGGAATTTCAATCAACATCAAGGACCTAAAAGACTCAGAGGAGAGGAGAAATTTATGAAGAGAGCTTTTGGAGAGAGCTAGCAACATTGGGAGGGAAAGAGGAGAGATCCTGGGCCTCACCTCAAAGATAATATTAGGGACAAATGCAAAGATACAACTCATGGTGTTCTCTTTAGTGGGGAGGCATATTGTACTGGCATTAGACATGTGCCTGAGAAATCAAGACATCAAAATGACTATGACAGGATTTCATCTTCCAACTGTAATAAAGTATATTTTATTGGGTTAAATCTTCTAACAAAAAGAATTGAATTTTAAAATGGAGCTGCCATTGTTGGACAGGTATGAATCTAACACCTGCTTCAAATCTGGATGATTGTGTTAAGAGTTGAATCTGTGTGCCACAAATCTCTATTTTACATACTACTTAAAAATATGTATAATATAGAGCTGGAGATGTGGCTCAGTGGTAGAGCACTTGCCTGGCATGTGTGAGGCACTGGGTTCTATCCTCAGCACCACATAAAATTTATAAATACATACATAAATAAATGTATTTTAAAAATATGGATAATAATCACCAAGTAACTACAACTACTGAATCAACCTAATCCTCAGAATAAGACAGTGCTATATCCTGGAATGAAAAAAATTAGCCTTTAGGATGTGAATAAGAAGAGGTATTTGAAAGAGCAAAGCATGTTATGCCATGGGTTGAATACATCCCAATGGTGCAGGAAATGAAGGTAGCTACATAGAACTGAAAATCTGTGCAGCAACTTGATGCTGACAGGTGATGTGCTTGTAGAGAAGGGCTTCAGCTTAGCCATACAAAGACAGCAAAAGCCATCTTCCACAGTATGCTCTGGGTCTACAAAGCATTCTGTATATGCCCTGAGATCTGCTAGAAAAAATAAAGGAAGGAAAAGAAAGTTTCCACATCCAGTATCCCAATAAAAGCTCTGAAGTGATATAAAGAGCTGCATTACAATGAAAGTGAAGTTAAGCAAACCTGCATTTGGATGTGGACTTTGCCTATGCATCAAAATGTTTTGAGCCCTTGGCAGAGGAATGGAGCACAACTTAATACTACACCAATTGTTTAATACCACTTCTTAAACAATTTTTATGTAAAAAATGCAAATATCTTTTAAGGACAGAAAAGGAAACAGAAAATGTGCCAATTATCGGGGTGCATTTTTGGAATGTGATTTCTTTTTGATACAAAGCTTTACGGAAAAAAAAATTGTTGTAGATTGTTCCCACTTAGCTTGTAACTATCTTCTTTTTTTTTTTCTTAAGGAGATATACTAGTGAAAAAGAAAGATGAATAGTCTGTCCTGGACTCATAATATTGGTGTTTCTTTCTCATAATTCATTCACAGGGGTAATTTATCACTGGTAACCAAAAGTACTCTCTGAGGAAAATTCTCCATTTTTTCAGAATTAAGAAGGTATTATTTCATATTGTATTCAAACAACATACAAATTGCTGAGGGCAGCATGAGTTCAATTATTTTCTAAGTCATCTATTTTTTTTGAGCTTTTCATTTTAACAAATCTTAAAGAAAATAGCCATATTCTAACATAACTTCTACAGTTGTTCAAGGAAGTTTGAATGGAAGCATTTAGCTGTGGCCCCAGTCTTCTTACTAGCTGTCCTGTTTACAGTCAGACTCTGAGGCCAGCTGTTTGAATGATTTTGTACTTGGTAGTCACATATAGGGAGAAAATGTGTTCACTCCACAAGCTGAAACTTGGCAACGTCACATGGGTACAAAGTTGGGTAATTTCTAAATAGTGTAATGTACAGCAGCATGCTGAATCTTTTTCTTACCACACTCTGTGCCCAGAAATAGAGTTCTCTGGTAGGTAGAAGTTTGAGGTATAGAAGCAACTCTAATGTCTAAGATATGAGTCTGATTATTTAATTATTTTAAGGCAATTTTTAATTTCAAAATTTATAATTTGTCATTTCTAAATAACTCTCATAAGAATCCAGATCAAAACTGGTTCTTCTACTAGAAGCATTAAATAAGTAAACACTGTTGATAACATCAAAAGTTTTCATACACCTATATGCCTGATCTTACAATATTTTGTGGAAGAAATAGCAGATAATAGTGAAGTTTTCATTCATTTTAGATTATAGTGAAGTTTTCATTCATTTTACTCTCAACAGTGCCCATTTGAAGGGAATGATTTGTCAATTTAAATTAGAGCAGGTTGGTAAATTAATCATATGTCTTTACAAACTTATTTCATAGTTTTTAATACATAGCTCTTCAGCTTCAATTTCATCCTGGTCTACAGAGATAGATTTCATAATCGTATGTTTTCAGCATTTGAAAACACACTTATATTCCTGGGCCTATGAAATTCTGAATTGTTTAATTGCTCACAGCTATTATCCTACATACCTAACTTCATTTATCTGTGCCCTTCATCAGAAATCCTATAAAAAAACATGAAGCACAGTGTGTTTTGGTTACACTTTTTTACCAAGGTGTCTCTAAAGAGATTCATAGTTGTCTGAAGAGAAGAAAGAGGCTGTTTACTATAAAATTTTACTAAGTCTGTTTAAGCTGTCTTGCTTTTACTCCTATCAGGAAAAAAATATTCATCTTCTCAAAAAAATTATGAATGACACTATCTCAAACTGTTCAATAAATGCTTTACTGTATGATTTTTAAAAGATTTATTAAATGATAATAAGTTACTGGCAGATGATTGAATAGAAATATTAACTACTGGAAGGGGCGCAGGTAACCTAAAACATGGAAGTAATTATGGAAAAATCTACCTTTTAATTTACCTTGGTAGGTATGTTCTGCACCAATTTGGCACTTGATTATAAACTACTTTTTATATTGTCTAATTGTTACATATGCACTCTTTCTTCTATCTCAAAAGAAACTGCTTTTGAAAGAGTCTTATCCTTAATATGGTATCAATTAAACCCTTGCTTTCTATCAAAGAAGAAAATAATTTGTTCTGGAATTGGTTATGTCACTAGCCCATATCTATCTATCTATCCATCCATCCATCCATCGCATATCAATCTATCTCTATCCATATCCATATTTATCTTTGCACCTTTATGTGTATCCATATGAATACTTGAGTATGGGCATACACATTTCACACAGGAACTATGGCATTTTAAAACACAAAAATCAAAAATAATTTATTATGCCTTAGAAGACAGAAGAGTCACTGTGAAATTTGTTCACAAAATTAAATGGCTAGTCTTCTCTCTTATAAATTCTCACTGGCAGGTTTGAGGTGGTATCCAGGAATCTGTATTTTAATAAGCTTTCATATTTCTCTTGTAAATGAGTCTTCTACCCATGTTGGAAAACACTGGCCTAGGGAATCTACATTAGAGATGATTCTCCTTTGCAGAATTTATCAGTTTTCTAGCTACTGAATGATATATCTGAAAC
Organism: Urocitellus parryii; assembly: GCF_045843805.1. NCBI lineage: Eukaryota > Metazoa > Chordata > Mammalia > Rodentia > Sciuridae > Urocitellus > Urocitellus parryii. The sequence continues at coordinate 119,365,941 of NC_135531.1, forward strand.
AGGTAGTCTATAATAAAGTATTTGAAATGTAAGTATTTGATTCTAGCTATTCAAAACCCAAGTTTATCCCAGAAGGGCATTATTAGCCTGCTATGAACTGAACACTATGCCTGCTTTCTTTTTTATTGACTCTTACTTGACCTACTCAGAAATAACTACTATTTGGGTCCAGCAAGGCCCCAGGCTGTTACATATTTAGCGCTTCTTTCTCCAACTTCTAGCCACCCAGCTTGGGTTAGCGATATAAAAAGTCCTTGCACAGTGGTGTTTCTGTCCGGTTGTTTATTTAGCTGCATCTCAGTTCCCTGTTGCTTGCTGAATTGTTTCTTTTTGCCTGGCAGAAATGTTAAGCTACCTCCTCCCATTGCTAAGCATTACAGCCTTCAGCCAAAATTATTAACTAGATTTCGGCCAGTGAACGTTTATGATTTTATTTTAAGCAATTTTCTTTACTTGCAATCATTTCTGTTTTCAGATTTTTTCCTATTTAATTTATTGAGATTTAAAATGATAATTTACCAAGTAGTGTATAGTATTTTATGACACATAAAATCCTATAAATCTCTAAACAGTGTGAAGAATTTGTTGTCCCTCCGACCTTGACACAGATCTCTTATTCTGTAAGGGTGTGTGTGTTTTCATCTCTTCTTAGTTCTTGAAAGAGAAGTAGCACCATATAATTAACAGCCACTTAAGACTCTAGTAATTTCTTGTTTACAGTAGCCACATGTCAGCAGTAATTATTTTAAATACATTATTCCATTTTTCTGAAGAATGTATTTCTACTTGTCAGAGTGTGAGAGAGTCCTGAATTGTGGGTGAGAGTTTACTTTCACCATTGCCCGTTTTCAACAAGCTGCGTTAATTGTACGTTCTAAGCATGACTTAAATTTTTACTCTCCTTTCCTTCCCAAAATGATGTTGCCTCAGAAAGGTATTGAAATACCCTAAGGTACAAATTGAGGACCTGAGCTTGTACATCTGTTTGCCCTCTGAATCATCCTGTTTAAATTCTTCCATTACACTTGAGTGATCCATAAAATTCTGTGTTTTCATTCCTCTATGTGTTTGCCCATCATCTTTCCTGGCCCAAAGTAATCTCCAGCTAGTCCCCTGGAAATTCCTAAGTATTACTTAAGAAAGTCAAACTGTGAACTCTCCTTGGTATCTTGAAGAACTATAGAATGAAATTGATCAAATTATGCTACATACATGTATGAAAATACCACAATGAATTCCACCCTTATGCATATCTATAAAGCACTAATTAAATAACAAATAAATAGAATAGAGACTGTAGAGTAGAGGAAGGGGTCCAGGGGGATGGGGGAGGAAGGACTGGGGACTGAAATGGAGCAAATATTCCATGAATATATGATTATGTTAAAAAGAATCTCACTATTATGTATAACTACAATGCACTAATAAAAACTTTGGAAAATACTCCTCTCTGTCTCAATGGGGCCACTTTAGTGCTTGTTCTCATTCCCTGTGTCCTCCTTTATTATAAGAAACTGTCAGAGGTCATTAAAATTATTGTTTTTCTCATCCCTTCTTCCCTTGGAAAACCAACTTTATTTTGCTCATTTAAAAATCTTTGTTCCTATCCAAGAATCTTATAGGAAATAAATGTAGATTTAAGGAATAAGTATTTACATGCAGTAAAGAAGAAAGACTATAACAAATTAACACTTATCTTCTTTCACTTCAATTATCTTTGATGTAGACCCTATTTCACTTGCCAAATTATTTGAGTCTGGAGGAAAATCATTTCCCTGCCTGTGATAAATATTTTGTTTTTATGTTCTTGTTGAATATCTATGGTCTAAATTCAACGTATGCAGTATAACTTATATTAATATTCCCTGGTCTAGCTCTGCTCAGGAGGCGATCTAAATATAATCTAGCAAGTCAAAATTAACCTCAACTCACTACAAACCTCACCTCCATAACAGTTGTTCCCACTGAAGAACATTATGTGTATGTTTATCTCTGTTCCCATGTGGAAAAGACAATCTTGAGTCTCTTTAATCTACTTTTTATCCTGCTGATTCCCAGGGTTTTAGAACATTGTTTAATATTGATACTAATGATGCAAGATGACACATTGCTCCCTCTGTTGTGATCTTTTCCTGTCTGATTCCTTTACAGCTACCCTCCCATTGCCTGCCTAATTCACAGGCTTTGTTCAGATCTCAGTTGAAACTTCACGATTTTTTTAAAAAAGTTTTTTGTAGTTGTAGATGGACAGAATATCTTTATTTTATATGTTTATTTTTATATGGTGCTAAGGATGGAACCCAGTGCCTCACATGTGCTAGGTAAGCACTCTGCAACTGAGCTACAGCCCCAGCCTGAAACTTTAGATTTCAAACAATGATTTTGTGATTGTGTGGTCAGAGCCCAGTGCCTTGCATTTATTTGCATAAGCCCTGTATTTGCTCCTGTAAGAATACTCATTAATTTGCAATATAAGAAGATATTCACATCTTCTGTACTTAACACTGCACTGTAAAATTGTTAAAAGCAGAAATGATCTTCTTCACTGCTAAATCCATATACCTAGAAAATTTTACAATAAATATTTATCAAATAAACCATTTCTATGTTAAATAGAACTGAAATTAATTGTTTTGAAAAGGAAGCTTATGGATTTTTAAAAAGCCAGATATCCTACAAAACTAAGCTTTGAATTGCCATTTTAAGATTCAGTATAGGTTTTGTTATGGTTAATGCAAATCTAATCTGTTTTATCATATCACATTTTATAAGACATATGATATGGTGCTTTTTTATGCAGGGGAACTTTAATACTATTATTGTTTGGCTCGGTTTGAAAACTGCTGATAAGCTGTAAGTACCCAACTCAGGAGATGCTCGGGGAATGTCAGTGTCAGTTTTCTGATGAGCACTGAGTGCTGGTGTGCTCATGAGTGAAGACACAACCACGTTTGAGTGAGAGGCATGGCTGAATGGACATGTAGCCATCTGGCTACAGAACAGACAGTAGAGCTGTCACTATGGGAGAATTCAAAAGTAAAGCTGATGACAGAAATGGAAATAAATGCTTCATGGGTGTGAGGTGGATTCAATCACAGTTAATTAAGGACAGAATAGATATGAACTGCATCAGTGTGTGTCACATGGTACTGGCCTTCCTGTGCTCTGTGCCAGACACTTTGGCTACAGGCTGGCACCCTTTTACTTGTGGACATTTAGATTTTCACATTTAAGTACACAAAGTCTCATACAATTAATGAAAAGCAGGGTCTGAGTGAAGATCAATCCTATGAAAACTTTGGATATTGTGAGTATTGTTCCTCATGCTCAACCTTCCTAGAGAACTCTGAATCCACTCAGAGTTCTCCACTGAATGAGGAGAGGGACCTGTAGGATTTTGTTCTGTGACCTGCCATTAGTTCCTCAGTGATGTGATGGTTAATTTCTCAAGTTATATACTAATGACTATTTAAGTAATGGATACTCTGGGAAATCTATATTATTACATTTATTTAGAAGATCCACCCATGGAAACATCACAGTGCACTTCATGCCAAACCTGTTGTAGTCGTCACTCCTGCTGTTTAATGAACACACATTGACAGAAAGCCCATCTATCTCCTCCCTTTGCCGGGACACAGGGTTGTTTCCATTTTATCCAGGCACTTTTCCTTTTAATGTTCAGTGCATTGTCAAACCCACCTTATCGGAAGTAAATGATGTTACTGGCTGTCCTGGGGGAACACAGTAAATATCAGTAGGTAAATAGAAGCACTGGTAACTTCTGCAATGTCAACTTCATCTCTGTCATCATTATGGTGATGGAAAGCATGCGGAGCCTGCTGGTCCGTTCCATCTCCCTGACTGCTTCCCCAGCAGTTGGGGGAATGTGAATAATGTCTAACTGCACATGAGTTTTAATTATTTTCAAATGCCACAGCAGCAAGTAAAGTTTCAATACTCAGATGTACTCAGAGGCCCAATAATTGTAAGTTACATCATCGATATTTATTTACCTCTTTATTCACTCATAGGAATCTCCTGCTTAAAAAAAAAAAAAAGATTTGGCATTTTCAGGAGGATCAGCAAATTGTTTCATAGAGAAGGAACTCTTTTTCTAATATATGAATGGGTCAGTGGGAATTAAGTTGGATAAGAGGAAAGAGAAAAGTCCTTTAAGTAGGGGATATACCAAAATATTTTAATGTAAGGAACCTGTTGAATACAAGGAACAGAAAGAAGGTAGTTGTGAAGAGGCTGGGGGTCAGGGGAGTGAGATTGGAGAGGAAGTTGAGGAGTCAGGTGAAAACCATACTGTATAAAGCCCTTTTACCCATGTCAGAGGTATACCACCAAATAACACGCCACCAAACAAGGAGAAGTCTCTGACAGGTTTGAGGAGTAATACGGTGGGTCTCTTCATGTGGTGTGCATGTCTGAGCATTATCTATGTGGTATCTTTGCCTCAGTGGCATGTGTCTCTGCCTGCACCTCTGATCCCTTTGTGTTTGTGTTTGGGTGAGTGACACATTTGATTTTTATTAAGCCTATCACCAAATCCTTGAGTAACTATTAAATTCTGTGTACTTTTCTAGGTACTGAGATGAGACTGTATCTAAGATATATGACAGTTTTATTTCATAGAATATTTTTATGGAAAAATATAAGAAGCAAATCCAGAAAGTCAAGGAGTGAAATAATATAATTTCATGTAATAACATGATGCTATGTGGAAGAATACGCAGACTAAGAAGGTAGATAATGAAGTAACAGTGATTAGGGGAAACTGAAGTTAGGGAATGAGCTATGGAAAGATGTGGGGAAGATTTTGCACACTGTGAAAAGAAGCTAATAAGTTCATGTTTGAGGAACAGTACAGGGGCTATGAAAGGGGCTGGGATAGCATATGAATTGATATGAGTTAAGAAAGGTAGACAGGCTGGGCATGATGATGCATGACTATAATCCTAGTGGCTCAGGAGACTGAGAAGGAGGATCCAAAGTTCAAAGCCCGCCTCAGCAAAAGAGGGGCGCTAAGCAACTCAATGAAACCCTGTCTCTAAATAAAATACAAAATGGGGTTGGAGATGTGGCTCAGTGGTCAAGTGTCCCTAAGTTCAATCCCTAGTATCAAAAAAATAAAAAAATAAAAAAATGAAAAATAAAAAAGAATGAAGAAAGGTAAACAGCAGGGCTGAGATCACAAGATCTCTTGGTATATTTACTTGTGTATTCCCACCATAAAGTACATTTAAGAGATTACAGAGAGCAGAGAATACCATAAGGTTAGATATAGAGGGTTAGAAGGCTGTTGCAATAGACCAGGCAAGAGAAAGCAGTGATTTGTTGGGGAGCACCTGATTCTAGATAGATTCTGAAGATAGAACTGACAAGACTTGCTTATGGATTAGAAATACAATCATTGGTGGAAATAAGATGGAGAGCAAAACTAAACTTGTTCTGGGCCTGTGTGATTGGGTGGATGGGGATGGTATATGCTGAAGTGGAGAAGATAGGGAGAAGAGTGTGTCTGAGGGGAAAGGAAGTGTTCTATTATGTTTGGGGTACTCTATACAGGAGGCATCCTAGCACAGATTTTATTATGATGTTGGATTTGAACATGTCTTGCATTTTGAAAATCTCTCTTTGCCTTTGACATAGAAGAAAATTTTGCAGAGGTACTCTCGAATTCCACCCTACTTTTTTAGTAACCATACTGTAGTCCCAGTGTGATTTAAATGTATAGGTTTAAAGTAGGAGGTGGTATAAGGAAGCAATGTAGTAATAGTGAAAATTTCGAAATATAACTTAAATTTCATAGTGAAGTGAGGTGGGGAAGATAGAAATATTTCCAAAAATGTTGCTTGTCTGCCAAATTAAGTTGGTCCTGATTTCCTGGTGATGAGATATCCTTCCCCCTCTTTCCAATAATATACCTCCCCTACGTAGCAGCAGGGAAGGCTATAGACTGTATATGCACGGAGTGATGTACACAGAGAGAGCTGCTTGGGGCTCCTTAGAGTTGCCTATTTCTACCCCTGGGGTTTAGCATAAAGCCATGTTGTCCAATACAGTAGCCACTAACCACAGATGGTGATCTAAATTTAAATTTATATTGAAAGTAAATAATGTTGTTAATTTATTAGTTCAATATGCCAGCTGTATTTCAAATGACTAACATTGGATTAGGTAAAAACAGACTACTATGACCAGAGAAAGTTCTTTTTGGACAGGTCTGACATGTAGAGAAAAAAAAAAAAAAGATGAGAGGACGAGCTTATTTCTGTCTTTTAGTTGAAACTTTATCTACTGAAACTAAATGTAAATGTTTCATTGTGTGGAATCAAGTCTGAATCCAGATTTAATGGAGAGATTATGGTTGGGATTATCCATTGGTGTTCTTACATTTCTCCTATATGGGTTTTAGAATTTTAAAAATATCAAGTAAACAAGCAAGCATATGTGCCATGTTGTGTGATGAAACGACAAATCACTGTTCTTCCTACATTGAGGCATCAGAATGTGGCTTCTGCATTAATTTAAAGAAATACAATGAAAAGAAGAGCTGGTCAAAGCTTGTTTGTGCTGTTTGGAGATTCAGAAATGTACTTTCTCTTTCTTTTGTCCCAGTTTGATGAAGCTTTGCCACTACAGCAAATTATGTAAGTTGTAAACAAAGAACTACATCATTATGAGGAGAAAGTAATGTAATATCAGCCTTTAATGGTCTTTTATAAACCTGTGGTATGAATAGCGGTGCCATACAGAAAAGCAACACAATTGATCTAAAGAAATCTCTTTCAGTCTGCGTCCTAACTCATACAAGAATAATGGACACCCCACCAAACAATGAATTGCATTGAAATAGAAAAAGACTTGAAGCAAGACTGCCAAATTATTTATCTTTCATTAAAGAAGAAAATCACACATAATTATGTCTAGTAAATGAGCATGTTCATGAAAGTTGGCAGTGGGCTCAGAAATAATAATCAAAAATATTCAACTCTTGATCAAGTGAAATATAAGTGTCTGTTTTTATATAAATCTTAGTAAATGTACTGTGGAGCAATGAAGATATGCAAGAGAAGTTTAGATGACTCTGTGACTCCTGCTTAGCCATCAGTAGGGATGGTGCGACATACAGCCACATGGAGCAGCTCTTCTATGCTTTTCTAGCCCCATAACATAATTACACAGCAATTACAATGTGTAGGTTTGTAATTTATGCAAAATAAGTAATAATTGAAGACTTTTTAACTATGAAAGCTTAGAATCTCATGCCCAGAAAGGAAGCTGATATTCAATACTATGTGGTTTTAATCACTTGAGTTTTTTTTTTTGGTCTCTTTTCTTTTTTTGAGATACTAAATAGGATGTGCCAGAGAAAGACACCAAAGAAGAATTGACATTTTAAAAATATCCCTCAAAACTATGCATTGAATAGCATGGACATAACATACACGTGTCATCACTTAGCTCTTTTGCAGGAAAAAAAAAATTCCCAGCCTCATAAAACAGAGAGCTTTCAAATAGTACAGGTAGGTGTCATGATGAATACCGGTGATCCAAATGACTCAGGAAGCTGAGACACGGGGATTGCCAGTTTGAAACCAGCCTTGGACACTTAGTGAGGGTCTTAGGGAGACCCTGTCTCAAGATAAAAAAACATAAAAAAAAAAGGACTGGGGATGTAGCTCAGTGGAGCACCCTGGATTCCATCTATAGTACCTAAAACAAAAACAAACAAACAAAAACCAGCAACAACAAAAATATTAGTAAAGAGTTGCTTTTGATTCTAATAGTAAACCTATGCATTTTCATGAAGCAATGACATGCCAAATCATGTTACAAGTATCTTTTGCTGTTTCTTGAGAGAAACTTTCAAGAAGGTATTGTGTTTGCTTGTTTATTTTTGTTTCTGTTTCATGGGCACATTGCTAAGCCAAATATTCATAACAGAACTTCCATATAGATATTTCCTGTTATTTTTACTGAATATTCTTTTCACCTCAGAAAAAAAAGCAAAACTATGTTCCATCTCTAAGCAATTGTAGGAGATACTTGAGTTACAGTGGAATATTTTCACTATTCTAGTGTGATCTAGTATAAATTTTTTAGTAGACTCTGAGACTTCTGAAAGAGTTAAAAACAAATATACAAACCACTCACCTTTATAATCAACCTGGCTGACTCTGACCACAGAACTTTTTTCGTTTTTTCATAGTTGTTTCAGAAGTTCATACAAATTTTCAGCAGTAAACTGTAGTGTCAGTTAATGACTATGGTGCTGCCAACTTCCTCCTCTTCCTCCTATTTTTCTGTTCTCTATATAGAAGTGTAAATTCCCTTTTTATAGAAAATATTTTCTTTTAAAAAAGGTATGTGCATATATTATAAACCACATCTTTGGCAACTATTTTCTCTTTGTGTGTAGGGGGGACAGGGTCGGGGGGCGTCGATTGCACCTTTCTCCTGCTTTAACTATGCTCAGCTCAGACAGGATCTGAGCTCACAGCTGTCGTTTGGCATTAGAGGGGAGAATTTTGGAAGCCCTATCAGTGTACTTTTAGCTCTCTGTGCATTTTACTCAGGCAGATGACTTAGATTTAAAGGTTCTCTTCACCCCATTACCAAAGATAATAACTTAGATTTAAAGCTATCAATTTGTAATGATTTAGATTTAAAGCTATCAATTTCTTCATGGAATTACAGAATGCTAGCACATGACAGAACCTGAAACATAATTGAGGCAACCTCCTTTCATTGGAGAGATGGAGAAATGAGCCCTCCACTCTCATCTACACACAGATGGAGCATCAGAGTCAAGTCTTAAGAGTCAGGTCTCTGGATTCCCAGTCCAGCCCTCTTTTCCAATACCCTATACCCCTGATGATTTCTTAGCATTTAGTCTCTCCCACTTTCCCCTCAACATCTAAGGGTATATATAACATTGCCTTTTTTCTGGTCTCTGGGTGCATGTATGGGGAGTCTGATTCTTTCTGTATGTGCACCAGGCCCACCCTGGGCTCTGTTGACACTTTGTGGCTTCCATTCACCATTGACTTAACAGCTTCATTACTTCTGTAGGCCTCTAACATCTATCTTTCCAGCCATCATTTTTTTTTTTCCTTTTTCTGTTGTCTCTGTTCTTGCGGGTTTATCTGAAATCTGTTCTCAGGGCAAACTAGTCAGGCTATAAATTCTCCTTATTGGAACTTTGGACAGGAACAGCCTGACTTATCTTAGAACTTTGTCACTTCTGTGAATTAGAAAATGTAGTTCATCTTTTCACAGGAGGCACTCCTCAGCATCTTTAGCAGATAAAAAGAAAATGAGTGGATTATACAAAGGGGAATGAAGGGAAGGGAGGGGTGTAAAAATAGGAAAAGACAGTAGAATGAATCTGACATAACTTTCCTATGTACATGTATGAATACACCACCAGTGAAACTGAACATCATGTACAACCTCAAGAAGGGGATCCTAATTAGAGTATGATATACTTCTGTATGTATAATATGTCAAAATACACTCTACTGGCATACATATCTAAGAACAAAAAATTTAAAAAATATGTAGTATTTACTTTTAGTTTCTTTTCTCTTTATGCTTTTCCTTTTAAATTCTTAGTTGGTAATTCAGTTTCTGGATTATCATGAACATATGATATGAATAATTAAAAATAAAAGCAAACTCATAATAATGTAGAATACTTGGTGTGATAAATCATACTTTCTGAGCAGAACAAGGGACCTAATTAGAATCTGGAGTTTAAATGCATCATAATTATTAATGATCAGATGGATTGGTGTGTTAGGCAACTTAGTGTAACAAAATACATGAGAAAATAAGCTTAAAAAGAGAAAAGGTTTATTTGCAATCATAGTTTTGAAAGTGTCAATCTACAGCTGGTTGGCTTGTTAATTTGGGGCCTGGAGTGGGAGTCTATGGTTGAGGAATTCCTTTCCTTATAGCTGGAAGAAAAGAGAGGAAGAAAAAGAGACTAGTGTCCTAATATCCCCTTCATGGGTATGCTTCCAGTGACCTGGGCCCAGTGGGCACCACCTTTTAAAGGTTCCACCACCTCCCAGTAGTGCTGTAGTGTGGCAACTAAGTCTTTAACAGATGGGCATTTGGTGGTACTTTTCCAAAGCCCAGAAATTATTCATAGAACCACTTTCCACCTTGAATTGGTCTTACCTTCTCTGAAAAGTACAATTCCCTCCAAGCTGGGGAGAAAATGATTATTTAGAAATAGGAGTTACAAGTCATACAAGTGTCCTGTGACATCTGAGGGAACCAGGAGAAGGGTAGAAAACCCAGAGACCTGTCCCATCCACAAATGTACAACAACAAGAGGGAGGCTCCATCCAGTTTTCCTTATAATAGAAGTTCCTCCTCTCAGGAGGAAGAAGTAAGGGACAGAGTGGGACATGATAGATTTATTTTGAGAACTTCCAGAGTGGTGAGATATAATGGTGGATTTTCCTATTTATGTGTGGAATCAGGAATATGGAAGGAAATTTAAAACAGGGTGGAGGGGAGCTCTAAATATTAATTAATAACAGCCAAAGTTAAGAGGAAAAAAATCTTGAATAGCTATCATGTGTCAGAAATATTGCTAGTGTTTTATAGACTTTATCTCATTTAGTCCTATCAATAAATTTATAAAATAGTGTGATGGAAGAATTCACACTCTTCCCCAAAATGCTCCCCACCACAATCCAGGTCTTTACAAAAGCTCCTAGTGAAAGGAAATTGACCACAACTCTCGGAGTGACCATGAGGTCTTTATTACAGCAGTGAGAAAAAAGGAGAAGGGGGGCGGGGAGGAAAGAGAGAGCAAGAGAGAGCAAAAGCAAGAGAAGAAACAGAGATCCAGAGAGGGACCTGGCAGGAAGGAGTTTTTATAGCCAAAATCTAATGGGGTCTTGAGTCTGCAAGCTGCCTTGTTGGCATAGAGTGATTAGATCATACAGTAGTTGCTAAGGGTGTCATCTTCTGCCTTCAGGCAGATGGGGCAGGGGTCATTTGTGGGTATCTGTTGCACCAGACTGGTGAGGGTCTAGTGTTCAGCCTTGAGTAGGGTTGAGTGTTTAGATTTGACACAGACAGGTGATAAAGGACCAGACAGAGGGGGTTTTGAGTGTGTGGTTTATCCTGCAGCTAACATTCGCTCAGCCCACCCTGCAGACAACTTAGTTCAGCCTTCCCTGCACCTATCACCTAGAATTTAAATGTCACCCTAGAGAGAAGGCAAGGAGGGAGAATCCTGAAATGAGAATATTTCAATATTTAACTGAATTCACCTAAATCTTATTTTTTGATGCAGCAGAATATGAAAGTAAAAATAAAGGAAGTTGCAATAAATACTTGGATTGAAAATTTATAAAATTGTACATGATACATTTAAAAACATTATGAGGGTAACCTTGCAAACAGAGGCCAGTCAAGTGACTGGGCTTAGGGAGGGAAGGTTCATCTCACAGATGGAATTCCAGGTGTGGGGAAGTGCTAGTTGCTTATTTAGAGGAGATTTACTCAGGAATGTTAGACCACAGGGAATTTAACCTATATGGAGCCACTTGGCCTTGCTTTTGAGGGAAGAACTTGGCTGTGGAAATTGGGTTCACAGCTAGGATGGAACTGCAGCTGTGCTGTTGTTATGGTGTAGCCTGAGCTCCTGGCCTGGATTTTCCTTGTTTAGGAACAAAATCCATCCTGAGGTCTGAGTCAGAACTGGGTCAGCAGGTGGGGATTATTTGGCTCAGCCAAGAGTAGTGGTGAGAATGGGGACAGGTGACCTCACGGGGTTATCATTGATGTGCACCTGAAATGCATTTCCCAAACAACTGCATATTAAAAATTAAAATATACTATTTAAGGCTGTATATTTGAATTTTAGCACCATTAAATTTCGAATTCATTTCTTAGACAAGCATTTTTTACTCTACGCACTTTTTGAGGCAGATGAAGTGTTCATTTAGACACTGGTAGACTTAACTTGATTTCATTCGTGTGATACATAGGCCTTCAGGCAATTCTTTTGCTAATAGCCAAATCCATACAAAAGTTAAGAAAAGAAAAATGTCTCAAGAGAATCTCAAGAATTACTTGAAAGAGACATAAGAAGTGAATATCCTACCTTCCCAGAGATGTGGCCATTCCTTTTAGCATATCCTTGAAGGAAGAAATGGTTTCCTAGCCTTCTCTTCTACTGGCCATCATTCTTCACTTCCCTGGAGTGGCCAGGTGTCCAAGGGATGCAGGAAGGAAGAACCCATTAGTGTAAAACTAGTAATGATGACATTTGGAAAAATTAATTATTCTCAGTAACATTAAAGGGTCTATAAAGTATAATATAGATGAAAAGTCAATAAATCTTCCTAAATTCATCCTTCAAGTTGTGAGAAATAGAAAATCATGTGGTCCATTTTCAGAACACAGTATTTAGCCTTAAATGTAAAATTGGGATGACAGAAAGATAGCTGGAGCAGAGATCAGAATGGAAAGTTACAAGCACTTGACACTGAAGTGTAAAAATCCACAGCCCCTTGAAAAGCAGGAGGTGAGAAGGAAGGGGCTGACCTGACCAACAGAGATAAATGGAGTGACAAAATGTACCCACAACCCAGGGAGGCTTTCTTGCCACAGAGAACAAAGGGAGCAGGAGACAACTAAAGGTACATTTCTTTCAATAAACTAATAGGAGACAGTAAAACCTGGGCAATATTCAGGAAAACTTTACACCCCATAGTACTCAGCCAATGAGGGACCGGGGAGGGACCTGTACACTAGGGAATAAAATGCTGATTGTAACTGCTCTGGGTGTGCCTGTTCTCCCAGACACCTGATCACACACTGTCAGTAAAAGCCTTGCTTTTTACTATACCTCATGTCTCTTTGTCTGCTTTTCGAGTTTGGGTAGGTAAACTTGTTTCTCACAAAATTTAAGTAATTTTTCCACATTTCCTTTTAAAGTTCTGTGCATTAGTTAATATTTTATCCTATTTCAAAACAAACACAAAATACAACTCATCAACAGAGTTGAGAAGCAAATCAAAATAATGAGAGATACAAAAAGGAGACAGAGGACAAGGACAATATGATCTTCTAGGGTTTTTTTTTGTGTGTGTGTGTGTGTACTTTTAAAGGGTAGTTATTAGACTTTACTTACATAGCTTTATAGGGAAAACTTATTTCCTTTAAAGTCATTGAATTCATCTAAATAAATATTCATCCTCTAGTTTTCTTATTTAATTTGATAGCAGATTTTTGTCTACAAATGAACATACATACACTTTGTCTAAGTTCAGAGTTTTATAAAATCCTTTTGTTTTTACTAATGAAACAGTCCTGGGTATTTTTTAATTTCTATTTGTGTATTTTCCTCAAAAACATGACTTCCTAGGGCTGTAGTTGTAGCTCAGGGGTAGAGCACTTGCCTAGCATGTGTGAGGCACTGGGTTCAATCCTTGGCACTATGCAAAAATATATACATCAAATAAAGGTATTGTGTCCATCTACAACATTATATATATATATAAACAATACTTCCTGATGTTGGAGTTAATGAGTTCAGAAGATTATAAAGTAATAAATTCAAAACACACTATTCACTTTTATAAGTATTTATTGAATGCTAAGCACTATCATAGGGATAAGGAACATATTAGCAAGAAAAAAAGCAATGACTAAACAAACAGAAGAACAATATAACACAAAATAAAAAACAAACAATAACAAAAAACAGACAATTACTTGTTCTTCAGAAGCTTGTATCTGAGTAGTTTTTAATGACAAGAATATTGGAATCACTGAGACAACATTTACAAAATATTCTGATGCTTGGTTTACATGTCAATAAATTCTGATACAGATATTTGGCCGTGTGAGCTGGGCAGCATCGGGCTTTTTAAACATTTCCCAGATATTTTAGTACCAGAACAATCATACTCGTATAAAATAAGATGTATTTTTAAATGAAAGCAAATATTTTTATATTGAATTCTTTGCTATAATCAACATAACTTTTATTTTTATTATGTAAACTCTAGATAAATAAAACACATTGAGAATTTTTTTTTCATGAGAGCTGTGGAATTAAGAGGCTAGACCTAAAACACCCAATTGTTGTGTGATTATAAACCAGTCCCATTAAGGTGGAAAGACAGCCTAAGACTTGCATGTACATCTTAATCAAATGGTAGTTCAAATTGCATTTTGACAAGTGATTTCTTCTTTTGGATAAATTATAACAAGACAATAAAATGTGTTACAAGACTAAATAATTTGGTATGAAAATAAATTTGTTTTTATTAATTGTTCATCTTGTCCAAATCTTTCTTTACTAGGAAGATGTAAATCAGGCAAGTATACAAGGCCATCATTGTGTATTCTTGTGAATGGGGACTGCATGCAGTACATGAATGGAACCTCTTATGGCACAATTCCAGCTTTGAACCATGTGCTGAGTATCTGAATCCAGAAAATTATGGGTCATATAGTTTTTGAGTTGTGAAATCTGCTTATTAGCAAAGTTGAAATATAAGATATTGCTTTTATTTCTTTCTTCATCCCTTTCCTTCCTTCCTTTTCAAATCATTTTTTCTCCCACTTGAAAGAGTTGACTTGGAGAATCTGAGCTTTTCCACTTTGTCATCACTTCATTGTTTTGTCAGATATGCCAAACATGTGGAAGCCTTTTTTAAAACAGTGCCTGCATGGGTTTGCATTCAAGTGTGTCTCTCTCATACTCATTTATTTACTAATTTGAAATAAAGTAGCCAGAGGGCTTCTCAAATTTTAACATGCATAACAATCACCTTCTTGTCAACAAGAATGCAGACCTACAAACTAATAAGTGAGCCTCCTACAGTTTTATGTATGTTAGCAAGAGTCATGAAGATGTGATCCAGACACAAAAGAACTTACTCCTTGTGACACACCAAGCAGCATAAGGATTGTTTCCATTGGTCTCCCCTGTTCTTCAGGTCCCACAAGGAAACCGCGTGGCCCATGGGGAGACTGCACATGCACTGAGTTTCCATCACCACCAAGGAACTCCTGACATAGAAAACTCCAATATTTAAAACAGTTGTCAGAAAATCTTCTTTACTTTTTGCTCCAGAAGACTATCTTTATTAGTTTGGCCAGCAAACAGATCTGTCCTCTGCTCTGAAATGAGATACTATCTTTTTTTCTGCTAAGAGTATTTATTATGCTTGAAAACAAGTGATGTCAATGCAACCTTTCAGTAAAACTTGAGAAAATCTGATTCAGGAGCAGTAGGATTGGGCCTGAGATTCCTCATTGCTAAGAAGTTCCCCAAGCTGGACATGGTGGCACAAGCCTGTAGTTCCAGCACAGGGAGGCACAAGCAAGAGGGTTGCTTGAACCCAGGAGCCGGAGGCTCTATGATGCATGCAGAAAAAAAAATAAGCATATTTATTGCTCTTGCTAACATATTGTACAGTCTTGACTTGATTAAGCAGAAAAGAATGCATGTGGGCATATCTCTGTTTTATATATATATATATATATATATATATATATATATATATATATATATATTATTAACTGACAATTTGTCTAATGTAGCCAATTTAAAACTTTGTGTAATGTGTACATGCCACCTATTCCTGCCATCAGATTTTCTTTCTGCTTAGTTTTTTTATGAAGGGAAGTGGTACAGTAGTTAAGAGTATGAACTCCAGAATCAAATTCCCTAGATTTAAATATGAATTCTGCCACTTAACTAGCTCTATGAACTTTGGCTAGTTACTGAGCCTCTTTTGACTCAGTTTCCTCACTTGTAATATGGAGATAATAAAGTACTTAAAAATACCTGTCCAATGATATTAATAGTTACATAAATGTTTGTTATTCTATATCAGTGGATTCAATCAACTATGAATCAAAAATATTTTTTAAAAAGCTTGCATTTGTACTGAACACATACAAATGTTTTTATTGTCATGATTTACTTCATAATACAGTATAATAACTTAAAAATTTTATAATACAGATATAAATGAGACAACTATTTCTCATCATAAAATTTGTTTAAAATTGCTATGCTATTGAGCTGTCTAGTTAAATAAACATTGCATTAATGCTTTTGTTGGCTTGCTTGAACTTCAAAGCTTTTTATATAATTAATTTCAATTTAGTAAATATAAATGTATGTCTATTATTTGGTAGTTGTTTTAGTTGACACTGATAATATGGAAACTAATAAGATCTAGCTATTGAGGACCTCACAGTCTATGGAGGAAAAAAAAGTGCTCATAATAATATGGTTATTTAATCATACAGAAGAGCTCTGAACAAGTAGCAGTATAACTTTGGCATCCTAAAATATGGTATTTTATGTTTTACATGGTTTTTATGTATTCATCATAGTTTGCAATATTGTGGATCTTTTCTTGTGTAATAACATTCTCTAAAGAAATTGTACCTTTCATTTTTTTTCCATTTGTTTCATAAAATTGACAGAAAAAAGGCATTTGTTAATTGATTCAAAAATAATTAAATAAATATTCCACTTTTTATCAGGTACCTGTAGAAGATATCAGGACAAAAGAAACAAGAACAACAACAAATAAATGTGATCTATGACCTTAAAGAATCTATAGCATACAGGCAAGGAAGACAACCAACCAGCTGCATAAAGTTTGATGCACTGGTGACAGAGGGAGCACACAGGAGGCCATGACCTTGCTGAGGCCTGTGTTAATGTCTCATTTCATTTTACTTGGGGGATATGGAAGTTATTGAAATTACTTCTGCATTTATTAATCGTTTTAATTTTAATTTCATTAACTACCATTTATGTGCATTGTCCCCTTTAGTTTTTATTGACTTACTTGGCTTTCCTTGCTGATTTTCAAGAGATTTATTTTATTGGCAGAGTCATTAGAAGGTTTCTATAAGGGAGATAGTCAAGTGTTTATGAGCAGACATAACATTTTTATCACTACTGTATCATGTTTCTCTTATAATCAAAATGGTTGTTTCAAAAAATAAAATCAGATTAAGAGTCACAGAGTAAGAAACAAAGTCTCCTGCTGTCTGACCTCAGAAGTGGCACCTCTATTTTAAGCACTTTTAATATTTTTGTGGGTTTGTTTTGAGAACTTTTCATAAGCATAACCAAATATTCATCTATAACTATCATAGTGCTATCTCTTTTGGTATAGATAGATATGTATAAAGCTGAATAATATTTTTTTTCAGCTTTATACAGTTTTCAGAAGTGGAATCATTCTAATTGATGCACCTCACATTTTCTGTTAAACAGAATATCTTGCAAAGCTTTTCATATATCATTACACTTAGATTTATCTCATTCATTCAAATTTTTAAATATTACTAGTAGGCATCAGAAATTTTGATATAGAACATTGGTCATGATTTCAATCTTTTTAGAAAGCAATTTTGGAATTGAATTTTCTGGCTCCAAGTATATTTACATTTAATATTTTATTAGATAACACCAAAGTATTTTTCACAAAGATAGTATCAATTTAATTTCTCAACAAAAAAATGAAGACTTTCATTTTCACTTAGACTTACCAACACTGGCTATATTAAACTTTCTAACATTTTCCAAACAGATAAAAGTTGGTATCACAAGTTTTTGATAAATTATAGTATCTTCTCAAAATATTGTTCTTTATGTATATCAAACGGTGTGTGTGTGTGTGTATGTGTGTATGTGTGTGTGTGTGTGAGAGAGAGAGAGAGAGAGAGAGAGAGAGAGAGAGAATTATCTGTTCATATCCTTAACCCATATTAGGAATTGGGCTGCTTATCGTTTTTCTTAATTTCCAATTAATTTATCCATATTAATAGTCACCCATTTCAACAGCCTCTGGCCATTAAAAATCTATAGGCTTTCAGGAAATAAGAGTTTGATTGTTCAAATGTTATTTTTCAGATAAGATTTCAAGGCAGAGAACTTTGCTAAGAAATAGAAGAAAAGGCCACACAAGTTAATGGCTAAACAAGATTTACCACTCAATATTTTTTCACTACTAAAGGAAATTTACATTTCATTCATTTAGTTGTATACATATTTGAAAAATAACGAAGTTGAAGCTTATTCTCCTTTAAGACTCAACGTGATACTCTTTTTCATCTGATGAATATTTTATGTTTAGGTATTTAGATTTTATTCTTTCTAGGCCTTCGTAAAGATTCTCTGATAAATATATAAGATTAAAAAAAAAAAAGATCCCCTCCCCCAGTGTCTGCAAGGTAGGCGGGACTGTGAACACCAGCAGATCGCGCCCAGCGGCCTGCTGAGGGGCGGAACCGGCCCCTCCCCCAGTGCCTGCAAGCTAGGAGAACCTGCAACCCACGGGTGGGCGGGTCAGGCCCAGCAACCGGCCAAGTAACAGAGCGGCTACACTCGCCTGCAGGGAACTCGGACCGGACCCACTAGGACAGGTCTGGCGGCCTGCTGAGGGGCAGGCCTGTCCCCTCCCCCAGTGTCTGCAAGGTAGGTGGGACTGTGAACACCTGCAGATCGAGCCCAGCAGCCTGCTGAGGAGCGGAGCCGGCCCCTCCCCCAGTGCCTGCAAGCTAGGGGAACCTGCGACCCATCGGGAGGTTAGGCCCAGCAACCTACGGAGTGACACAGGTGCCCCTGGCGCCTGCTGGGTAGGCGGACCTTTGACCGACCAGCAAAGCAGACCTAGGGCCTGCCAGCGTGGTAGACGGATCACACTAATTGGAGGAGGATCACAGCCACTACCTGCCCTGCAAGGGTGATTTTTCAACTATACAAGAGCAATATAAATAAATAGAGGGAAAATTTCAAAGATACAACAATTTCACCAAGCAGAAAGAAACGCCAGCAGTATGAAAAGACAAGGAAAGAAAGGACCACAGGCAATGCAGGTCAACTCAACTTTAGAAGAGGTAATAGCTGCAACAGATGGAATGTCAGATAGAGAGGTCAGGACATACATGCTTCAGATGATCTGGAGTCTCAAGGAAGACATGAGACAGCAAAATCAGACAATGAAAGATCACATTGACAAACAAATCCAGGAAGTAAAAGATCAATTTCACAGGGAGATAGAGGTAATAAAAAACAAACAAATAGAAATCCTAGAAATGCAGGAAACAACAAACCAACTTAAAAACTCAATTGAGAATACTACCAGCAGAGTGGATCACTTAGAAGATAGAACATCAGAAAATGAAGACAGAGTATTTCAACTTGAAAAGAACATAGACAGCTCAGCAAGTCTACTAAGAAACCATGAGCAGAACATTCAAGAACTATGGGATAATATCAAAAGACCAAACTTAAGAGTCATTGGGATACAGGAAGGCACAGAGCTCCAAACCAAAGGAATAAACAATCTATTCAGTGAAATAATACGAGAAAACTTCCCAGACTTGAAGAATGAGACAGAATCCCAAATCCTAGAAGCCTACAGGACGCCGAATGTGCAAAATCATAAGAGATCCACACCTAGACACATTATAATGAAGATGTCCAACATACAGAATAAGGAGAGAATTTTAAAAGCTACAAGGGAAAGGAAGCAGATTACATTTAGGGGTAAACCAATCAGGATAACAGCTGATCTCTCAACACAGACTCTAAAAGCTAGAAGATCCTGGAATAACATATTTCAAACTCTAAAAGAAAATGGGTTCCAACCAAGAATCGTGTATCCGGCGAAATTAAGCTTCAGGATGGAAGATGAAATTAAAACATTCCACGACAAACAAAAGTTAAAAGAATTTGCAGCTAGAAAACCATCTCTTCAAAAAATCCTTGGCAAAACACTACAGGAAGAGGAAATGGAAAACAACAATGAAAACCAACAGTGGGAGGTAGGACAGTAAAGGGGGGAAAATAATCAAAGAGGAAAACAAATCAGGTTTAATAGCATTAATAAACAAATTATGGCTGGAAGAACAAACCTTATCTCAAAAATAACCCTAAATGTTAATGGCTTAAACTCACCAATTAAGAGACACAGGCTAGTTGAATGGATCACAAAACAAGACCCAACAATATGCTGCCTACAGGAGATGCATTTTATAGGAAAAGATATACATAGACTGAAGGTGAAAGGTTGGGAAAAATCATGTCACTCATATGGACTGCGGAAACAAGCAGGAGTGTCCATACTCATATCTAATAAAATAGATTTCAAGCCAAAGTTAATCAAAAGGGATAAAGAGGGACACTACATACTGCTCAAGGGAACCATACACCAACAAGACATAACAATCATAAATATATATGCCCCAAACAACGGGGCTGCTATGTTCATCAAGCAAACTCTTCTCAAGTTCAAGAGTCTAATAGACCACCATACAATAATCATGGGAGACTTCAACACACCTCTCTCACCACTGGACAGATCTTCCAAACAAAAGTTGAATAAGGAAACTATAGAACTCAATAATACAATTAACAACCTAGACTTAATTGACATATATAGAATATACCACCCAACATCAAGCAGCTACACTTTTTTCTCAACAGCACATGGATCCTTCTCAAAAATAGATCATATATTATGCCACAGGGCAACTCTTAGACAATATAAAGGAGTAGAGATAATACCATGCATCTTATCTGATCATAATGGAATGAAACTCAAAAAAGAAGGAAGGAAAAATCATGCATCACTTGGAGAATGAACAATAGGTTACTGAATGATCAATGGGTTTTAGAAGACATCAGGGAGGAAATTAAAAAATTTCTTAGAGTTAAATGAAAACACAGACACAACATATCGGAATCTATGGGACACATTGAAAGCAGTTCTAAGAGGAAAATTCATTGCTTGGAGTGCATTCCTTAAAAAAAGAAAAAAAACAACAAATAAATGATCTCATACTTCATCTCAAAATCCTAGAAAAAGAAGAGCAAAACAACAGCAAAAGAAGTAGAAGGCAAGAAATAATTAAAATCAGAGCTGAAATTAATGAAATCAAAACAAAAGAAACAATTGAAAAAATTGACAAAACTAAAAGTTGGTTCTTTGAAAAAATAAATAAAATTGACAGACCCTTAGCCATGCTAACGAAGAGAAGAAGAGAGAGAACTCAAATTACCAGCATACGGGATGAAAGAGGCAATATCACAACAGACACTTCAGAAATACAGAAGATAATCAGAAATTATTTTGAATCCTTATACTCCAATAAAATAGAAGATAGTGAAGGCATCGATAAATTTCTTAAGTCATATAATCAGCCCAGGTTGATTCAGGAGGAGATAGACAACCTAAACAGACCAATATCAATTGAGGAAATAGAAGAAACCATCAAAAGATTACCATCTAAGAAAAGCCCAGGACCAGACGGGTATACAGCAGAGTTTTACAAAACCTTTAAAGAGGAACTAATACCAATACTTTTCAAGCTATTTCAGGAAATAGAAAAAGAGGGAGAACTACCAAATGCAT
The DNA here is from genome assembly GCF_045843805.1 of Urocitellus parryii. Lineage (NCBI taxonomy): Eukaryota > Metazoa > Chordata > Mammalia > Rodentia > Sciuridae > Urocitellus > Urocitellus parryii. The sequence goes on from NC_135531.1 coordinate 119,387,387, forward strand.
TCTACAAGGCTAACATCACCCTGATTCCGAAACCAGACAAAGACACCTCAAAGAAAGAAAACTACAGACCAATATCTCTAATGAACCTAGATGCAAAAATCCTCAATAAAATTCTGGTGAATTGGATACAAAAACATATCAAAAAAATTGTGCACCATGATCAAGTAGGATTCATCCCTGGGATGCAAGCCTGGTTCAATATAAGGAAATCCATAAATGTTATTCACCACATCAATAGACTTAAAAATAAGAACCATATGATCATCTCGATAGATGCGGAAAAAGCATTGGACAAAGTACAGCATCCCTTTATGTTCAAAACTCTCGAAAAACTAGGGATAACAGGAACATACCTCAACATTGTAAAAGCAATTTATGCTAAGCCTCAGGCTAGCATCATTCTGAATGGAGAAAAATTGAAGGCATTCCCTCTAAGATCTGGAACAAGACAGGGATGCCCGCTTTGACCACTTCTGTTCAACATAGTTCTCGAAACACTGGCCAGAGCAATTAGACAGACCAAAGAAATTAAAGGCATAAAAATAGGAAAAGAAGAACTTAAATTATCACTATTTGCAGATGACATGATTCTATACCTAGCAGACCCAAAAGGGTCTACAAAGAAACTATTAGAGATAATAAATGAATTCAGCAAAGTGGCAGATTATAAAATCAACAAGCATAAATCAAAGGCATTCCTGTATATCAGCGACAAATCCTCTGAAATGGAAATGAGGACAACCACTCCGTTCACAATATCCTCAAAAAGAATAAAATACTTGGGAATCAACCTAACAAAAGAGGTGAAAGACTTATACAATCAAAACTACAGAACCCTAAAAAGAGAAATCGAAGAAGACCTTAGAAGATGGAAAAATATAACCTGTTCATGGATAGGCAGAACTAACATCATCAAAATGGCGATATTACCAAAAGTTCTCTATAGGTTTAATGCAATGCCAATCAAAATCCCAATGGCATTGCTTGTAGAAATAGAGAAAGCAATCATGAAATTCATATGGAAGAATAAAAGACCCAGAATAGCAAAAACAATACTAAGCAGGAAGTGTGAATCAGGTGGTATAGCGATTCCAGATTTCAAACTATACTACAGAGCAATAGTAACAAAAACAGCATGGTACTGGTACCAAAACAGGCGGGTGGACCAATGGTACAGAATAGAGGACACAGAAACCAACCCACAAAACTACAACTTTCTTATATTTGATAAAGGGGCTAAATGCATGCAATGGAGGAAGGATAGCATCTTCAACAAATGGTGCTGGGAAAACTGGAAATCCATATGCAACAAAATGAATCTGAATCCCTTTCTCTTGCCAAGCACAAAAGTTAACTCAAAATGGATCAAGGAGCTTGATATCAAATCAGAGACATGGCATCTGATAGAAGAAAAAGTTGGCTACAACCTACATGCTGTGGGGTCGGGCTCCAAATTCCTCAGTAGGACACCCATAGCACAAGAGTTAACATCTAGAATCAACAAATGGGACTTACTCAAACTAAAAAGTTTTTTCTCAGCAAAAGAAACAATAAGAGAGGTAAATAGGGAGCCTACATCATGGGAACAAATCTTTACTCCTCACACTTCAGATAGAGCCCTAATATCCAGAATATATAAAGAACTCAGAAAATTAGACAATAAGATAACAAATAACCCAATCAACAAATGGGCCAAGGACTTGAATAGACACTTCTCAGAGGAGGACATACAATCAATCAATAAGTACATGAAAAAATGCTCACCATCTCTAGCAGTCAGAGAAATGCAAATCAAAACCACCCTAAGATACCATCTCACTCCAGTAAGATTGGCAGCCATTATGAAGTCAAACAACAATAAGTGCTGGCAAGGTTGTGGGGAAAAGGGTACACTTGTACATTGTTGGTGGGACTGCAAATTGGTGCAGCCAATTTGGAAAGCGGTATGGAGATTTCTTGGAAAGCTGGGAATGGAACCACCATTTGACCCAGCTATTCCCCTTCTCGGTCTATTCCCTAAAGTCCTAAAAAGAGCATGCTACAGGGACACTGCGACATCGATGTTCATAGCAGCACAATTCACAATAGCAAGACTGTGGAACCAACCTAGATGTCCTTCAATAGACGAATGGATAAAAAAAATGTGGCATTTATACACAATGGAGTATTACTCTGCATTAAAAAATGACAAAATCATAGAATTTGGTGGGAAATGGATGGCATTATAGCAGATTATGCTAAGCGAAGCTAGCCAAGCCCTAAAAAACAAATGCCAAATGTCTTCTTTGATATAAGGAGAGTAACTAAGAACAGACTAGGGAAGAAGAGCACGAGAAGACCAACATTAAACAAGGATGAGAGGTGGGAGGGAAAGGGAGAGAGAAGGGAAATTGCATGGAAAAGGAAGGAGACCCTCAGGGTTATACAAATTTACATACAAGAGGAAGTGAGGGGAAAGGGAAAAACAGTACAAGGGGGAGGAACGAATTACAGGAGTGGGGGTAGAGAGAGAAGAGGGGAGGGGAGGGGAGGGGAGGGGGGATAGTAGAGGATAGGAAAGGCAGCAGAATACAACAGACATGAGTATATCAATATGTAATGCAATGAAATGTAACTGATGTGATTCTGCAAGCTGTATACGGGGTAAAATGGGAGTTCATAACCCGCTTGAATCAAAATGTGAAATATGATGTATCAAGAACTATGTAATGTTTTGAACAACCAACAATAAAAAAAAGAAAAGAAAATGAAAGATATTTAAAGGCTATTATACTAGGTGCTTGTGACCTCTGATTATTCAAATACATTATTTTATGTGACCTAGTCTTGGATAACTCTATCTTCCAAAATAGATTTCCACATTGCTCAAGTTGTTTAAAATAGTTAATTCAAGGCTATTAGCAACCCTCAGTAAAAAAATATTATAGCTTGCTTTAAATGGTGAAGTAGACATTTCCTCTGAAGAATATTGAGCAGTATAAACTGTTTTCAACACTATGAAAAACATTATTGTAACTATAAATATTACCCACAGTAATAGTCAATTATACGAAGGCAGATAAAAATTATAAATCAAAGTTATGAATAATTTTATCTTAGACTGTTTGGCAGAGGCTAAGTTAAACTGAAAATTTCAGTAAGAATTACCTTAATTAGAAAATAGCCTTAACAAAATACAGTTAGAGGTTAAAATGTTGTCTTTTGAGAGAGTTAGCCTTCCTTAAATGATGTGAAAAACAGTTATTTTAAAGACAGTTCTCCATTGATTGGTATTATTCCGTTTTCAAATATAGATTTTAAGTACTCAGGATGAATAAAATGAAAATTACTTTATAGTTATTTTTCTTTATAGAGATAAATTTACTATGGGTAAGTTTATTTTAACATGTTACTACAAATGATAAAGCCAAGGAAATGCATTCTCATGATTAAAACATGATTCCCCTTAATCCCGTTAATGAAATAAACCATTATATTTTAGCAGGAATGCTACAGTTTTTGAAGAAATTAGATCATACAATAAGCAAAGCTTTCAGTAGATATTTAATAGACACAGATTGGGTTGTACATTTTATTTTCGATATTTCCTTGAGTAAAGACACAAGTGCAGAAGAGTGAAGAAGAAAACCAATATCAGTCTTATTAAAACTTATAGTCTAAAACACATTTTATGAAAAATAAAACTTGCATTCTTTGAGCTGATTGATGCATAAAACATTGATGGAAGTTTATATCAATAAATGGATAGAATTCATTCAAATCTTGATTTTTAGCTTGAATTTCTGAGGATAGCTCTAATGAAAGCATGGCTGTAAAATATCATATTCCACTATGACCAAGTAGAATTAGAAAACTACTTCCACCAGTATTTGTCTTCACTAGCTAATGCAATATGAAAGTGTTATCTTGAATTTGGGGGAAAAAAAAAAAACACACCAAGATTTCAACATAACTTTAAAGCACGAAGCATCTTTCCTAACACAGATTCTTTGTTATTTAGCTAGAAGGCAGTCCAACACAAAAGCAAGGCAACAGAGTATGGTGTTTTATATCTGTGTTTCTCAAGCTTTCCATACTTAGGATTCACTTGGAGCAGGTTTGAAGCTGCATAGTATTGCTAAGAAGCTCCCCTTGGATGCTGGTGGGGCTAGTCTGGGGACCACACTTTGAGTAGAAAAGCTTTAGAGAGCACTTTTTACTTTGGAGTCAGACTTTGTCTCCTCGCACTTGCCCACCTGTGAAAATGGACACATTCGCCTTTGCTTCTGTTTCCTAATTTTTAAAAGGGAACGATGATGAGTTTTCCTCACTGGGTTGTTGTGGGGATGACATGGTGAATATACAAAATGCCCTTATGATAGTTCCTGTACCATAGTAAAAATGCTTAAAGATATTTAGTTTTAATATATTCCCAGTTGAGCAATAATATATTGTACTAGGTATACAGAAATCATTATGAAAGAATGCAATTTGCTTGAATGTATGGGCTCTAGAATAACCTCAGGAAAGTCCACTGTTTTTCAGTCTCATGGTAAGAATGGTTAAATAACAGGGAAAACAGTACATGCTAGTCTCCTGATAAACATTCTGGTGCTTTTTGCTACCGTATCATTGCCCTCCCCAAATTCACTTTTTAAGAACAAATATCTCAAAATTTTTAAAGAAACACGCAATTTAAAGTTGAAGTACCTCATGAAGGTATAAAAACAAAGACAAAAATCAGAAAGGCAAATCAAATACTGTCACCTGGAAACACCAGATTTCCTTCAAAGTGACAAAATAGCAATGATTTGGGGAACCAGCTGCTGTGACTACACCCTTAACATTTGTTATAGCAGTAAAACATCTGTACCCTCAAAAGTATAATCAACATAGCTTCTACTGAAATGTCTTTGAGTAAGATGGAGAATTACAAAAAAAGAGAGAGAGAGGATGGGTGGAATTTAACCTATAGCAGCCCATGCATGAATGATCTTTACTGACAAGAATGTTGTTGAAGAAGAATGAAGCATGCATTGGAATAGAGGAAAAGTGGGTCAGGAAAATACAATGTCTCTGCAGCCAGAGATCTGAAATATATCATGCCACTGTTGGAAAAGTTCTGATGTCCAAGTGCCCAAATAAATAAGGGCCATAAAGAATATTTTTTTTTCTTACCCCTGTATAGTGAAAACTAGTGTTTGCTTTCCTGAAGTGGTAACTATAGCTATCTAGAGATTTTTATTTTGTCTGTTTTATAGCTTAGATAACTGAATATGATTTAATGGTTTATAAATAGTTACCATGAGTGAGGAACTATATTTAACATTATGTAAGACTTAGGTAGAGATAAAATACAGGTTAGCTTCCAAAGAATCAAAAAATGAAAACAGAGTATAAGACTTTTCATACACGCCTACAATCCAACGAAAATGAGATAAATAATACAATGAAGTGGTACTGGCATAAGGAGAAGAGAATTCCTATCAGTGCACTCTACTTGATGGAAATGATACTAACACTTTACATTGAGCTTAGAGGTGTTTTTTTTTTAAATTATTTTTTAATTTATTTTTTATTGGTTGTTCACAACATTACAAAGCTCTTGACATATCATATTTCATACATTAGATTGAAGTGGGTTATGAACTCCCAATTTTTACCCCAAATGCAGATTGCAGAATCACATCCGTTACACATTCACAATTTTACATAATGCCCTATTAGTAACTGTTGTATTCTGCTACCTTTCCTATCCCCTACTATCCCCCCTCCCCTTCCCTCACATCTTCTCTCTCTACCCCATCTACTGTAATCCATTAGAGGTGGTTTTAATGGGCAAACCGGTAGCAGTTTACCAGGAATTAAGTAAAGAAGAACTGTTCTAACACAAACTCTGGCAAAGGCTATATTCAAATTTGGACTTGTTATAAGTTAAATATTTCATAACAACCAAGAGGGTATTTTAGAATCAGATCATAAGGGACTTGTGCTAAAACGTTTGGACTGTTTTTCTTCAAATGGAAATGGGGAAACCCTGGAGGTTTTTATACAGAAAAGTGACATGTCAGAATTGTGTTTTCTGAGCATGGCATGATGAACTGGTGGATCTGGGACAAAGATTAGTGAAAACACATGAAGGAAAGTCAGAGTAATCTGTGGCTGTGGGCCTCTTCCTGCTCTATGATGTGTCAGAAGGCTGAGATTAAATAACCCTCAGTTACTATATAAATCTACTTTCCATGTAACCTCAATGTCATATCTATTAAACTCTATGATTAAAATCTGTTTTCCACCCTTGTCAGCACAGTGGAGTAAATATGTAGCCAAGGAAGCTGAGTGTGAGCACCATCTGAAAAATGGTTATGTTATGTTCCAAATCCAGAACTGTGACTTGGTCAAATTCAGGAATAAAGAAAACTGACTTTGATACAACATGTTGTATTTCTAACAGTAAAACTAGAACAGAATTTATTTTGATTAATCAAAATAGGTGAAAACCAGAAGGAAGACTGAAATAGTAAACAAAAACCATAAGACTTAAGAAACTATTAAACTATTGAAAGTCTATTTTAATTTTTTTGTATATTGCATCCAATTTTAACCTAAATTATAGAAAATTAATGTTTTGTGTGTGTTTTACCACCTCCCCCCAAAAAAATTTTGTTTTAAATTTAGGGTCAGAGAGACTATCTGTAAAAGTTTTATGTGTTAGCCCCACCAAAAAAAAATCCAGGGATATTTTTCAATTATTTCTCAAAATAGCCCTATTTTATAGTTGTTATTAACTTCCAATTTACAGGTGGGGAAACAGTTTCAGTGAGATAAAATGACTCAGCTATAAAACAGCAGTTATAAGCAGTGGTTTTAAAACATTTAGTTATAAAACAGCAGAGGCAAAGTTAGAACCAAGATTATGAAATCTAAATTCCATACTTAAACTTTTCACTAACGTTGCATAAAGTTTGGTTAAGCCTACTTTATAAAAGACTCACAAAGCAAGCAGATTTATTTTTATCAGTGGATGATACCCAAGTTTATGCTGAGGTTCTGCTCCTTAACTAATTTGGCGTGCTCATCAACAAATTGTTAATCATTTTTTACTTCATTGTAAAATAATGTTTGTTGTTACCTTCATTATGATTATTGCTAGAGTAATGAAAGAATATGATATGAACTCAAAATCTTGAAGCATTATATAAATCAGGCTATTACCAAAGCTTAATTAGTATTTTATGATAATGATGGTAGTAACTGTATATAGGCTTATACTTTTGTTCTTAGTGTGTTCTATTGTTTTTATGTTTAAATGAGCCTGGTTATTTCCATCTAAATACATATGATGTCAGTTTTGAAGCCAAAAACCTACTGTAATTGTAATATAACAAGCAGTTGAAATATTGGTAGACATTTGATACTGAAACTCTACAGACATGGTTTGATTTTTCAAAACAGCCTTCTTTGTATGTATTTAGACAAATTACTTAGCTTGAATAAAATATTTCTATAATTACCAAATGAGGGATAAAACATGTACTTAAATTTATTATAAGGATCTGTGAGTGTACACATAAAGCTCCTCATATTTAGCCAGTGCCCAGTGAAATACAGATATTATTGTGGTTTAGACATTAATTTTCTATTTGATTCCCTTGTGTAAATGAAATTTTCACAATAACACAAAGAAAACCAAAGTCTTGGAAAAGGAATTTTAATTTTCCTTCTGAAAATGTAATAACAATAATAAAGGTGTCAGTCATAGGGGCCCAGAATTACAAAGTCCATACTCTGAAGTCATTTATTTGACCTGAACTACCTGATCAGTACTGGTGAACACAGAATGAGACGCTGATGAGAAAATTGGCTTTACGTTTGTGTGATTGAGATCCATATTCCAAAACAGTCTTGTATTTTATATATACAGATGATATTTTGTGATCACTATATGTTAAACTTGCATACACATTGAAAGTTTATAGTTTAGTTTATTTATAATTCATTATGAGATTCATACTCTCTAAAGGTCATATAAATGAAATAGTTACCAATAAAACTGTACTAAATGATAGTCTTCCTTTGATGAATGCTTATATATCTTGGAATCATAAAGTGAATATTTTTTGAGGTCTGACCCTTCAGTTTCATTCTTGCTCTTCTCTATTAGCTGTGTATGATTAGATAACTTAACTTTAAATTTCAGCTTCTTCATCTGGTAAAAAAATAAAAAAGGACTAATACTCAACTCTGAAGGTCACAAAGATTAATAAAATCATTTATGTTGAGCTGGGACTGTAGCTCAGTGGTACAGTACCTGCCTGGCATGTGTGAGGCACTGTATTCAATCCTCAGCAGCACATAGAAATAAATAAATATAGATATTGTGTCCATAAAACTAAACAATTTTTTTAAAAAATCATTTATGTAAAATGCTCAGGACAATGCCTTGTACATTGATCTAAGCACCCAAATGCCCTAACTCTTTCCAGGACAGAAACCATCACTGTGCAGTTTGTTGTCCTATAGAAGATGGCCCTGGGCTGAATCTGCACTGCCTTGAGTATTTCTTTGTGTACAACACATACCCACTGACTTTCTTGACTGCTGGTTTTAAAACCAAGATTTCTTTTCCAAAATACACTAGAATTTATGATGCCTATTTGAAATTGCTGATTCTTTGATTATAAACCAATAACAGTTTTCTATTTCTGGCTTATAAATGCCTAAGTGTGTTTTCAGTACCAAATTTAGAATATTTAAATAATTGAAGCTACTTTATAAACATAAAACCAACTTAGCATCTGAAATGGACCCATAATTTTTCACCTCTGGTTTCTCTGTCTCCCAGAGTGCACTCTTCCAAGGGCAAATCTGTTTTTCCCTTGAGAATCCATAGGCATGAATTTGTGAGCTGCTTTCAAAATCTAGCCTCATTAAGCCTGATCCTTTTTGGAATCCCACTAAAGTATTTGCTTCAATAATTTCTTTTGGGAATTGGTTACAGGGGCCAATTTGGTTTTATTCAGAGAAGTATTTCTCTTCATTCATTCTTAATTTCTTTCCTTTTAACGTTATTGTACCTTCCTATTACCATGCAACAAATTAATATTCTCTGTACCATTCATATGATAAAGGAACATATGCATACATGAATATCTGCATTATTCTGTAATGTTGATATTTTATTAGAATATTAACAAATGTGAAAATAAGATAAATTAACTATACCTTATTCATAAATTATACATTAAAGGCTCATTTGAAAACTTTTTACTTTGAATAGGGAGTCAAATTTCTACAACAATGATTTAAGAAGTTCAGCTCAACTCAATATAATTATGGAGCATACACTATATGTCAGATTCTGTTTTATCTTGCTACTAGGAACATGACCTCTGACCTCATTCATGAATTACATATATCTGAGAACTTATGCTAAACACTAAGCTTATATATACACCATCTCATTTCTCCCTTACAACTTGCCCAATGAAGCAAATGTAATTGTTACACTCATTTTATAAATAAGGATCCAAGGCTTATAGGTATTTAGAATGTTGCTCAAAGTCAGAAAGGCAGCAAGTGGGAGAATTCTTATTTGAAATCAGATTTGCCAGGTCCCAAACTGTGTATGCTTTATGCATGTACAAACCTGTCACAATGATTCCCACTATTATGTGTAACTATTATGCACCAATATATTTTAAAAAATATATATATTCTCGCTGGACATGGTGGCCTGTAATCCCAGTGGCTCGGCTGACTAAAGCAGGAGGATAGAGAATTCAAAGCCAGCCTCAGCAAAAGCAAGGCATTAAGCAACTCAGCGAGACCCTATCTATAATAAAATACAAAATAGGGCTGGGGATGTGGCTCCGTGGTCTAGTGCCCCTGAGTTCAATCACTGGTACACTCTCCCCCAAAATTCACATTCTCACCCATTAGAGGTGCTATTTGTCTTATGTCCTCATTTTTAAGCAACGCTGTTGCCTAGATGGGTATATGTAAACTAAACTGATTACCTAATTACCATTTCCGAAATTACTTTCTTCAGTCGTGTCATTCAGGGTGTTGAAAACCCATCTACCTCACCCTTCTGGAAATTAGCAGGGTCCCCCTCCAAACTCAGACCTAAAAATTGGCCGGCAGGCCTCAGTACTAGTGTGATGCCTGTAGAATAGACATGCCACTGGAAGGCAGGAGAATGGTATTGAGGTCTTATGAAAGGTGAGAACCTTTGAAGGGAAATTTGGATAAAGAGAGTCTGGGCCCCTAGTGTGGATTGGTTCATCTTTTTCCTCTATGTACAACTTCGAACATAGATATTTTAGGAAGAAAATTATAAAAGGAAAGGAATTTCAGGGAAAAACAGCAAACAAATGAAAGAAGAAAATGGACAGAAATTATAAAATAATATAGTTGCTATCTCTGAAAAGAATATCTGAAAATAACAGTATTTTTAAAATTCTCTAAAGTTAGATTTGTATTATTTATAAAGTCATTTCCACTTCAAATGAAAAGCTCATGTCTGTTTAACTTTGACTCAGACTCTAGGTGTTTAAAAAGACAAGGCAGATCTGATGGGATACATTTTAAGAGATCACATTTTTATTCACACAGACTTGATTGTGTGGCTAAGGGATGCTTCGAACCTCCATGTTGGATCCTACATGGCCTGAATAGGATGTGAGTTTCTGAAGCAAACCTTGATGCCTGAATACATTTCAAACTGGCAGAATAAGTCTGAATGTTTTCCTGATGAAAGTTGCATAGGCTAATCCATGGAAACTTTTATTTATCTCTACATTATACAAATGTACTATTCTGTCATTAGAAATTGTCTGAATGATTACCAAGCACAAAAGCTGCATCATGATTAAAACATGAAATACAGAGGATGTTTGTAAGAAAATTATCAAGATCTCTTTGAACTTTGAATTCCACAAGAGTAAATTTCTTCAGAGATTACCACCTGGGGAGAGCATGACTGTCTAATCATAATAAAAGTCTTCTTTTCTATGTTTACAAAATTGACTGATGTGATTTCCAGGAAAAAATCAGACAATTCAGAAGTTGAGGAAAAGACAAAATAATGTTCTTTAAATGTCTTAAATGATTCTAGCTTTATCCATTCTTAATTAAGATCAATATCTGAGTCTGAACTAGTTGTAGATATTCTTGTGGTGGTGGTGTTATAATGCCTATGCATGAGTAAACTATCTTGAATAAAAATCAAAATAAAAAGAAAATTTTAAACCTGAACAAACCATTGGATAAAATAAATACTAAAATCTCTGAATCTATACCAGTTAGAGTTGTCTCTGTGAAATTATTTCAGATAGTTTAAAACTCATGGGACCTTAAGGCTGGGAATCTTTTGTAGTTTATTCTCTGATGGTTAACGGGAAAATGGGGAAATTAAACCAAGAGAAATTATGGACTACTCAAATGACAGAGGTTAGCAAAACTGTTACTAGAAGCCACTCTTTTCAGAGTACTGTTTATTTTTCTTTCTACTCTTTTTTTTCTATGACTATTTAATATAATCATCCTTAAAATATTTTTAAAAAGCTTTTGTCTTTATTCTTATTTATAAGAGGTATTAGTAATGAATATTTAGGGTAATTTGTTTACAATTTAAGAAACTATGATATTTAAAAATTTTTTTGTTTTAAAATTTTTATGGTGGCTACCAGAGTGTTGGAGCTATCTTCTGAAAACTAGAAAATTTAAAATATAAACTTATAATAAACTAAAATAGTAGGGAGGGTATGTGGGGGTAGGAAAGATGATGGAATGAGATGGACATCACTATCCTAGGTTTACGTATGACTGTACATATGCTGCGCGGCGCTACATCCTGTACAACCATAGAAATGTAAAGTTGTGCTACAATTGTGTACAATGAATCAAAATGCATTCTGCTGTCATATATATCTAATTAGCATAAATAAATTAATTTAAAAATAAAATAAAATAATTGTAACAATGCTTACGCATCAGGAAAATCAAATGAAGGACTAGATTATCTACACTTGGATGAAAGCTGTTAGTTGTACTCTTGTCTACATGAAAGAGCCAACCTGGGTAACAACCAGGCTGTCTGACGGCCAGTCTGCCCATATTTTCTCAGCTGGACTTGTAGGGTGGTCTCCATAGGTCTCAAGAGCACTTTTTCCAGATGTCCTCACCTCTCCTGCACTCTGTCCTCCCATCACTAGCCAACTTGCCCACCCTGAACATATAACTTAGCTCCTCTCTCCTCTCTAAACCTAGGAGAGAGCCAGGGATGGGAAGATGTTCAGAGTCTGGGGAGAGCTCATGCCTTGAGCAAGAGAAAGAGGAGGCAGCATCATGGTCAGGGAAATATTTGTAATATTTTATAAAATAAAACTCAATCCTATTATATTTTATTATAGCAAAATAGATGAGCTAACTATGTTTTTCTCCTAACATATTAGAACTGCTAACTTGACATAGTACTAAATAGATGTCACATGCTTTTGTTTCCTGAATATATCCCACCCCTAAATAATTTAGTTGTTGTGTATTACACACACACACAGTTTTTCCTGATTTTTACATTTTAAGTATTGTTAAATATACAAAGTAAGACTTTCAGTAAAAAATGTGAGCTCTTTCTCCTTGAATGGATGTATACAAATACAAACATCAAAAGAAATCTGACACAGCTTTAACTAGTCCCCTGCAGTTCTCTCTGTGTTTTCATGCCAATTCTCAACATTCATTTTTATTATCTCAATACTTTTTCTCTGGTCAACTCAGTTCTTACACAGAGATTTGCTCCCTGAATAACACAGTCAACCTCTCAACTCCTGTTTTGTCATACTTCTATCTACACTTGTTGACTAGAAAGTTGCTTTTGGCCATTTCAGCTGTAAAGTCAAGTGTTTGTATTTAGAGAAATACATCTCGATATCTGAATGCTTTTGAAATTAATCAATTGAAAATATCCCAGGGAAGTGATGATGATTTAAATGGTTTAAATTCAAATATTTGTTACTTATTCAAAAAATAGGTAGGATCTTCAAAATTAAGAGGGACCATGATGCTTGAGGACAATATTTCTGTCACTCAAAAGTACAACATAAACCCAAGTAAATAAAAAACAGAATATATATATATATATATATATATATATATATATAAAACAAAAGAAAAGGCAGTAAGTCATAATTTTTGAAAAGTCATAGACAAAAGAAAGAGAAATTTTAATGACTTCTTGGCTTAATTAACTTTCATTTCCCTCTCTATACTAAATATCTTGATAGGTTGAGAAAAAAAAGATTAATAAGAAATAGCATGAAAAAACCTTAATATCTGTCCTGTACCACATGAAGAAAAATGAAAAATGGAGTGAAGCAGAGGAAAATGTTTTCTTTAATACAGATCTCAGAGAGAAAATCTTTGCTTGGCCTAGAAAGTGCTAAGTGTTCTGACCTCTATCTCTCTGTTTTATTTCAGATCACCCCCTTTTAATGCAGCCAGACCTGCTTTGTTTTCTTAATTTACCAATCATTGAAACCCTAAGATCTGTCTGAAGCTTGATCGTTGCCAGAAATGTTCTTCAACAAGATCTTCACATAATTAGCTCATTTTATTTCTGTTTAGATTTTCATTCTAAAAGTGAGTGCTGTAGTAAAGATTCATGATATGATGAACAGCAACATTTGTTCTAATGCCTAAGCCAGAATAAGGTTTGCCTTTGGTAGGATTAGCGATGGGTAAGTGGACTAACTAGAAGTATTTCTAGATAAGGACTTTGCAGAGATGTTTCTGTTTTTCTTAGTCTGTGTGTAGGAGTGTGTGTGTGTGTGTGTGTGTGTGTGTATTGCTAAATCTGGATGTCACTTCATTAATCTGTCTCTTTTTATGAAAATTCATTGAACTGTATGACGATTATATTCTGCATATTTTATATATATTATATTTTGACAAAAGGCAGAAAAATATACATACACAATTATAAATAGGAATCCATGTTATCAGAAAATGGATAATCACAAACCGGGGAATAAAAAATAGATGTTCATTTTGATATTTTGTTATGTTTTGATTATTTTCTTCTTAGCCTCTTATAATGTTTTTATCCACTTCTAGAATCTCAAATGCCAGGAAGAGAAACCTATGTATCAACCAGTTCTTTGGATATAGACCTGGCCAAACCTTGGGCAAAAAGTGTTTCTCTAGTTCCTTTACCAAACGCTTTTACTCACTCTCACCCTGCTCCAACAACAACCAAAACCAAACCAAACAAAACAAAACCCTACAGTGATAAGTTTTTATTTTTATTTTCTTATCTACAAACCTTGCCGATGCAGACTTCCAATAACAAGTAGCCATTTTATTTGACTTGTGAGATCATTTTGGTAAATATTATCTGTGTTCATTAGATATTCTTACTGTAATATTTTAGTTTTTGCTTACAGTATGGGATATATTCATGAGAGCATAGAAAGTAAGAAAATCTGAAATTAGGACTGTGTGGAGACCTGAGTCTGAAGACATGTACTACCGCAAGACAGAAAGCAGCCAGGATTTCAGCAGGAACACCAAAGGTGTTCCTCTCAGAAACTGATCAGAACACAGACAAGTCAGATGGTAAAACTGTGACTTTTTGCAATGTGCACTGTAACTAACTGGTCTATCTGGACTCAATCATACAAGTCTCCTGATAGCCAGGACTCATTTGGTTTAAAATCATTTAGGTTTCTTTTTTTTTTTTATTTGAAAAAAACCAACCCACATTAGTTCCTTTTTCTGAAAATCCCATCTCACAGAATCTAGCCTCTCTTTGTTGAGTAGGATTTCTCTGCCGTAACCAGCACTACTTTGAGATGAACTTTCAATCTTCCAGTCTTTGATTTTTTTCTTAACACAAAATATAATGTGTATCATGTGTATCTAATATTCCATCACTGCCTTCTTATACAGGATGTTTATGCATCTCTCTCACAAATATACTCTTTCATGTGTTTAGCTATTGAATGATTAGATGATTTTTTAACACAATGAAGAGACTCAGAGTTTTTAAAGTGATTAGGGCATTTTAATGGTATTTGGGCAAAAATTGTCTGAGATTTTGGAATGGGCTAGGAATGCATTATTATTTCTCAAATCTTAAATAATAAAACAAAGTCCCCTGTTATTCAAAAATTTGATATTCAAGTCACTTTCAGATTGGACTAGATTCAAATAACAAGGAATACCTTATTACCAAATTTAATTAGATAAGGCATTTAAGATTTCTGCTGTAAACTTTAAAAGTCTCAATATTAATACATAAAATAATATAGGAAATGAGCCAATTGAAATACTACTAATTTTATCATGAACCCTCAATAACTGAATTCTTATTTGTCTAATTTTTTTTCAGTTGAACCTATAAAGAGAGTTTCTAGAATTATAGTCAAATTGTCTGGAAGAAAGTTATAAATCTCCCTACTCTTTTATAATTTTATATTTCTTATTTCTGAAGCTTATCAATTTATATCACTTTTTCCTGAAAAGTGTTAAACAACATTTGCCATATTGGGCATGAATATCTTATTTGCCATCTGTGAAATAGTAGTCTTTTTATATAATAAAGTTGTACTTCAAATAAGTGTTAGTCATCTTTTTGTTGTTGTTAAGAAACTACCTAACAAAAACAACTTAGAGGAAGAAAAGTTTATTTTAGACTCATTTTTTCAGAGGTTCAGTTCATGGTTGACTGATTCTGTTGCTCTTGGACCTAGATGAGGCAGAAAACATCATGGTGGAAGGGCCTGGCTGAGGGAAGCTGTTCAACCAGCACATGGGAAGCAGAGTGGGGGAGACAGAGAGAAGCCAGGGGAAAGATATAGTCCAAGGCCATGCCCCCAGTGACCTCCCTCCTTCAGTCATGCCCACCTGCTATACTAACCACCCAGTAATCTACTCAGATTCTTAATCCATCAAATGAATTAATCCATAGCACTTATAATCCAGTCTTTTCAAATTTGAAGATTTCTACATTGCCTAACACTTGAGCTTTCTGGGAGACATTCTTAGTTCCATACCATGACAGTAGAATAATACAAGGATCACTCCATCAGTTAAGAAAACTGACCAAAAATTGTCTGTAAAGTATATGTGTATATAGATGTACACATATATGGGTATATAGCAAAATAAATTCTAGGTGAAAGTATATGTAAAAATATGTAATGACAAAGATAGAAATCCACAAATGTAAGAAAATAAGAAAGAATTTACTTGTTGGAGTAGTGAAGGCCATTCTTCATGAGACAAGAAACCAGTAATTTGTAAAGAAATTTTTAAAATAATTGTTCTACTTAAACATTTATAATTTTATATGATAAAAATAGTCTAGAAAAAGTTGAATGGCTAGTTATACATGACTATACATTGTGGAAAATAAATACACTATGAATTTCAGGCAAATAAAAAATTTTCCTGATTTGCAAAAATCTCATTCAAATTGGTAAGAAAATCATAAAAAATATATAAAAAAACAAGTGAGTGAGTTATATGCATAATACCTCACAGGATACAAAATTAAAATGTTAATGAGTATATCACAACTCAATTTTACATATAATGATTGTAAATCAAAATAACAAATAGACAACACTTTAAACCATCAAACTGGTAACTGTGAAGGTTTTGGTGATAGTCAGTATTGGCAAATATATAGGGAAACAGGATACCTTTTATATACCTTTTATATTTAAAAAATGTGCAAAAGAATCCAAGATATATGTTCAAGATATGCACTGCAGCATTATTTGCAATAGTAAAAAGCTAGAATATATTAAATATCCTTTAGTCAGGAGGTAGTTAAAATTATAAGAATCTACTGTTGCTATTAAATAGAAAGGTAAATATTTGTGTTTTTATATAGGAAGTATGGGATCCCTTTAAGTGAAGATAAACAAAATGTGTATATGCTATTGTGTATCCTTTATCAGAAGAGTAGTTTAAAAAAAATGTTGTTACCTTTGGGGAAATGTACAGAGGAGATTGGATGTGAGAAAGAAGAGAAAGACATTTACATTTCATGTCAGAACATTTTGTATGAATTTTCTTAGCATTTTCATTTAATATACATTTTATTGTCAGCAGGGGTTTTATGAGTGATGATGGTGTCATGAAACTTTTTGTTTACCTTCCTATAATATTCTTTAATAAGCAAAATAAAAGTATTAAGATTAAGTTAGCTGCCTGAAATATTTATCATGAAAATATATTCTTGTATCTATTCCCAAACTGTACTCTAGGGTTATTTTTATGGATATTTTAATATAATAATTGCAAATTAAGCAAAAAATGAACAATCTTTGCTTGAAGTGATATAAACTTAACGTAAAATTCCCCATCAATTTCTCAAATAGCAGGTATTTATGTATATATCAAATGAAACTTTCCTATCTCTAAACTATTGCACAGTATTCCAGTCACTTTCACTTAATTAAAAGCACAATCAAGGCCACTTTAAACCTCTGATCTCATCTTTTCACTTTCAGCCTTGACCTTGGCTGGAGGGACCAGGATGTTAGAGCAGGAAGGACACATTAAGAAACAAATCTTCTCCCTAAGCTGGGCATGGAAGAAAATGTACTATTTCTTGAGTAGCTGCATCCAAAAGTTCCCTGGAGCATGTGTGTCAGTTTTCTGCAAGTCTCTTCAGAAGTTGACCCCTTGCCCAATTTCCCAGTATGTGACAACCGTTCCAACTCAACTGACCTCTTCCAACCCACTCCCCTTACCTTTTGGGAAGAGAAACTCTAGCTAGGCAAGTTATATGTGATCTGCTGGCTAGCTCTCACTCATTTCCTTCTCCTTCTGTTACCTCTTTGTATTGATGAGGACAGGAGTTCATACTGTGAATAGAGATAGTTTAACAGCCTCAGATATGGTATAGGATGGAGGCAATACTGGCTTCTATTGAGTCCAATCTCAGGACAATAGGAACATTATCATTTAGTTTCATTTTCCATTAAATTATCCCTAAATATACTAAATACACCACCCCAAAGCTAGCTATCTTTTTAAACTTTATTAAGTCTTTGATGCTAGAAGTCTTTTGACTTTCCTTAATCTCTTGTTAGATTTAACATTTCTTTAAGATAATACTAAGTTGCTAGTGCTAATATTTATTTTGTGCTTAAGAGAGGGAAAAAAGACATAATACTAAAGAGACAAACTAGAATAAGATCCTGAAAAAAAAAAGCCCACATTATTCCATAAAAATGAGCTTGAGTTTTTCTCTAGCAGTGGTAAGAAACTTAGTAATAGGCTCTATTGCTTGAATCCACCCTAGCAGCTGTAGAATAGAAGAGGAAAGGTTGGCTGTTGTGATGCAGCAGAGTGAGAATTTGTTTCTGTATTTGGAAAGCAAGACCAAAAATATTTCAGGTTTTCAGAAATGTTTTAACAATCAAGGAGGAAAGTACTAGTCTGGGATAACATACCTTCTCTAAATAGGTACTACACAAGCCATTTTCCTTCCAACTGGAGTGTATCTGATATGTTTGTTAAGTAGTTGGTTCACTTGCATTTAGGGGTTGCCCTTCACATCCATGTATCTGTCCAGTCTCAGGGCAGCAATAAGTATAGAAGAGACAGGGAGGAACCAAGACCTGCAGTGGAGCCTGCATGTCACCTGCAGTTTCTTGTCATGAAAAAGTGGGGGAAGTGCCTACCCTATTCAAATAATTTTTCTCTTTATTTTTGCAGAATGGGTAAAACTAATTGTGAAAAAGTTATTGATATAATATGGTTTCATCATAATCTCAAGAAAGAAGTGATAACTTATACCAAAGGCTGTAAAATAATATAAGATGAAAATATTAGTTTTTTCTTTAGTTCAACTGTAACATATTAATACAAACTTGCTCACTTAATGTAAACAATGTTTGCATGGAGTTCCAGCAAAGAAAGCCCAGTAGTATTTGGGAAATATTTGGATTTGAAAGAGACATAGTGATACCTAAGATTGGGACATTGGCAAAATTGTATTGTTGCTGATTTTAGTAGTTAGAACTTATCAAATTTTAAATGAAAATTTAGGGAAACTGTTACTCCAATTTAACTTGTAGCACAATGGCTATATGTAAGAATATAAATTTGTGAATAAAAAACTAAGTTGAAAAGGGGGATTTGGAAGTTAAAGGATATGGAAAATAACAACCATTAGCCCATGTGATATTTGACACATTAGGAATAAATCAGGGTTTTTTGACTGGCACTTTTGACATTTTGTGCAGGTTATTTCTTTATCGTAGGGGCTGCCCTGTGTAATTCAGAATATTTAGGAGAGTCTCTGAACCTTATCTCTGTATAACTGAGTGCTCTCAGTGGTGACAAATGAAAATGTCTCCAGATATTGTCAATAACTGTCCCCAGAGGGTGAAACTGCCCTTCACTGAAAACCACTGGAATATGCCCTGAAGTGTTTCCTCTATGTTTTCTTCTAGTTTGGGGTCATAGAGTTAAGTCTCTATTCCATTTGGAGTTGATATTTGTATCGGTGGGAGATAAGGGTCTAGTTTGATTCTTCTAGAATCATTTCCCCAGCATACTTTATTGAAGAGACTGTCCTTTTACCATGGTGTGTTTTTAGCTCCTTCCTCAAAAATAAGTTAATTGTAAATGCATGGTGCTATGTTTACTGTCCATTCTGTTCCCTTGGTCTCTCTGTTGTTATGTCATAATGATGTTATTTTATTTAATATAACTTTGTAATATATTGTGAAGTCAGGTAAAAAGATGCATCACACTGTACTTTATAAATACATATGAATATTACATGTCAAAATATTAGAAAGAGTGGTTAGAAAAAGAAAACTACTAGCATAAAAATATAATTGGAAAGAAGTAGATTGAAAATATATTAGAATTGAGAGGAATAATCAGTTGTTGGATAAGAAAAAGAAGAGCCATTCTGAAATTCTACAGAGGATGGATGACTATAAAAGGAGGGAAAATGGGAACATGGAATCACAACACTGAGGCAAGATCATCAGCTCATTGAAGCTGTAAAATAAAGTAAGAAGTGTATATTTGTTTTGTGACCAATGCAGTGGCACAGGTCTGTAATCCCAGTGGCTCAACAGACTGAGGCTGGGGGGATCCTGAGTTCAAAGCCAGACTCAGCAATAGCAGGTGCTAAGCAATTCAGTGAGACCCTGTCTCTAAATAAAATAGAAAATAAGGCTGGGATGTGGCTCAGTGGTTGAGTGCACTTCAGTTCAATCCCTGTTTGTATTGCTGCTATAACAAAGAAGTACTAACTTGATTGAATAAAATAGCATAAATTTCAGTGTTGAATAAATAAAGAAAATGCAGTACATATACACAATGGAATACTGCTCATATCTAAAAAATAAAATAAAATAAAATCCTGTCATTTGTGTTGACATGGTGAGAAGTGGAAAACATTATGCTAAGTGAAATAAGTCAGGTACAGAAAGACACAAACCTCATGATCTCACTCATATGTGGAATCTAGAATAGTCTGACTTCCTAGAAATTAAGAGTAGAATGGTAGTTTATAAGTGGCTGGACAAAGTACAGGTATGGAAAATTTCAATCAATGGGTACTAAGTTAAATTTAGATAAAAGCAAGAAACTCTGGTGTGTGATTGCACAGTAGCTTCACCACAGATAACAATAATATGCAATATATTTTAAGAGGTAGATGGAAACCATTTGAATGGTTTCATCATAAGGAATGATGAATGTTTGATGGGATGCATAGGTGTAACTTGATTTAAATATTACACAGTGTGTACATGCACCCAAAAAATCACATGTACCCCATTAATATGTGCAATTTTTGTTTTTATATGTTAGTTTAAAAATAATTAGTCTAAAAAAGAAGCAGCACAAATTTGTTTTCCTATAGTTCTCTAGATCAGAAACATGTTAAGGGTTTCACTGGGCTAAAATCCAGCCCTCGGGAGGGTTGGTTCCTTTCTGGAGGCTCCAGGAAATAACATACCTCCTATACCTTCCAGCTTCTAGAGGCAGCCTGCATATCCAAAACCAGCAGTATCACATCTCTCAGATCCTTTTCCATTGTCAAATCTCACAGGTTTCTGTCCACAACAGGGAAATTGTCTCTAATTTTAAGTATCATTGGGATTAGGTTAGGCTCACATGGAGAATCCAGAATCACTCTGTACCTCACTCTCCTTAATCTAAACATATATATGCAAAGCTCTTTTGCTATGTGATGCAACATATTCTCCATTCTGGGGCAAGAACATAGATATTTGATGGGGTGGTTAACTTGCCTACCATTATGAATACATAAAGCATATTTAGATGTTTTGCAGAGGCATCCTGGAGGCAAAAAGATAGACTACAGTGAGTTAAGAAGTGCATGGGAAAGGAGACAGCAAAACCAGTGAGTACCCAGTTGGAAATACATAGGCTTGGGCTGGGGTTGTAGCTCAGTTGTTGAGCACTTGCCTCACATGTGTCAGGCACTGGGTTTGATCCTCAGCACCATATAAAATAAATAAATAAATAAATAAATAAAGATATTGTGTCCATCTACAACTAAAAAATATTTTTAAAGTAAAAATAGAAGTATGTAAGCTTATAGAAAAAATAAACAATAAAATTCTGTACGATCATATAGCTTTGTTGATTTTTAAAAGTTTGCATACTCAGACCCTTTGCTATTTCTTTCTTTACTTTCCTCCCATCTTTCTTTCCAAAAGAGTCAACATATTACAGATATAGTTGAAAGATTGTTTTTATCTGTTCCTGATTCTATTCCCTTCCTACTTTTACAAAAGAAATTGGTCTCTTGATTGTTTAATTTTCATTTCTGTGTGTGTTTTAAGATTTTCCACAGATGTTTGTGCATATAAACATACGCAGTACTCTTTACATCTTTTAGAGTTTCTTAAGTGGTATTATCATAAATGTGTACTTCTGCAAAACAAAAATACCAAAAAATTATGTATTTTTGAAACATGCATATTATAGATAAAAATTAATTCATTTATTATTACATAGAGTATGCTATTAGCTGAATCTAGCCTAATTTATTTATCCAATCCAATACAGAGATTACTTCTGATTTTCATATTTTTTTCATTCTTCACCTTTTAGTTCAATCTTGCCAACATTTTTTTCTATTTTAAAAGTTTTTTAAAGAATTGGTTTTCATTCTGTTGATTTCTTCACATACATGCTTGCTTTCTACACTCTCCATTTTTAGTGTTATCTTTAGTGTTTTCCTCTCTTCTAGTCCTTTTTGTTTCATTTTGAATTACCTGAAATATTCTGTTTGCTCACTATTCTAATGTTAATTGATATTTTATTTTAATGTAAATCTGTCAGACTATCAATATTCTTCCAAACAAAGTTTTTCTGTATATCACAAATTTTACATGTAATATTTACTTTTTGTTTTTGATCTTTGATTATGAGATATTTTTTCTCTGTGTGTCAATGGCTATTTAGAACTGTGCTCCTAAGTTTTCAAATACATTTTTTACCTTTTGTTATCAATTTCCAATTTAATAGAATATAGAAAACATGCCTTAATATCAACTTTTGAATATTTTTAGGGACACTTTTTTAAAAAAAAAAATTGCTTTTAACAGGGAAAAGGAATGTTAGGCTTGAATTATTAAGGAGAACATATTTTAAATGAAGAACTTTTCCTCACAAATGAAACAAACTTGAGAAAGCAAAGCTACTATTGGAAAGAGACAATAGGGCATAAGAGGAAAATTGCATAATGTGAATTCCTTGAAGTGACAGGAGGTGGCCAGTCCCCCAGATTTTGTTGGGTTGTCTTAGAAAAGAATAGGGAAAGCTTCATTATAACAAGAGAGAATGAGCAAGAATGCATGTGAATTTAGGAAACTTTGCTAACTGGGTAGTGAGAATTTATACAATCCATTAGCATTTCCATGTCTTCAAGTAAAATTATTTGGTAAGGTAGGTGACAGAGATTGGTAAGAACTTTGAGAACAATGAAAAATATGTGAATTATTCACTTAGATAATATTCAAGAGGAACGCTTAGGGCACCATTTAGAAAGACTGTTGCATAGTATTTTCAGGGAGCTAGAACAGGTCTCTGTTGACTGATCTCTGTGTGAGCTCAGCGTAAATTATGAGTAACTCTCTAGAATCACCAAAAGCTGTTACTGAAAATGGGGCTTCACTTTCCTCCCAGTCCTATCCAAACTGTACATTTCACTGGTAACAGTTCAGAGGATATCTGTAGTGCCCTACTCCATGCCTGACACCATTTTATATCCTTTTTTCCAAGGAGAATTTTCATTCTGGAAATACTGAGCAAAACTTAGCTAGTAACACATAGAAAAATTAAATTTAAAAATATTCAAGTCATTCCATTGCTAAGATTTAATTTAGGATTAAAATTATTTACTTGGCATGCACATTGCATGTTTCTCAGTTTTGAAACTCAACTCTGTTTCTGTTTTAAAATCATTGTTAGTCTCAGTGCTGCCCCAAATGTCATATTCATTTTATATTCACACAACTGTTTAGACCCATAACAGGGCTTAAATTTGTGTTTAAAAAAATCTTTCTTCCTGCCTCTGTATGGTTATGTAAATACATGCACACTGCTGATTGAAATAGTATCCACTCATAAAAACATGTTACAAAATCAACAATTTCCAACGTGAAGCCTGAGATCTTTGGACAACACAAATATTTGTGAATAATCAAACTGTATAGTATCTTTTATAATAGTAGGTCTCAAATGGTTTGTGTTTTATCCACAATGATGATTTTCTCCTCTTTCTCATGAAGTATTTAAAAACCTATACTAAAAACTGTTGGTGAGGTTTGTAAGCTCTTGTAGAAATAAGGTTACCAACAGCTCAAGATGGAGATTTTCCTGGAACTAAGGCGTTTTCAGGATGTGAGATTTTCAGACTTTAAAATCCTGTCAGTTCCAAGCAAACTGAGACAATTGGATAAGTATTTTAGGGCAGGATTTATGGGTATGCTGGAATGAATTACAATTGTCTCAACTTTTTTGTCTAATATCCTATTTGGAAGCCAAGTTAGATCCAAATTTTTGGTTACCTTGGTTTCTAACCAGAATTTAGCATGCCACACAGTTTGTCATGTTTTAATTTTTTGCTTCTATTAATAAATCTGGTAGTTCCCTTCATGAAGTTTGACTTTAAAAGTCTTGCAAAACATGCATCTTAAATAGGGTATACACAAAAATTTTAAGAAGGTAGCCCAGAGAAATAATACTCACTGTATAAAACTATTTGCTCTTTATACACACACACACACACACACACATATTAGTTGTAGATGGACACAATACATTTATCTATCTATCTATCTATCTATCTATCTATCTATCTATCTATTTGTTTTTATGTGGTGCTGAGGATTGAACCCAGTGCCTCACACATACAAGGCAAGCACTCTGCCACTGAGCCACAATCCCAGCCCTCTATTTGTTCTTATACATACATACTTTGACAGAGAATGACATTTCAAAAAGTCTGGAAACAATTTGCGTTTGCAGGCCATGAAACCTCATGCCTTTAGGTTTAAAATCAAATGTTAAAAGATCCTTCACTAGATTTGTCAGACACAAAATGAAATTGAACAAGTATACAATTTGGGAGAATTTGGAGCAGAATATTACTTAAGTGATGCAAGTAGAGATCAAAAGTGAGAGTTTTTCCCTTAAAGATTTTTCATACAATTATGCTAATTTACTTGGCTTGGACTTTAATAATTCAGTAAATTAGAATATAGCACAGGTGGTAGCAAAGATAATATGTATTTTAGAGCAAGGTTTAAGGGTATACTGGAATGCATTATAATTGTCTCAGCTTCTTTGCCTAATATCTCACATTTGGTACCACAGGAGAAGCGAGGATGCAAATTTTGACAAAACAGAGAGGAGCAAAGTTAAAAGTAGATATTTTATACAAATTAACAATTATTTTAGCATAGGAAATAAATCATTAAAAACCTAAAGCACAGGAGAATGGGTTTATTTGCAGAAGAAAAATGTCAAATCTACTTGGTGCTTTTGGTCCAAGGGAAATGTAACAAAAAAAAAAATTGTACAGAGTATAGCACCTCTGTTGTACAATGGTACCTTACTGGGCACTGTGGTATAGGGAGGAAAAACTTTACAAACATGGAAAGCATGTATATCATTATGAAATAGGATAAACCTTCACAAATATACCAGCAGTATGTCTTTCTTTTCACCTTAGTAATTAAAGCAAAGGGCTACTACCGTTCTCAAAAAGGGGAGATTGGAAACACCATGTTTTCATGAAAATACAATCTATGTGGACAGTGGCTAAAGATTTCCCAAGGGAGATGCACGACTTTAGAGAAGAATGTCTCAAACACAATTACTGTTCTTTGATATAGAAGAATGAAAGAGGGTGAGCGGATCATTACTTAGCATGTGCACAAAGGCTGCACAATCAGAGGAGAGGGATCTCCATAATGACAGGCTCCTGGGTTACAGTCTCAGAGCCCATCCAGGGGTTGATTGAGCTTCTCCAGCAGGCAGGCATGCAGAGGGCTAGTTAGCTTTCTTTGTAAAGGATACAATGGAAACTGGTATTACCAGGTGACTTGGCTAATTTTCACCTGTTTTCCCAGATGGTGCTGAAAGTGGAAGAGGGAGAATTAGCAGCAGCTATAGTTAACTCTGCTCTCCCTACCAGGTCCCTTCTCCCACCTTCTTATCAGGCAGAGGGTGGAGCAAGGAGAGCTGAAAGAGTAAGAAGACACATTTTAGAATGAAACTTCCCTGGTTTGCAGATTTATCCATGAAGTTAGCTGCATCTATACTGGATCGTAAGTTTAATTTATTTATTTTTTTTTAATTTTGGATCAATAACTTAATGGATTCCTTCCTTATCAAACATTTAAGAAGCATCTCCTAAGTGCTTAGTACTCTGCTAGGTAGATTTATATAAAAACTGAGCACAGAGGTGTTTGGGACTTAATTCTGTTTTGTCCACTTGGAACTTACCAGGATTTGTTAATACCAATAATAAAGGGCCAGTACAACAGATCAGTGTTCTCCTCTCCTGACCTCCATTTTTCTTCACTTGTATTTTACATTCTCACCATAGTAGAAGTTTGGATAATAAAGTGTTTGGGGTCCTTGTCAATATTCACCCCTTTACCTGCTGATTCCTAATGAGAAAAGTAAGAGACATTAGGGAGAGGGCAGTGTGGGAGAGGCCCATGCATGACATACAACTGGATTGTTCTACCCCTCAACCTGGAAGACCTCACAACATGGAGGCTATTTTATCTAAATCTAGAGAGTACTTCTGGAACTTCCTTGAAAGCCCAATTTTTCTTCCTTTTTTTATATTGATTTGTTTATAGCAATGCCAAATACATTGATTTATCCTCTCACCTCCTGTCAAAGCAGCCCTGTTTGGATGTTGAACATGGGCCATTTCAGGTAATCTATCATAAAATGGCTCAATGATGCCAAGTTTCTTTAAACCCCTTTCTGAATGTGTTTTCTTTCTCAAAAGCAGTCACTTTGTGGAATGACCCCTGCACCTGGTGTGTCAAGATTCAATAACTAATTGAATACACAGTGATTTCAGTTCTCTACCTGAGACAGCACTGATAATCAAACTGAGGCCTATCTCACACAGCAGGGCCTATGAATTAGCTTAGTAGTCCATCAATCTCAGCTCTGTCAAAAAAAAAGTGTATGAGAGAAAAGAAAAAAGCAAAGCTGTTAGCAAAATTACACCCTTCTACATTTGTATCCAACAAGCAAATAATCATCAGCACACTGAATCTGTGATAGGAAGTGGAATAAATATAGCCTTCTATTAAAATTCTTAGCACATAAAAGGAAGAGAAAACACTCATTTGGGTTGAACACATTATTTAACAATGAAGGTCTAAATTCTAGTTTCATCTTCACTGTCATGAGAACTACCTATTTTTATACATAATAGGTATCATCGTTATATAAAATACATGCTCCTTACAGTGTAAGGGTGGTGTGATCTAACAAATCTGAGCCTGCTAACAAATCTGAGGTCAGATCCCAGAGGCACAGGCCCTGAAATGAAGACTCTTTAGGAAGTTAACAGGGTTTGTTTGGGGGAAGGGAATGAAGCTGCAACACATGGAGGAGAAAGTTGGGTTCTGATACAGTGAGGCCAGAACCTCAGTTGGCCCTGCAAAGAACTTGATGTTTGAATGGCCCCTCCAAGCTGTCCAAGTTTGGGGTCAGACCTTTCTTGTGTACAGGCTGTTCCAGGGGTCCTGATATTGGCCACCATGGTGACTGTGTTCAAGTCCTGGGGAGGGCTTGGGTCTTGAAGGCTGACCTGAGAGCACTCCCAACAGTGGAGAGAACAAACTAGATCTAAGTTGGAGGTTGGGTTCACAGCACAGTGTTCATTACATCAGGTAAGTGGCAGCTGGAACAGTCCAGTATAATCAGATTCAGGAATTAAAAGGAGTTCAGGGGAAAATCCAAGTAGTTAATTGTTCTATTTTTTTCTTTCCCCCAAGTAAATGCTAGTGAACATACTTCAACATGAGGGCTGCACTCTTTGATTGCTTTTATTCTTCAGGCATACTTGGTGGATGAGGGGGTTTCACCCTTCATAGGTATAGCATGGGATTTTCCTCAGGGTTGAACTCCCCCACACAGAGGTTTTCAATAACATCTTCAGGAGCAAAGAGCCTACTTATGCCAAGAAAACAGGCAACGGCTGGTGTCATCATATTCTCTAGGGTTTATTGTATCTCAAGGAAAATTCTGGAAAAAATATAGGTGAGTTTTTGGTATAGGCTACAATAGCTGGTGTTTTTGTTCTTGGTAAAGGGCACGTCTTCTCAACCTCAGTACTATTATTTGGGGCCAGATAATTCTTTGTTGTGGTAGTGGAGGCTGTCATGTCACTTTGGAGTATGTTTAGCAGTTGTCCTGGGATTTTTCCATGAGATGGACAGGAGCAATACTCAACCCTGAATGATGATGATGAAAAAAAATCTCCAGACATTGCCAGGTATTCCCTGAGAGGAACAATGTACTCCCTCCCTGTCTTGGCCCCACTCCCCCCCAAAAAAAAGAAAAACTCACAGTTGATCTATAACTAAATTACTCTCAGGAATAGCCAGAAATATTAGTCCTTGCATGGTTAAGATGCTCCTAGAGAGGAACTGCATTTTTATTACATCCACTAAAACAAAACAAAAAGCAAAATCCCCATTTTTTGTTTTGGTGAACAATGGTATTCTTTGTTCTTCTAATGAATATATTTTTCACTAGGTATTTATTATTCTTGAAGTCAGGTCAAGGTAGCTGTGAGTACAGAGGAAACAGTGTCATTGGAAAAGATAAAAATTGGTGTAGAAAGAATGAAAAGCATAATGAAGGCTGTTTAATGTGATTCTCGGATGATTTTTAAAGTGTTCCTTGGGTGGTTTATCACTGGAAAAATCTAATAGCATTTTTAAAGGCAATATGATAGCAAATGTTTCTTGAACTATTTAAGAACTAAAACATTTTATTCTTCATCTGAGTTTTTAACAGAAGTTTTGAATGGTATACATACATTAGAAATCTTTTTTGTTATTTTCCAAGTATGTGAATTTAAGAAAATGCAACTTAATATTACCTGATTCTAAGCTATTATATAACGTGTTGCACGAGACACTGATACAACATAGCGTTAAATAAACAATGGACATTTTAGATTATGCTATCGCTTTCTTTTCCTTTCAGGAACAGTTTTATCAGATTAAATTTTTCCCTCCACTACTGAAGATTGAACTCAGGGCTTTGGGCACACTAAATAAGTGCACTGAGTCACACCCCCAGGACTTATTGTTCAAATTTTAAATGCCATATTAACTTTATTAAGCAGAAGAATCCCATTTCTTTTCACAGACTTATAAAATAAACACTGTGCCAGATTTATCTGTTCCCACAGTGTTTGTAAATGTCAGAACAAGACATGCTAGGTTAAATTGAGTCTATTGTCATTCATGAAAATAAGTTGCATTTGAATAGTTATGATAAAGACAGAAAGCTACTAAAGGAAATTGACAGTTAAATTTTCTAGAAACTAAAGCAATAATAAAGAGAATCTTTATTTTGCCTAGTTTTTATGAAAACTTTGTTTTCAGATTTTTTTTTCTTGGTCTCATGCCAGTTTTTGGAGCCCCAAAGTATGTTTATGTTAAAGACATTTTCTTTCACTCAGTGGAAATATTAAATATTTTTGTAGCTGTGGGTTATATTTAGCTTCCTTCCTTGTAGAACCTCCCTCTAATATGAAAGAGCATTAAATCAATCAAATGAAGGCAGTATTGCTGCCCATTTGCAAGTTACTACATAAGCAGAAAGAGGAACAAGAATGTAGTATTTTGAGGAAGAACATTAAAAAATTGTCAAAACAATTGTAGTTTTTTTAGCAGCATTGTATTTCCTTCTACTTTCAGAATTAAGTAAAAAACAAATGCATATTAATTTATAAGCATTAAAAATAATTCTGCTTGCCAATCTCACTTCCCTCTGTGGAAGCAAACAGTTAATGTGTGTATCCTTACATTTTTATTTATCATATCAGCCAGCACATACTCCTGTATATCCAAGACATTTTCTTCAGTCAATAAGTTCATGGCATTATGAGGTTCTGCAATTTAAAATGTGAAAATATATATTAGAAGCCTTCATGCTCATGAACTTAAATTTGCCCAATATTTTCAAGCATCACAGAATATTCCAAATGTCAGTGTCTCATAACTTAATCTATTAATTGACATGCTATTATTTAACCCTAAAGGCATACATAAATACTTATGTCACCTAAATGACTTATAGTTATTTTAATTATAAGTCACATAAATGAATTATAATTATATTATTATTAAGGTATATATATTTGTTCGATGCAGTTGAAGGAAAATGTAGTTAGACATTATAGTCTCCTTGATAAGCATCTTTCTTCAATGCCAGAGAAATGCCAGACCCACCAGAATAAGAAAAATGTGAAATGGGAAAATTCAGACACTGCATTTTTTCTTTATTTCTTACCTCCCAAGATTGGAAAGATCATACTTACCACTCTCAAGAAGTCTCAGCCTCGAATCATATGTGTCAATAACTATCCTAAAGAGGACACACCTGAGTGCACCACTCATTAATTGCATTTAAAAGGTAATAAATTGATGTTCTTGTCAAATTGCCTTTGTCAGGAACTCTACAGTTTAAGACTATTTCTCCTGCCTCAAAGTTAATTCTTTCAAACACCTTGTCTGAGAGATAAGTGTTATTTTTCCATTTGGGTCTTTGATTTGTAAAGAGTAGTCATCCACTATTTCCTTGATTGACCTTGAACCAGGGAACTCTATGCTGGTTTGTCATTCTACTTACCCATAATTGTACCCTGGCTATGCCAATCTACTTTTAAGAAGAGATTTAGCTTTTGCTTGTCAAAGATCTTTAATATTCTTAGCTGAAAGGTGTTCTAATAAATAGAGTAATGTTAACACAATAATTTGAATGAGAATAAAGAGATAGGAATAATGAACTCTAAAAACCTCTAGGGTGTTCATATTAAATGAATTATAGTAAATCACAGATGAAGATCCTCTGTAAGCATGGCATTTGCATATAGGGTTATAAGGATTTGATATCAGAGCTTTGTGCATCAAATCTAACAGTCTTATTCACAGATTTCATGTGTTAAAAAAAGCTGTAATACAGGGATCTGTATATTCTGTGGCAGTTAAACAGATGATTTAAATGAATTCTGAAATAGGACCTTTCTGCTAATTTCAGAAATAGATAGCATGTCTTAAGCAATCCATTGAAAGGACATTTTACTTTAAACTGGTGGCAGGGGGTGGGAGGGAGATTGGTTTCAAAATAGATTGAACATTTTGTTATTGTGCTTACCACTCCAACAATAATAGGATATTAAGTTTCCATAATGATACCAGCTTCTTCAACTACAATCAGTAGGAGAGTTTCAACTAGAATTAGTAGGAACATAAGAAACATGTGTAGTAGCCAGGTAATATCAACTGGTGGCAAGAGTTTCACAGAGCTCACATCTTTTTTTTTCTGATATTGTCTCATTTGGGTATGTGAACTTGTCTTTTATTCAAAGCAGTTTACATTGCATTTTCTATTTATTTTCCAACACGATCCTGCCTTTGACAACGTGATATTTGCATGTAAAGGTACATAGTGAAACATTATTTTAAAACTGTAGCTGACTGACTAATACAAGATGACTTGTGGACTTTAATGGCTGACTTTAAAAACTTTTTAGAGCCCAAGAGCTAACTAATCTGCAATTTAAGTTTAAGTATCAATATTTTTTTCTTAAGATCAAAGAGGTTAATCTAATGGAGACCACATGACAGTTTAACTGTTCTTGGTTCCATTAGCAACTACGTGTTATTATAAAAACAAAGTGACTGTGGCTGTATTTCCACATCAACGAGAGGACCAGTGTGTTTTACTGCAATGTGTGCTAAGCAACAGAAAATGAGCATTTCAAAATTTTGTTACTGATGTCTATTTTCAATCTGCTAGTGTTTAGGTATAAACCGTTTCTTCTTGTTTTCTCCTTCTTCTTTCTCTTATTCTTCCAACCAACATTAGACTTTTTTTTCTTTTAGTTGTCAGTGAACCTTCATTTAAAAAAAAATATATTTATATGAAATGCTGAGAATCGAACCCAGTGCCTCACACAAGTTAGGCAAGTGCTCTACCACTGAGCCACAACCCAACCCTGAGGCATTCTTAATACAGGTACAGCTATAGAAATTTTGAAGAGTTATTGTGTTCCTTCCCTCCAGACATTTGAGACATTCCAGAGAAAGCTTATGCGTTGCCCATGTACCTCCCCCATAATCTCATTAGCATCTCATAGGAGGGACCAATCTCACATTTTCTGGATTCTTAGCCATGCTATTTATAAATTTCATAACTTGCAGCAGAAAATGTCTTCTTCCCGAAATCTTGACAATTTTGTATCTTCTTGAGTGAGGCGGTTCAGCTATACATTTTCTAAGTCTTCATTTTGTAACAGACCATGTGCTTTCTGTGCATACACAGGATGCACCCAGTGGTTTTTGTTTGGCTTTATTTATCTTTCATGCAAGATGTTGAGATTAATGGAAATTTAACTGAAGTAAAAAGGAGAAACAGCTGGCTGCTTTAAAATAACAGTTGGTTGACACCAAAATATTTATTGACATGCACATGTCTTTTTAGGCTTCTAAAGTTATTATTTTGATAAGTCATTGCTATTGCACATTTACAGAACAAATGTATGATTTTGAAATTAGAGGAAGTCAACCTCTGAAGAGTTGTCATCGTGTTTTATTTCTGTTCTGTGTATCTGAGGATTCTATGTGGTTGTACATTCCCAAAAGTTTGTCATGTCAATCAATGGAAAGGGCTAGAGGTTGTTGTAGAATGGAGAGTTCACATTGTAGCTGGGTTGGAATGGAGAGTTCACATTGTAGCTGGGTATATTGGATACCTTTCTTAGATCCCATAAACACAACATACATCAAGCATGTACATGACAGACAGCCACTCATCAAAAACAACCAGTAGCAGACAGGGTATTGTAAATGGTCAGCTGAAAAAGCTCTGCCTCCCCAGGCCCTACCTGCCTCAACACTAGAAGAAAAGATGTTTGCAAAAGGAAATCTGATCCTTCTTTGCTTTTTCTCTTCTCTGGGGAACTTGTACAAGTAGTCTCTATCTTGGAGTATTTGTGGTAGAGGTGAGGTTTGGTGGAGAATGAGGAAAAGACTTGGAAAGACTTTAAATTGTTTAATTAAAAGTTAAATGCTTGCTTTAAGATGAACAAGATGAAGTCCCAATAAAAACAGATTGAGATTACGAATGCCCAAGAAACTGAGAGCATAAAGAGCCCAATACTTATTTAACAAAATCACTATCTTACATGAATACTGATTTGAGAAATTATATCAAAAGTTTGAAAACAAAGTTGTTTAAGATTTTATTTCAAGTTGAATCTTAAGAAAAATTGATTCCATATGCAAAGAAGATAATAGGGAATGGAAAGACCAAACATAAATGCATTATTTATTTATTTTTTTAACTTTTTGGTCTCTGATACAGTTCTAAAAACATGCAATATTTTTGCAAATTCAACAGTTTGTAACATTTATTTTCAATGTACTCCCAAACTAACTTACATCTTTTTTGTCTTGAATTTGAAAAACCCTTCTTTACCTCTGAAGATCCCAATTGAATGTTTCATTTCTCATTTTGAAACTGGTTCCATCTCAGCCTTAGGTTTCTGGAACTAGTGCTTTTCCTAATGAGCATTATAAACTCATCAGAATCCTTTATTTGAATGATGTTCTTTATGAAGTATACTGGCTCCAGATGATGGGTAACAATGAGTGAATAGACACTGAGACCATTTCCCAAGGATTTCAGTAGTAGTGTTTCTTCTCTACTGAGTGAGTAGAGATGATATCATTTGCCAAGAATTTCAGTTTCTGCAGAAGTTCAGGCCTTTGGATGGAGGGAAATGGGGGTCACAGATGTTGCTCAGGATAGTCAACATGACTGAGACAAAAGTTAAGGAAGTTTTAAATAATGGTGATCCACAGGAAATCAGGAATGCAGTAAGAGAAGTCACTAAGATTTTCTGTTACTCCTCCTTAGTTAGGAATCAGGGAGTTAAACTCCAATTGTCAGAGCCTACAGAGGGAACTTGGTCTAGAATGCAGTTATGTCACAAAGATTTTCCTAGAACCTGGCCTAGGAGAATGACAGTCTAAGGTCAATTAGTGCAATCATTAAAACAGCTACAGCTGGTTGATGGACAAGAACTATTTTAATTGGTATAGGCATATTACAGTTGGGAGATGAGAGGGTAAATGAAGGCATTAGGTAAGAAACTATTTTGGGAAAAACTTTTGTTTTTTTAAACAAGAAAGAAAACTGAGGCTTCAAAAAAGGACTACACCAGAGTGAACCTTTCAAAATATATTCTTTTGTTCTCATACCACAGTATTTCTTACCATAAAGACTTTTGTACTGCCTAGTTGTTCAAATTCATTGTTTTTCCCTTCTGAGTATGTTTCTTGACCTCCATTGCAATTGGGTGAGGCTGCTTACCTGAGTTCTGCAATTTCAATAGCAACATTATCAAGAACAGGATGAAACAGTAATGATGACAGTTAGTATCCTGTATTATAGTGATTGAATTATAATTTATAAAATTTTAGAGAAATACATGAAAAGAAGAAAGAAAGGAATGAAATATTCATCTTTTCCATTTTTATTGGCTGTAGCAAATCTAGGCTGAACATTTCATGGCATCAAATTACTTTTTAACAGTCATGGAAGAGATGAGAGGCAACTGCTAAACACACACAGATGCATCAAAAGATAAGCAATCCAAGGTACCCTTCACCACATTTTCTCTCTGACAAACTGCATACTCAGGGCCTCTGCTTGGTTATATCTCCTCCCTGGTTGGTCTGCCTATAACATCTCTGTGCTCATTCCTGATGGTTGTCTTTCTACTATGGGCATAAGTTTCAATCTTAGAGAACAAGTTTTTTTTTTTTTTTATTTTTAAAGAAAAATTTAATACTTGTAAAAATTATAAAATGGGAAACTATAATTAGTGCATACACAGATTGACAAGGGGTGTTTTTGCTCTTTAGTTGTCCCAAATCAATTAATAAGAACAGTTTTTCATGCCAAGAAACAATTAGTCTAAATGTTTTAACAGGTCAGTTTTTTAATAGCCTCCATCCATTTAAGTTATTTTAGTCTCCAAATGTGTTCCCATGTCCTAAAGAGGTTACTCAGAAATACCCTGAAGTAGATCAAAATGTGAACTCTTGAAATTGGTAAAACCTTTGAATTAAACAAAGAGAAAATCAAGGGAATGTATATGAATTTTTGACTGTTTTAAGTAGCATGAGGTTGGAAAAGTATTTATATTAGTTTTATAGAAGGCCAAAACTTTATTCATGGCTGGAGGTTAGGTCTCTTGTTTTCAGGGACAGGGTAGTTACATTTGAAGAAGAGATATGAAGAATATTGAAAATATTGTTTTCCACTACACATATTTATAACCCTAGTCATTTCCTGAAAGTATTAAATAAAGTTTTCACACTACAGTGGTTGTTATGGTTAGGATATTAGGTGTCCCCCAAAAGGCAAGTGTAAAACAATTAAAGAAGGTTTAGAGGTGAAATGATTTAGTTATGAGAGCCTTAGTTCAGTCAGTGAAATAATCCCCCCATGGGCATTAACTGAGTCTTAGCCACCGGCTGGTAGCGTGTGGCTGGAAGAGGTGGATCATTGGGGGCATGCGTACCT
Source organism: Urocitellus parryii (assembly GCF_045843805.1). Taxonomy (NCBI): domain Eukaryota; kingdom Metazoa; phylum Chordata; class Mammalia; order Rodentia; family Sciuridae; genus Urocitellus; species Urocitellus parryii. Next base: position 119,422,757 of record NC_135531.1, read on the forward strand.
TTGGGGTTTATCGAGTGGAGTCTCTCTCTGCTTCCTGATCATCATGTGAGTCACTTGCCTCTGCCATGCTCTTCCACCATGAAGTTCTGCCTCACCTGGAGCCCCGAGGAATGGAGCCAACAGTTTATGGACTCAGACCTCTGAAACTGTGAGCCTCTAAATACACTTTTCCTCTTGTAAAATTGTTCTTATCAGGTCTTTTAGTCACAGTAGAGAAAAAACTGACTAAAGCAGTGGTTAAAGCTAAACTTCTTTCACTGGGGTAGGATGAAATCTTAGGTTCTAGACACCAATGCAAGAGTGGAATTTCTCTTCATTCTTTTCTCACCCTTCACACTCAGACATTTGCCCTGAAGACTCCCTGGTGCCTGAGCTTTCTGTCCTCAGCATTCAGACTGAATTTGGCTTACTTCCACACACTCTGAGTATTGAACAGACTTTTGATTGCCTTCAATCAGAATAAATAAGGAGATTACTGTGGCATAACAAACAAATTGCAGGCTAAGCCCTGTCATAATAATAGTTTTCATTTTTATAACAGATTGGCTTGGGAGATCTTGAAGAATTTGCAAATATGGTTTCCCCTGTTTTGCTGATTTGAAAGCAGAGTCCCTGGCACCAGTCTAGGATTAAAAATCTCAGGGACTATAGCTGAAAACACACAACTCACATTTTGAAAATTTGGACTCAGTTCATTAGAGCAGGATAATAAAAACGTGACCGGGGGATCTGCATCCTCCTGCTGTTTGAAGGAAGTGGATTTGCTGATTCTGCTGAAGAAATACTTTGGCAAAAAATTTATTGTTTCCTGCTTTGAGACTCTGAAAGCATTTAGAAAATGCAAAATGTAGATCCTAAAAAATAATAGCAGAGGGTCATATGCTAACTGCCATCTCCAAGGAAAATCTGAAAACAAATTTGCCATTTTGAATAAACACTTTTATTTGTGCAGTTCAATCTATCGGTCAAAACACCAGGAGACTCTGCTTGATTAAATATTCTAACACAATTAACAAAGTAATGTAATTGGCTGGCCTCAATAGACATCAGTGCTAAGGGCAGCATCACTGAAGTTAACAACCACACTGGAGATGGGACCAAGAAGCTGCAAATAAAGCCAGATGCACACACAGAGGGCCTATAGACCCATCAGGATTTCCTAGGGGAAATATTCATTAAACTATGCATCTGGTAGAGTTCTTCAAAAATTCGAACTTCTTAAATGATCCTTTTGTAGATATGTTCTAAAATACACCTCCAAAATATTGGGAGATATGTGTGTGTGTGTGTGTGTGTGTGTGTGTGTGTGTGTGTATTAACTTATTTAATGTAAATTAAATAAGTTAACATATCATTACCCAAAGTATCACTCAAATAAAATGTGAGTTTCATGATGCAGAGGGTATTGCAGAGGGATGGAAATCTAAATTTAGAAAAACACCCCACCAAATTAAAAAAAATTGTGTTGAACTGGAAATAGTCACCCTTCTTTGCCTCTTCTCTCATTGCAAGACTGGGCTTTATACTCCCCTTTGAATGTGGGCAGGCTCTGCAGTTTCAGTAGCTAATAAAATAGTGGTGAATGATGCATGGGTTTCCAAATCAGGCCATGGAGACTGTCAATTTCCAGTTCTGTTTCAGAACCCTTGTGTCTGGAATTCTGACCTGAGGAAACGCAACTCTTCCCACTGGACACAGAGGCTTTGGGTGGAAGTTCTCAACCAGATATCAGCTAGCCACCAACATCAAACTGCCATATTTGTGGTTATGTTTCTACCTGGTTCAGCTGCCCCAGCTGATGCTGAATGGAGCATAGATGAAATGTCCACAGAGTTCACATTGTAGATTTTTTTTTTTTTTTTTTTTTGCGGGGGGCAGTACTGGGGATTGAATTCAGGAGCACTTGATCACTGAGCCACACCCCTCCCTTCCATTTTGTATTTTATTTAGAGACAGGGTCTCACTGAGTTGCTTAGCACTGTGCTTTTGCTGAGGCTGGCTTTGAACTCATGATCACCAGCCCCGCCCCCAGCCTTCCCAGCAACTGGGATTATTGGTGTGTGCCACCACACCTGGTTCATGTTATAGATTTTTGATCCAAATAATTGAGTGTTATCATTTCAAGCCATGAAATTTTGAGAAAATGTGTTATTAAAATGATAGATAATTAGAAAATTCACCAATAGGTAAAAAAAATACAATAAAACTGGGGAAGTTTCTTCATGATTTCTATCTGTTCTTGAATTGAAAACAAGTTTATCTCAAGAAAATACTCAGATACTATTTTCTCTAGTTTTGTGTCCCTAATTTGTGGCCAAAATTTAGGTGTGTAAATTGACTGAACTTGTTAAGTCTCTAATCCAGTTGTTAGATATACATCTATGGATGCACATCCCTTTGTGCAGCTGACTGAAATTTGAGTCAGATAATTAGACTTCTGAGAGCACCTTCCTTCATGGTCTTGAAGACTTTCTCATTTCTACAAGAATGTGGAGGAGAAAAGTGACTTCTTACAAGAGGTTGAGGGTTTCGCTGTGCTATCACTTATTCGTGTATAACTTTTCTAATTTTTTCAAATATTTTTTACTTGTAGATGGACACAATACCTTTATTTTATTTATTTATGTTTATGTGGTGCTGAGGATCGAACCAAGTGTCTCACACGTACTAGGTGACCATTCTACCATGTGCCACAACCCTAGCCCCTATTTCATACTGTGTACCGAATTCAGTACCTCTCTCTTCTATACATCAGATACCTGTACAAATCACTGCCATGATGATTATGTTGTAAAAGTCAATAGGACTCTTTCCTACACCCGAGTTCTTTTCCTATGTTCTTCTTTTTTTCCCCTACACCTGTGTTCTTGACCTTTTCTCTTTTTACTCGTGGATTCATTTTGAATTATGACTTTCTTCTACAAGTCCAATTTTCTCTGACAATGGACACATTCAAGTTTTCAAAATCTGACCCTCATCACAGCTATTCTTCCAAGATACTATCTTTTCCTCCCACCATACATTACCAAGATTTTTAAAAGAGTACTCTACCCTTGACTTTTCTCCCTTGCTTAACCTATCATTTTGACAAATGTAGCATAACTCTGGAAAAGTTGACCTCTTAAATGCTGAAATAGAAGGTCCATGTGTTTTTAGACCAGGTTGCCCTCTGCACAGCATACAATATGAATAACCGTTTCTTCCTTAAAATATTCTTTCTTTAAATTCAATGGAATAGCGTTCTCTGTTTCTCTCTCTGTGATTCTTTCATCATGTGTTCCTTTTTTTTTTTTCATCAGATCTTTCTCATCTAGATCACCCCCTTCATACTCAGGGCTTGCTTCATTAATCTTTGGATATCTCCACATTTCCCATTTGAAACCTATCGTTCTTCCATTTGCAACCAAACTATTCCATACACTATAATTTCATTTCAGAAAGCAACACCTTCCTCTATCCAACTTTCCCAAAGGATTCAGAATTCAATTTTTATTCTCCCAGATTCATTTTCTTTCTCTGATTTTTGAAACTCTTTCAAGTCTGTCCATTTCTTTTTAATGGTGGTTTCAACTCTAATTTAGGCAATCATCATCTTATATGTCCTACCCTGTTCTTCTGCTCCTTAAATTGACCACTTTAATCCATTTTTTTACATTCTAGTCAAAATAGTCTTTCTAAAATGCAAATTGGAATATGCCATTCCTCTATGTAAAACTCTTCAATGACACCTATGACCTGTTTGGACATAGTGTCTTTTCAATTTTCTGCCTCCAACTACAGCTCTTATCTGCTACCCACCTTTTAGTGACTGTGAACTTTGCACAGGTGCCATTCAAATTCCTTTTCTAAACCATCATTGGAAAACACCAGCTCACAGTAACAGCTAGCTGTGATCAATGGCAGAGGGCTAGATCACCTTTCTTCATAGACTCCTTTTCTGTGACATGCTGGGCAAACCTCAAGCTGCACCACATTTAAAATGAGACCCAAATCATTTGAACTTTGACAAAACATCTCTTAAGAATCCTTCCTGTTAACTTTATGGAGAGCCATTTATTTTGATGAAATATCCCTTTTGAACCTGTAACCTTCTTTTATTCTCTAGGAGACAGCACCTGACTACATTTTGCTGAATGATAGCAACATGAGTCACATTAAATTTTTCTTTGCCTTGTTTCCTTTCCCAAACTAATGCCAGTTCCTACAGTTTACCTGTCTGTCAGTAGGACATACTAAGAATCTGTTATGACCAGAACCCATTCTTTTTTCATTCTTCATTGATCTTAGGTCAAATGTGTGTATTTTCCATTTGCAGTGAGAATCACCAAATGGTGATTACTTTTGAGTGTCATCTGATCTTTACAAGACAAATTTGCGTGTTTACTTTTTTTCATATTTGTATAGTTCCAGTTCATTTCATGTGATGGCAAACTAAAATAAATTTAAAAGACTGATTTTTGTTTACTTTTAAAACTCTGGGTTTTAAATCAATGTTTTTAAAAGTAATTTTAGTTATATTTCAGTGCTCAAGGAAAAGCTCAAAACAACTTAGCTTACATATTGATTTACATATTTAAAAGCTGATCTTATAAATAATGCTTTGAGCATTACCTGACTCAGATGTATCTACATTAGCCTTCAAAATCTATAGCGAAACTTTTCTGGCTATAAAGGTAAAAAGAAAAATGCTTCAGAATTTATTCTTCATTACCCAAAGTAGAAAATACCGAGAAGTGAGGAAAAATTAATGTTTTACATCTTCCTTATATATTAAAGACAAGCACTGTTAAATTTCTATAGTTCTGTCCCTTAATAGGTTTCTAGCAGATAATAGGTCCTCAATAAATACAATAAATAGTTGTGAAATGAGTAGAGCAATGTATGTAAATTAAAATAATAGTATATTTTTGTGTCATAAAGTAGTTTCTCTTTTTTCTCTTTTTGATAATTTTTTATTTGTTCTAATTAGTTATATGTGACAGTAGAATGCATCTTGATACATCATACATAAGTGGAGTATAACTTCTCCTTCTAGTTGCATATAATGTAGAGTTATACTGCTCTTGTAATTATATATGTACATAGGGTAATAATGTCCAATTAATTCTACTAGCTTTCCTACCCGTATTACCCTACCCATCTCCCTTCACTCCCTCTGTCTAATCCAAAGTAGCTCTATTCTTCCCTAACTCCTCCCCATCGTATTTTGAGTTAGCATCCACATATCAAAGAAAACATATGGCCTTTGGTTCTTTGGGATTGGCTTATTTAGCTTAGTATAATATTCTCTAGCCCCATCCATTTACCAGAAAATGCCATGATTTTATTCTTCTCTAAGGCTGAGTAATATTCCATTGTGTAGGTATACCACATTTCTATAAAGTTTTTTCTTAATATCACTTTATCATCTATTATATAAACAGTCATCTTTCTATTGCTGGGTATCCATATAAGTTCTTATAAATAAATGTAGGTATAAAATACCTGAGTGTATATTCTGTCTGCATCTATGAAGGTTTTTTTGGGCTAATATACATAAAACTTTTAATAAATATTAGCAGTTTGTTGTCAGAATGACTTAACTCATATACTAGAGAGACATAAAATGATGTTTTCTCAATGATTCTTAAATATTTCAAGTGGCATGTGCAAAGCAACCTCTATAAGCTAATTTAACCTCTATTATTCCCAATTTAAACTCATTTTGATGAGAAAAATCCAGTTTTTCCTTTTGCTGCATTTGATCTACTATATGATTTCTGAATACATTATTCTTTCGTATATACTAGAAAGTATATATCTAATAACTTGGCATGTTTATTTCATTTAAAACTTCTTTGGTTGGCACTACCAGGAATCTGAAACAAAATGACAATATGTAATATATTTCTCTTATTCACATATTTTTTTTCCTACAGTTAATTATAGCCTTTTAAGCCTTAGTTTTGTCTTAGAAGAGTCATATCAATACTTAGTTTAAGGGCAACATCCAAGTGCATGTGAGAATATCTGGTACTGTGAGGTTTTGAATGGCAAATGTGATATACATAAAGGTAGCATTATTGCAAATATGAATGACGGATTGTATAGAAAGCTTTTGTCAGGAATTATACTTTAATTATGGTCTAACATAACTTCCAGACTTAAAAGTGTCTTTCAGTATTCTTTAAAGGGTTTATGTGTTTAGTATCTATTTAAAATGGTTCTGAATTCCCAGACATGGATGGCACTTGCTTCTAATCTTGGAAACTCAGCATAAATTAGTAAAGTATTAATAAGTTTGGTGAAAACATGAAAATCCAGAAGCCAGTTCCACATGTAAAGAGGCTTAATAGTTTAATTATTGTTTGCATAGCCATGATATCTTTTGTTTATATGAATTATAATAGAATGTAAGTTGCTCAAATATCTTTTATTCCTATTTCGTTTTGTCTGTTTTCTTGATTGGAAAAATAGAGGAGGAATGTCAGAAATGCAGCTCCTGTGGAGGGGTGTGCTTGTGACAGTGGCAATTAAAATTATAGTAGACTAAATTTCTTATTCTTTGGCATAAGAATAGAAATATTGACTTTAAGTCAAATGTACATGTAGCAATTTATTGTAACTGCCTAAATTATATAACTTTTAAACCAATGGAGTACGAAAAACGATAATAAAAAAAGCGTAGTCCATATAGCAGAGTACAGGAAATGAGAAAAGACAATCTCAGAGGACAGTAAGAAGAAAGTAGAAATAAAACAAAATATAGCAGTACTCAACATCACCCATTATAAGTGCTAATATAGAAAGGAAGTTAAAAATTGATACTCTGAAAACCAAGAATCATGATAGAAATCGTGAAATTTGGGAAACTAACAAATTGTCCTGGTTGTGGAAAAATAGCTGATTGAGAGTTTTGATCTGGGAGAATGGCAGATGCAATTTCATTCATAAGATTTCTGGGTTTTTTTTAGTGACAAAATTACTGTCACTCCCAATAATGAGTTTTACCAAATCAGTCCCTCCTGCATTAACTAGTTGCTCTCCCACCATAATTTTTACTGTGTTTGTATGTTGGTTTACTATCTGTCTTTACAACTAATTGGCATTCCTGCCACAGCAGAGATTGTTTTGTCCCCTTCTTTGTTCCCCATGCTTGGCATATCACCTGACACAAAGGAGACTTGATACATACTATTTGAAGCAGTAAAGGAATGCGACTGACTTTGTTGAGGTAATTTTCACCCCATGAGATGAAGAAAAGAAAGACATCCAAATTCATTGTCACAGTAATGTGTTTGAAGAATTCCATAATAAGAGCTGTATGTTCTTTTTAGAGTTGACTTTCTGAAAATATAACTGTGCTATTATAATTAGAGATTATTAGCAACTTTATAATTAACCCATGATTTCCAGTACATTGTGTGAAGTATTTCCTGTGTTTGTCAAGAGGAAAAAAAATTGATGTATATACTTTGAGAACCATGCACAATGGGCTTGCTTTAGTTGGTGATTTAGTCAGCTTTTTCAATACTATGACTAAAAGACCTGACAGGAACAATTTTAAAGGAGGAAAAATTTACTTGGGGGTTGATGGTTCCAGGTCTCAGTCCATAGGTAGCCAACAACCTTCCTTGGGTTTCAAGGTGAACAGAACAACATGGCATAAGAGTGTGGTGGAGGAAAGTAGTTCAGAAAGTCACACCTAAGCTGAGAGAGGGAGAGCTCTCCTACCATGACAAAATATAAAGCCCAAAGACATGCCCCCAATAACCCACCTCTTCTAGCTACACCATACCAGCTTTCAATCATCAACGAGTTAATCCCTATAAGGAGATTAATTCATTCATTTCATCTCTAAATCTTGCATTGCCTCACATATGAGTTTTGAGGGACATATATTTAAACAATAACATTCTGCCCCTAGCCTCCCAAATCTCATGCCCATCTCACAATGCAAAATACATTTAGTCCATTTTCAAGAGTCCCATAGACTTTACAATTCCAAGATTCCTTAAAAGTGTAAGTTCCCAGTCTCCTCTGAGACTCAAAGCAAACTCTGAATGTGAGCCCCTATAAAAATCCAAAGTTACATGTGTTCAATATATAAAGGCTCAGTAAACATTTTCATTCCAAAAGGAACAAATAGAGGCATAGAAACAAGGTTTAGGACAAAAGGAAGATCAAAATCCCTCTGAGCAAACAAATCTTCCAAGTAGTTCCATGTCCAGCATCTTGGGTACAAGGCATCCTGAAGTTCTCTCCAAAGGGCGTGAGTAGTTCTGCTGGTTGCAGCCCATATGATCTCTCTGTTGGCTTGTTTATGCTTGATCTTTGTAGCTTTCTTCAGCAGATATTTGAAATTTCTAAATCTTGGGGATCTCCATTGAAACTTTGGCTTTCTCCTCACATCTCCATTCATCACTCTATCAGGGGATACTTGCAGGGACTCTGACCCTAGTGCATTTTACCTAGCCTCCTAGGCCTTCCTTTGAGATCTCAGCGGAAGTCTCCATGACCTCTAATGCCAGCATCCTACATCCCTGCAAAACCAGCACCACCTGTTTGATGCCAAGGTCTATTGCCATCTTAAGCAGAAACCATTGAGTCTCAGTAAACAATGATTGCAACAGCCTCTGAGCCCCTTGGTGGCTGACCATGGTAAAATAACTTATTAGGCCCCTTTGGGCAGACAGCTGATCTCTTCTCAAAGGAATTTTTATTTTTCTACCTTTGAGCCTGAGATGGGTGTGGTCTAGCTAATTCCTGAGATGCCTTGAAGTCATCTTTTCTGGTTTTCTCTGGGCAAAGTTTTTAGTGTCTGTAGGGTCTTTGACATTCCTCTCATTTCTTAGCCCCAGTTTTATGCACAGTTTTCTGAAACTCTAAATTTTTCATATCTTTTAGCTCTGCTTTCTGATCCTGATTATTACAATAGATTTGAATAAATGTCCCTATGTCATTCTCTGAAGGCTGTAAAGTCTTGAAATTTCCTTTTCCATTGTAATTAGCCCATCATCTTTAAATTCAGCTTCACAGAATGTCTCAGGACACAGGCAAAATGTAGAAAAGAGCTTAGCCGGAACATAACACAAATGACGTTTAGTCCAATTTTCCACAGAGTCCTTCTTTTGCTCTGAAACCTCAAGAGTCCAGTCTTTACTATCTACTGTCCTTTAGAAATTCTTGTCTTTTGAACTCCCACCAGAATTGCCCATCAATCTCTACTTACAACAATATAAAACTTGTCCAGCTTGCATCACTTAAACTTTCCAAATGTCCCCCCACAAATTTAAAAACAAAACAACAAAAAAAACTCCAAAACCTTCTGAACCACACAATAAGAATAGTAACAAAAATGATTCCACTTCTTGGTACCATTTCTGTTTTAGTTTTTTCACTATTGTGACCAAAAGACCTGAAAAAAAAAATTTAAAGGATAAAAAGTGCATTTAGGGCTCATGGTTTCAGAGGTGACTCCATTCCTCAGGGTTTTGGGTGAAGCAGAACAAATTGATGAAATAGTATGATGGAGAAAAGCAGTTCAGAAAATCACATCAGAAAGGAGAGAGAAAGAGAGCACACCTCACCATGACAAAATAAATACCCTAAAGCCACACCCCAGTGACCCAC